>NC_085989.1:16821039-17421039 GCF_030014385.1 Trichomycterus rosablanca | reverse complement strand
TTGCTTCTGATTCAAGCCTAGGTAAAAATAAGAAGGGTTGCATCAGAAAGGGCACACAGCATAAAAACGGTCCTAAATCAGGTATGCAGACCAGAATGAGCCGGGTGGCGACCCCTTAATAGAGGGAGCAGCTAAAAGTAAAAAACTTCTATTTATTTGTTTGCTTGCCTGGCTTGGCACAATTTAAAAGTCATATTTATGTTAATCCCTACCCAAACATTTCACTGATACATTTCTAGACACATTCTTTTGAATGTTGTGCTCTAAATCACCACTATATACCACTATCTGCATGAGAAGTTTATCATATGATGAATTCATAAGTGCAACACAATGGTCAAAAACTACATTGAATACATTTAACACTTGGAGTGAGTGAGTCCACAAAGTTGAATCAGTTCATCTGGACATAAGTTTGTTGTAGAGATACGTTTCGCCACTCAATCCGAGTGACTTCTTCAGTCTGAGCTGAACCTTATATGCAGCCGATTTGCATGACGACTGATCACCGTCCACTGCATAACAATGGAACCGGTGATCAGGTCCATATGCAAATCACAATAAGCATTAATTACAATGGTCATGTGTGTCTTTCACACATGATTGGGGTATAGCTCCTATTACGGCGCTGTAAGATGGTGAGAGATGTACTTTCAGGCCTTCTCCCCGGTTCAGGGATGGTCGTTCCCTCTTCACATAGATGGCCTCTTTGACTCCTCGTTCAAACCAGCGTTCCTCCTTGTCAAGGATCTGCACATCGTTATCATTAAATGAGTGGCCGCTGGCTTGCAGGTGAGTGTAAACCGCGAAGTCCTGGCCAGAAGAGGTTGATCTTCTATGTTGGGATATCCGTTTCACCAGTGGCTGTTTAGTTTCCCCGATGTACAGTTCCCGGCAATCCTCCCGACACCTAACAGCATGCACTATGTTACTCTGTGTCGATGGACCCGGTCCTTAGGGTGAACTAATTTCTGGCGTAGCGTGTTTTGGGGTTTGAAAGCAACTGAAACACGATGTTCGGAGAATATCCGTCTCAATTGTTCTGCTACTCCCGCCACATATAGAATCACCACTGGTTTTTGCTTAGACCGCGGTTGTCCTTCTCCTCCCTTTTGGGCATTTTTCCCGCTTTTACGAATTCTCTCACCATCTTACAATGCCGTAATAGGAGCTATACCCCAATCATTTGTGAAAGACACACATGGCCATTGTAATTAATGCTCATTGTGATTTGCATATGGACCTGATCACCGGTTCCATTGTTATGCAATGGGCGGTAATCAGTCATCATGCAAATCGGCTGCATATAAGGTTGGGGTATTCACCACCAGCTCAGACTGAAGAAGTCACTTGGATGAGTGGCGAAACGTATTTCTACAACAAACTTGTGTCCAGATGAACTGATTCAACTTGGATTTGTGTACCTGGATTATTGAGCATGCATCTGTGTTAATTTTGACAGCAAATTTTGATTTACTTTTAGTCATAGTCTTTTGACTAAAATGTCATTTGGTTTTAGTCATAATTTAGTCATCTTAATTGTTTTAGTTTTAGTCTAGTTTTAGTCGACTAATTATTATAAGAATAAATCTACAGTCAATTCAGTCGACTAAAATATAAAGGGTGTAAAATGTAAATGCTTTATCAGTTCCCTTGAATTATTTAAGTCATTATATACACTTACACAAAATGAAACATTTTTAATCAGTTATGGAATATTATTAATGTTTGAATGTGCAATACACACAAAACCAGATTTAACTTATTTCAAACAACATCTTTATTTACATGACCTTGCTTATTGAGCATAACAATAACAAAACATTAATGACCAGTAGGCCTGCTCTGCCTGAAACATACAGTATATGCATTGTTTATAACAAATTGCATATTACATTCTTTATAAAACTGGGTACTGTAAAAGCAGCTGTGCCATTATGTTGCCATTATACTGCCAGCGGTGCCAGATGTTTCAGATTTGTTGTGTTTTTACACAAGATCGTCGCCCCACATGGTTTACACACATCGTCTTGTTTCTCATTTCACGTCAAATGAGAAATGTGTCCATATATCACTTCTCCTTCTCCCTGTTGACATTGTGGAGTTAACCTAGTTCCATGAGTAAAGACAGTTCACAGGCTAGTCTGGTCTTCCCAGGTTTAGATCAAATGTGTGCAAGTGTGGTCTTACCGCGGTACTGCAAAAGAGATTAGTACTGATTGGATGGCTACCCGGCTTGTCCCGCCTCTCCACATACACTAAAGTAGTTATGATTAGATCTCTTTCTAACTTGTCCCTACCTTCCACAAAACTACACCAGTTCTGATTGGATGTCGTCCCTGCCAAACATTTTCATCTCGTTTTTATTTGTTGACGAAAGTGTCAATTCATTTCGTCATAGTTTTTATCCTTTTATGTAGTTTTTATTCAGTTATCGTCTCGTTTTTGTCATGAAAAAAGGTTCGTTTGACGAAAATCCTATCAAAGGTTCAAAGGTTCGTTTGACGAAAATCATTCGTCAACGAAATTAACACTGGCATGCATCAAGAGACTTGGAGTGAGTGTTTGGTGATTGTAGCTTTTAAGTCTTTAAAACATTTAGACATTTGCTGTGCCCCTTTATTCACATGAGCAAGTGTATTTTGGGGGTATCCTGTCCAAAGGTTCCTTCTAAACTTCTATTCCTTTCAGTGCACATCAATCGAAGCACTTACAGTGGGGCCAAAAAGTATTTAGTCAGCTGATTGTGCAAGTTCTCTTACTTAGAAAGATGAGAGAGGTCTGTAATTTTCATCATAGGTACACTTCAACTATGAGAGACAAAATGAGAAAAAAAATCCAGGAAATCACATTGTAGGATTTTTAAAGAATTTATTTGTAAATTATGGTGGAGAATAAGTATTTGGTCACCCACAAACAAGCAAGATTTCTGGCTCTCACAGACCTGTAACTTCTTCTTTAAGAAACTCTTCTGTCCTCCACTCGTTACCTGTATTAATGGCACCTGTTTGACCTCGTTATCTGTATAAAAGACACCTGTCCACAGCCTCAAACAGTCAGACTCCAAACTCAACCATGGCCAAGACCAAAGAGCTGTCGAAGGACACCAGGAAGAAAATTGTAGACCTGCACCAGGCTGGGAAGAGTGAATCTACAATAGGCAAGCAGGTTGGTGTGAATAAATGAACTTTGGGAGCAATTGTAAGAAAATGGAAGACATACAAGACCATTGATAATCTCCCACGATCTGGGGCCCCACGCAAGATCTCATCCCGTGGGGTCAAAATGATCATGAGAACGGTGAGAAAAAATCCCAGAACTACACGGAGGGACCTGATGAATGACCTGCAGAGAGCTGGGACCAAAGTAACAAAGGCTACCATCAGTAACACACTACGCCGAGAGGGACTCAAATCCTGCAGTGCCGGGCGTGTCCCCCTGCTTAAGCCAGTACATGTCCAGGCCTGTCTGAGGTTTGCCAGAGAGCATATGGATGATTCAGAAGAGGATTGGGAGAATATCATGTGGTCAGATGAAACCAAAATGGAACTTTTTGGTAAAAACTCAACTCGTCGTGTTTGGAGGAAGAAGAATGCTGAGTTGCATCCCAAGAACACCATACCTACTGTGAAGCATGGGGGTGGAAACATCATGCTTTGGGGCTGTTTTTCTGCAAAGGGGATCCGTGTTAAGGGAAGAATGAACGGGGCCATGTATCGTGAGATTTTAAGCCCAAACCTCCTTCCATCAGTGAGAGCATTGAAGATGGAACGTGGCTGGGTCTTCCAGCATGACAATGATCCCAAACACACCGCTCGGGCAACGAAGGAGTGGCTCCGTAAAAAGCATTTCAAGGTCCTGGAGTGGCCTAGCCAGTCTCCAGACCTAAACCCCATAGAAAAATTGTGGAGGGAGTTGAAAGTCCGTGTTGCCCAGCGCCAAAACATCACTGCTCTAGAGGAGATCTGTATGGAGGAATGGGCCAAAATACCAGCTACAGTGTGTGCAAACCTGGTGAAGACTTACAGGAAACGTTTGACCTCTGTCATTGCCAACAAAGGTTATGTTACAAAGTATTGAGTTGAACTTTTGTTATTGACCAAATACTTTTTCTCATTTTGTCTCTCATAGTTGAAGTGTACCTATGATGAAAATTACAGACCTCTCTCATCTTTCTAAGTAGGAGAACTTGCACAATCAGTGGCTAACTAAATACTTTTTGGCCCCACTGTACCAATGTGGTTGTCTGCTACAATTATTGTCAGTTTCTGCAGTCATTCCATGGTCAGTAATACAAGGAGGCAGGCCAGGTACATTAAAGAAGACAATCAATGTGCTGCGATTTGTTTTCTGGGACTCAGAAAGCTCTGATCTTGTAGTGTTATCTTTTAGAGAGAAATACACTCAGCTGGCACAAATCCTTTTCTCTAAACCCTCTGATCATCATGTCTTTGTCCAGAGTTCTGCTCTGCAGGGGTTGTCTTATCATTGAGCAAAGGAGAGAGCTGGCAGCAGTGTATCCTATAATCACAGTAAGTGTGTGTGTGCCTGTGTGTACATGTGTGTGCGTGTGTGTGTGCGTTGTACAGAATAGAGTTTGTGTTTCCTGTGCATATCTCATTTTGTGTTTATTTCTTCAGTGACTAGCGAGGCATATTAATTGCCATTTGTGAGGTGTAATAATCTAGCACATTGGTGCACTATGCCGTTGAGTCAAACTGCCTGGATGGAACTCACAAACATTATGAGGGACTGATATTTCTCTACGGGTGTAGTAATTGGGTCATGTTAGCCAAGCGCTGTAAATTCCATCAGCGCTTTAATTGGTGTGGTTAAACAGAGCAGCTCACGATTCAATTTACTTTTATAGTGAAAATTTTTTCTTAAAGAATTACAAATTAGATATCATAAACAACTGGTTTAACAGCAACCAAACCATAATATACTGTATACAACTCAAAATCAGAAAAGGTTGGGACAGTATGGAAAATGCAAATAATAAAAAACACTTTTATTTGATTGCAGACAGGATGAACCTGAGATATTTCATGTTTTATCTGCTCAACTTCATTTCATTTATTAATAAACATCCATTCCTGCATTTCAGACCTGCAACACATTCCAAAACAAGTTGGGACAGTAAAGCATTTACCACTTTGTAATGTTGCCATTCCTTTTCACCACACTTAAAATACGTTTTGGCACCGAGGATACCAAGTGATTTAGTGTTTCAGCTTTTATTTTGTCTCATTCTTCCTGCAAACACGTCTTAAGATGTGCAACAGTACGGGGTCGTCGTTGTCGCATTTTTTGTTTCAAAATTCACTATCGGGGACAGATCAGGACTGCAAGCAGGCCAGTCCATTACCCGTACCCTCTTCTTCTGCAGCCATGCCTTTGTAATGTGTGCAGCATGTGGTTTTGCATTGTCTTGTTGAAAAATACATGGACGTCCCTGGATCTGTCGCTCTAAGATCTCAATGTACTTTTCTGCATTAATGCTGCATCACAGAAGTGTAAATGACCTTTGCCAAGGGCACTGACACAACCCCATACCATGGCAGACCCTGGCTTTTGGACTTGTTGCTGATAACAGTCTGGTTGGTCCTTTTCGTCTTTGGTCCGGAGCACACAGCGTCCACTTTTTCCAAAAAAGACCTGGAATGCTGATTCATTTGACCACAATACACGTTTCCACTGTGTGATGGTCCATTCTAGATGCCTCCGAGCCCAGAGAAGTCGATGCCGCTTCTGGACATGGTTAACATAATGCTTCTTTTTTCCACAGTAAAGTTTTAAGTGGCATTTGTGCATGTAACTCTGTATTGTAGTGCTTGACAAAGGTTTGCCAAAGTAATCCCTCTCCCATGTGGTTATAAAGCTATTGCTGAGTGGTGGTTCTTGATGCAGTGTTTAAGTTTGCTCCCTTGGCCTTTACGCACTGAAATTCGTCCTAATTCCTTGAATGGTTTAATGATATTATGCACTGTAGAGGGAGAAATATGCAAATCCCTTCCAATCTTTCTTTGAGGTACATTGTTTTTAAACATTTCAATCATTTTCTCACACATTTGTTGACAAACTGGAGATCCTCTGATCATCTTTGCTCATCAAAGACTCTGGAAGCTGCTTTTGTACCAAACCATGATTACAATCACCTGTTGACATCACATCATTATTTACTAGCCCTAGATTACCCCAGTCCCAACTTTTTTGGAATGTGTTGCCTGGTATATTTACAAATCAAATAAAGGTGAGCAGATAAAACATGAAATATCTTGGGTTCAAACTGTCTGCAATCAAATAGAAGACAAAGTAAATGTAAGGAACACTGTGTTTTTATTTTATTTGCATTTTCCATCCTGTTTCAACCTTTTCCGATTTGGGGTTGCATTTCCCCAAGTCGTGTTTGTCTTGTATTAAATGTAGTTCATGGTTTTAGGGGATTATCATATCCATAAGCCACAAATATTGTGTTAGGTATTTTACTAAAGTTGTCCTGTTTAATGCCTGTTTCCACATCATTTTGTTGCTTTGGATTTCTTTTACTTTTTTAAACGATAACCTTACTGAAAGCTGAGCACCTGAGTGCTAAATTAATACTGTCGCACATCATGATTCCTCTGACATTTACGGTGAGATGAGATCTACCAGATAACCCAGCGTAAAACAGCATGTGTCGTGGATCTATTTGAGGGACAGCATAAAAATATAGCAGCGGAATGAATAAAAAATAGGAGGTTGCCCTGCTGTTTTATTTACAAAGCTTTCAACGATCAAAGCTAAGAAACAAAGAAAGCTCAAACAAAGCAGAGCTTGGGATGAGTGTTAAAGGTTAAAGCATGCTGTAGCTGGCAGACCACATGCACACAACTGCCTACATTCTTGTCTGGAGGGAAAAAAAATAACTTCTGCTCCTTCCTGACGGCACATGGCTTACATCCTGGGCCAGACGTACACCTGGTCATAATTTTAGATATTATCATTTCTCTTAAAGGTATTTACAGTTGCACACATGTTTTTCAGTCATTTGTGAATGAATTACATGATCTAATGTTTTATAGAACATACTATTCATACTGAAATACACCGATCAGCCATAACATTAAAACCACCTCCTTGTTTCTACACTCACTGTCCATTTTATCAGCTCCACTTACCATATAGAATCACTTTATAGTTCTACAATTACTGACTGTAGTCCATCTGTTTCTCTGCATGCTTTGTTAGCCTCCTTTCATGCTGTTCTTCAATGGTCAGGACTCTCCCAGGACCACTACAGAGCAGGTATTATTTAGGTGGTGGATCATTCTCAGCACTGCAGTGACACTGACATGGTGGTGGTGTGTTAGTGTGTGCTGTGCTGGTATGAGTGGATCAGACACAGCAATGCTGATGGAGTTTTTAAACACCTCACTGTCACTGCTGGACTGAGAATAGTCCACCAACCGAAAATATATCCAGCCAACAGCACCCCGTGGGCAGCGTCCTGTGACCACTGATGAAGGTCTACAAGATGACCAACTCAAACAGCAGCAATAGATGAGCGATGAGCGATCGTCTCTGTCTTTACATCTACAAGGTGAACCAATTAGGTAGGAGTGTCTAATAGAGTGGACAGTGAGTGGACACTGTATTTAAAAACTCCAGCAGCGCTGCTGTGTCTGATCCACTCATACCAGCACAACACACACTAACACACCACCACCATGTCAGTGTCACTGCAGTGCTGAGAATGATCCACCACCTAAATATTACCTGCTCTGTGGTGGCCTGACCATTGAAGAACAGGGTGAGAGCAGGCTAAAAGTATGTAGAGAAACAGATGGACTACTGTCAGTAATTGTAGAACTACAAAGTGCTCCTATATGGGAAGTGGAGCTGATAAAATGGACGGAAAGTGTAGAAACAAGGAGGTGGTATTATTGCTATGGCTGATCAGTGTAGTCTAGGCTGGAAAAGGTAAGTGAACCATTATATTTAATCTGTTGTTGCTTATCTGAAAGGCAAGAGGTAACTGTTGAACCATTGAAACCTATGCAGACACAGTGAGAACATGCCAGCTGTGCAGCTCTACCATATGTGCTACTGTAATAAATGCAAAACTAAGGAATTATTCCAGAGGGATCAAAACTTACAACTGTAAGGGACTGAATATCACTATGAAATATACACTATTCTCATTTTGTTCCTACAGTGAGTGCAGGAATCAGAGAAGCTACACTAGGTGTGTTATGGTGGGGAGGGGTGAGTGCTGGCATATTTTGTGCCACTTCTTGCAGGAGTCAATACAAAAGTCAGTGCAAATGTTATTCTGCAACACACACATTAATACATTATTAGAACTCCACGTATAATTACTAGTAAGTTGATAATGACTGCTTATATGTATAAGTCTTATAACGCCCCATTAAGCTCTGATAGTGTATTATACATAACATTTTGATGATTTATAATTAGATCATGTCATTAGTCATTCTAATGCTATTTGGTGCACTGTACTAGCACAAAAAAAATACAACAACAATCTCATCACCAGCTGCTTCACGTTCACTGACTGATATGTAAGCTTTTTATTGACACTACCATTTTAGGGAAGATGTTACAAATTACTAACTGTACAAATAAAGACATTTGTATTCACTTCAGTAGCAGATTCTGAAGCTTTGGATTAATATACAGTCAAGCCGGAAAGTCTGCACACCCCTTTATCACAAAATTCTTCACAAAATTCTACACAAAATAGCCCACGATGACAAGCAAGTTTTTAGACATTTGTGCTAATTTATTAAAAATCAAAATGCGATCAGGGAAGACGGGCCTTGGCCAGGGAGGTGAGCAGGAACCAGAGCGCCAGTGTATTCTTGTGGAGATGGGAGAACCTATCAGAAGATCAACCATCCATGCAGCACTCCATAAATCACGCCTTTATAGTAGAGTGGCCAGACGGCACATGACAGCCCGCTTGGAGTTTGCCAAAAGGCACCTAGAGGACTCTCAAACCATGAGAAACATGGACTTTTTGGCCTGAATACCAAGCATCACGTCTGGAGAAAACCAGGGACTGCTTATCACCTGGCTAATACCATCCCTAGAGTGAGGCATGTCGGTGACAGCATCATGATGTGGGGAAGTTTTTCAGCAGCTGGACCGGGGCAACTAGTCCTGATAAAGGGAAAAATGAATGCAGCTAAGTACACCGAGATCCTTGAAGAAAATCTGCTCAAGAGCGCTCTGGATGTCAGACTGGGGCGAAGGTTTACGAACGACCCGAAGCACACAGCCAAGAATGAGTGACTTCGGAGAAAGTCTGTGAATGTCCTTGAGTGGCCCAGCCAGAGCCCAGACCTGAATGGAAGGAGCTGAAAATGGCTGTGTAACGACGCTCCCCAAGTATTAGGCTAAGTGTGTGTACAGATATGTTACCCCTAAATAAAAGATTTTTGTCAGTAAAATATAATTGCATATTTCTAAACCCTGTTTTCACTTCGTAATTATTGGTGATTGTGTGTAGATGTTTGAGGCAAAAAAGAACTCAATCTATTATAGAATGTAATAAAACGTGGAGAAGGTGAAAGGGGTGTGCAGACTTTCCGGCTTAACTGTATACATACACTGATCAGCCATAACACAGGACCACTACAGAGCAGGCATTATTTAGGTGGTGGATCATTTTCAGCACTGCAGTGACAATGACATGGTGGTGGTGTGTTAGTGTGTGTTGTGCTGGTATGAGTGGAACAGACACAGCAGCGCTGCTGGAGTTTTTAAATACCGTGTCCACTCTATTAGACGCTCAGAGACGATCGCTCATCAAAAATAATGTACATTTCAGCATTATAAAAAATGGGTTAACAACTTGAAGCTATTCTGAAGCAATGGAGGTTGATCAAGCTTTTAAAGTTGATGCTTCCAATTCCTAGGGGTCTTCCAATTTTTCTTGATTGCTTACAACCCCCTCTGTCTGCATAAAAGTAGCGTTGGAACACACTGTGGTACCATACCCTTGTGAGTATTATTTGAACAGTATTGTTCTGCAGAAAGTATTGTGTTGCTATAAAAATGGCAAGAAAAATGCAATTAACAATGGAAGAGAGACAGACCATCATAACACTTAAAAATGTAGGTCTTTTCTATAGAAAAATTGCGAAGAAAATCAAGTTGTCAGTGAGTACAGTTTCCTTTACCATCAAAAGGCACTTAGAAACTGGGGGAAACTCTGCCAGGAAGAGGTCTGGCAGACCCAAAGCCACAACAGAATTAGAAGACAAGTTTCTGAGAGTCAACAGCTTGCATGATAGGCGGCATACAGGACAACAGCTTCAAGCACAACTTAATAGTGGTCGTAGTAAGCAAGCCTTAGTTTCAACTGTGAAGAGAAGACTTCGAGTTGCAGGTTTGACAGGTTGAGTTGCAGCAAGAAAGCCATTGCTAAGACGTCAGAATGAGAACAAGAGGCTTACCTGGGCCATGAAACACTGCCAATGGACTATTGAAGGCTGGAAGAAGGTGTTATGGACTGATGAATCAAAATTTGAAATCTTCGGTTTATCACGCAGGATTTATGTACGCCGTAGAGTAGGCGAAAGGATGGTTCCTCAGTGTGTGACATCAACTGTCAAACATGGAGGAAGAAGCGTGATGGTCTGGGGCTGTTTTGCTGGATCCAGGGTCGGTGACTTGTACAGAGTGAGAGGTACCCTGAACCAAAACGGCTACCACAGCATTCTACAGCACCATGCAGTACCCTCTGGGATGCGCGTAGTTGGTCAGGTGTTCATCCTACAGCAAGATAATGACCCAAAACATAAGTCCAATCTTTGCCAGAACTACCTTAGGAAAAAAGAACAAGATGGTAAGCTTGAAAACATGGAGTGGCCAGCACAGTCTCCAGATTTAAACCCCATTGAGCTGGTTTGGGATTAACTGGACAGAAGAGTGAAAGCAAAGCAGCCTACAAGTGTCACACATTAATGGGAACTTCTGCAACAGAGTTGGGAAGAACTTTCTAAAGAATATTTAATTTCCATTGTAGAAAGAATGCCACGAGTGTGTTCAGCTGTTTTATGTGCCAAATGAATCAAACTTTTATAATACATTTTGGTTTATAAATTAATTCCATGATTTTTTTTTTAACTTCAGTTGTTTTTTTGTTCTGTCTTCATTTCAGAGTACAGTAAGACATTAAACTACATAAATTTCAATAAAAACTGGAAAAATTGGGGTGTTCTAAAACTTTTGACCGGTAGTGTATATATACAGTATATATATATATATATATATATATATATATATATATATATATATATATATATATATATATAAACACTAATACCGTTTACAACAAAGATACTAAATAAATAGGAATATTGCCTCGGTTTAGTTAGTGTATCTAACAGGCTAACTAAAGTAGAAGATACTAGATTACAAAGCATCTACTAGCCAAAATGTTAGTTAAAGGCTTGAAGCGCAGATCTGATCATGCTGTTAGGAGACAATTGTAACCCCTTATGTGTTCATATTCAAGGAATGCATTTTCTGATGTCATTAAAATTATGCACAAGGCTGAAAAATCCAAGTGAGTTACAAAGTTTATTTTGAGTTCAAAGCACAATCATTGCCCTAAAACAAATTATACTGGCTATCAGTTTTAATACTTATTAAATGCAATGTTAATTAAAAAAGGCTATTAATACAAATACATTTTTAGGTTTATTAAAAAATGCTGCTCATTGCCCCATATTCATTCTGTCTGACTTGTCTGTGCTTATATCACTACTTTGGAATTTGGAAATTACAACCCTAAATCAGAAAAAGTTGGGACAGTATGGGAAATGCAAATAAAATAAAAAAACAGTGTTCCTTACATTTACTTTGACTTTTATTTGATTGCAGACAGTTTGAACCCAAGATACTTCATGTTTTATCTGCTCAACTTCATTTCATTTATTAATAAACATCCATTCCGGCATTTCAGGCCTGCGACAGATTAAAAGGGCTAGTAATGAGGTGAAAAAACTAAATAATGATGTGATTCCAAACAGGTGATGTCAACAGGTGATTGCTAATCAAAGACTCAGCCTTTCCTGGATGCTGCTTTTGTACCAAACCATGATTACAAAGATGATCAGAGGATCTCCAGTTTGTCAACAAATGTGTGAGAAAACAATTGAAATGTTTAAAAACAATGAACCTCAAAGAAAGATTGGAAGAGATTTGCATATTTCTCCCTCTACAGTGCATAATATCATTAAACAATTCAAGGAATCGGGAGGAATTTCAGTGCGTAAAGGTCAAGGGCGCAAGCTTAAGCTGAATTTAAAACTTTACTGTGCAAAAAGAAGGCTTATGTTAACCACGTCCAGAAGCAGCGTTGACTTCACTGGGCTCGGAGGCATCTAGGATGGACCATCACACAGTGAAAATGTGTATTGTGGTCAGATGAATCAGCATTCCAGGTCTGTTTTGGGAAAAAATGGGCGCAGTCTTTTAAGTTTGGTGAAAAAGAATAGCAAAATTTTTTTTGGAATGTGTTGCAGGCCTGAAATGCAGGAATGGATGTTTATTAATAAATGAAATAAAGTTGAGCACACAAAACATGAGATATGTCAGGTTTTTAATATTTGCATTTCCCATGCTGTCCCAACTTTTTCTGATTTGGGGTTGTATTAATGCAGTTATTTTACTAAATGTTTCTAATGTTTAAGTCTTTTCCAGAAAAACTGCATCTTCATCCAGTGGGTTTTATAAATATGACAAAATTTCATTTATGTGCCCATTATAGTAAGATTAGAGCAGATGTTCATCTAATTAAACGCTGATGAACAATTTAGTACAGATGTGTTAGGCAGTTTCCACCATCGTTGTTAAAACACTGAGTCAGATATACTGTTTTCAGATATATTTTCAAATTAGTTTCTTGTTCAGCTCCAGAAACTTTTAATTTATGGTATTTTTATCCCTCCACTGCTAGACGGAACTATGCAGCACTTTGCCGACCCGACCTACTTTCTTTATCGTTTTAAGTGATATTGGATGATTCGATTTAGGACGGTGGCAATTAGGTTTCACAAAGCCTTATTATATGAGCAGCAAAACACTTGGTTCCATTATGGTTTGCTGAGTTGTGTTGTTTCCTTCAGGACGAAAATGTCAATGCAGTGGCTGCAAATCTGTGGGCATTAATAAAGAGCGGCGCCTCCAACCTCTGGTATTAATTTATTGTGTCAAAAGCAAAGGACAAATTAGAATGTACCTTTTAGAGTTGGAATTGCAGAATAATCTTTTTCTCATATTAGCCAGATAATTTACAGTGTATCTGTCCTATTTCTAACATACACCGATGAGGCATAACATTATGACCACCCTCCTAATATTGTGTTGGTCCCCCTTTTGCTGCCAAAACAGCCCTGACCAGTCAAGGCATGGACTCCACTAGACCCCTGAAGGTGTGCTGTGGTATCTAGCACCAAGATGTTAGCAGCAGATCCTTTAACTCCTGTAAGTTGGAGGTGGAGCCTCCATGGATCGGACCTGTTTGTCCAGCACATCCCACAGATGCTCGATTGGATTGAGATTTGGGGAATTTGGAGGCCAAGTCAACACTTCAAACTCGTTGTTGTGCTCATCAAACCATTCCTGAAGCATTTTTGCTTTGTGACAGGGTGCATCATCCTGCTGAAAGAGGCCACAGCCATCAGGGAATACCATTTCCATGAAAGGATGAACATGGTCTGCAACAATGCTTAGGTAGGTGGTATGTGTCAAAGTAACATCCACATGGATGGCAGGATCCAAGGTTTCTCAGCAGAACATTGCCCAAAGCATCACACTCCCTCCGCCGGCTTACCTTCATCCCATAGTGCATCCTGATGCCATGTGTTCCCCAGGTAAGCGACGCACACGCACCCGGCCATCCTGGTCTATGCAGCCCCATACACAACAAACTGCAATGCACTGTGTATTCTGACACCTTTCTATCAGAACCAGCATTAACTTCTTCAGCAATTTGAGCTACAGTAGCTCGTCTGTGAGCCTTGGCCACCCATGACCCTGTTGCCGGATTACCACTGTTCCTTCTTTGGACCACTTTTGACAGATACTGACCAACGCAGACCGGGAACACCCCACAAGAGCTGCAGTTTTGGAAATGCTCTGACCCGGTCGTCTAGCCATCACAATTTGGCCCTTGTCAAACTCGCATAAATCCTTACGCTTGCCCATTTTTCCTGCTTCTAACACATCAACTTTGAGGATAAAATGTTCACTTGCTGCCTAATATATCCCACCTACTAACAGGTGCTGTGATCAAGAGATAATCAGTGTTATTCACTTCACCTGTCAGTGGTCATATGCCTAGTCGGTGTAAACTGACAGTGGTAAATTATAAATATTGCAATTATTTTGATTAAAATGGATAAAATGTGTAGCATTAAGTTTGTTATCAGCATCTGTAATTGCTGCTAAATAAACCCCAGGAGATCAACAAATTCCGACATACACAGTTTGTGTGGTACCAACAAAAAGTCAGTATATACAAATATAAAAGGTGGGACAGTACGTAAAATGTAAAAAAATAAAATAAAATAAAATTCCAAAACTTGCACGACTGATATTTCAAAACACAACAGCCTTTGTCAGTTATAGTGTACAGCACCAGCAAATTAAAAGTTAGCTTGGTCATGTGGCGGAGTCTAGCACAGAGTCTCACATTCTCAGTATGGTGCAGTAAAAGTTGTACACACATTAAAGTAGCCCTGTGGAGGTTTGTAACCAGCCAGATTGGTGGCACCCCACCACTCCAGGCTTCCACTACAGTTTTTTGGTCGTAACTCAAAAACACATTGTGGGTGAAAAGGTTTGGTAATCAGCCATTGGCGGTGGACTGAACATAGTGCAATGAAATAAACTCTTTTTCCCAGC
This sequence comes from Trichomycterus rosablanca, assembly GCF_030014385.1. Taxonomy (NCBI): domain Eukaryota; kingdom Metazoa; phylum Chordata; class Actinopteri; order Siluriformes; family Trichomycteridae; genus Trichomycterus; species Trichomycterus rosablanca. Next base: position 17,406,117 of record NC_085989.1, on the reverse strand, counting down.
AAGCTGTTCCAGCATGTAGTTATGGGCAGAAGACCAGCAGTATGGTCAAGCAGACTGGATGTCTCCCACTCTGTCCCCGGGCACAACTCAGTCAGTAATACACTCACGTGCAGCACACACACACACACACTACACAGACTACACAATAAGTACAGCCCTCGATCCCTAATGAGGACAGACAGATTGTGATTAAAGGTGAAAAACACAACACGACTCACCTAATCACCGTAATGGCATATTAGATAGAAACTCAGCCCAAGGCCTAATGACAAATGTAATGCAGTTCCAGTAATTGCAGACACCAACCACAAATCAGTATAACAAACAGCCAGCACACAAAATGCCTATACTGCTTTAATGTATAGTAAATATATAAACAACAAAATTATGATATGTATCTTTATTATAATTTATATAATTAATTATTAATTCAGATTTAAATCAATGAAATTTTTTTTTATATCTAGAAGCTTTATAAAAGCCTGGTTAACCATAAATCAAATAGCATAAATTACTGTAACGGGGCGGGTCACACCTGGCTACTGAACCAAAAGGTCAAGCAACAGACCAGCAAGAATTGAAGAAGATAAGGAGATAAGTGCAAACAAATGAGGAAACAAATAACAGAAACAAAGTAACAAATGAAAGACACAAAACATCTGCAGCCCACAACAGAGAAAGTTAGAACCAGAGATGTTCATGAGTCACAAAATACGAGTCCGAGTCAAGTCACGAGCCTTTAGGCTAGAGTTCGAGTCAAGTCACGAGTCTTCAGGCTAGAGTCCGAGTCAAGTCACGAGTCTTCAGGCTAGAGTCCGAGTCAAGTAACGAGTCTTTAGGCTACACTGCGAGTCAAGTCACGTCTTTAGGCTGGAGTCCGAGTCAAGTCACGAGTCTTTAGGCTGGAGTCCGAGTCAAGTCACAAGTCTTAAGGCTAGAGTACGAGTCAAGTCACAAGTCTTTTGGCTAGAGTCTGCGGTAAAAACACACGCTGGAACCAGAGCTGGGATCTCGAATACATGGTATCGAATCTCAGCTCTGCCTGCCGGCTAAGGCTGAGCGGCCACATGAACAACGATTGGCCTGTTGTTCAGATATGGGCGGGACTAAGCCGGATGGGGTCTCTCTCTCATGACTGATGCAATTACATCCTCTGCTGGCTGATTGATGGCACTTGCACAGAGATGAGAAAAGAGTGCTCCCAGGGTGCGTCTTTCCGTACACAACGCTGAGATGCACTGCACTCGTCATAGTGTAGGTGATAAGATGCATACAGCATGCTGCTCACGTGTCGGAGGGGGCGTGGGTTAGCTTTTTTCTCTTTAATCAGAGCAGGGATCGGCATTGGTGGAGAGGAAGCATGACGCAATTGGGCAATTGGACGCGCTACAAAAGGAGGAAAAGGGGAAGAAAATGCATAAAGAAAAATATAAAAAATACGTTTTGTTTTCATTGCAAAACAAAAGCGTGCGATAAACCACGGCACAGCGGCCAAAATCCAAAACACAGCAAAAAAATCATAACCACTGCTTACCTTAGCTTATGTTCTTCCAGATGCTATTACATTTATAATCGTGTGTTGTCCCATTAGGAATATAATCCGTTATTTTGTAAATGTGCTTATAATTAAAAAAAAACTCCAAACTTTTCCCGGTTGTGAAGTAAAACACTAACTTGTTAGAAAGCCAGTCAAGTGTTTCATTGACATCATCTGTCTGACGCAATCTGAATAAATGCAGATAACAGCTTTTTTAATGGTCTTTTAACCATTAGCGCCAATTCTGTAGGAGCGTTCCATTCACCCCAGTTGTTTCTGTGTAGTGCACTACGTAGGGTATTCCACTATTTTAAGTGAGATTCCAATCCAAATGTAACGAAAATGTTCAAATGAAGTGAACTTGTCACACTAGCTAGCGAACTCAGTCATTTTTTTGCGAGTCATGAGTCGAGTCTGAGTCATTTGAAACGAGTCTGAGTCGAGTCTAAAGTCGCTGTGTGCCCAAGTCCCCATCTCTGGTTAGAACAGGGATAAGGCAGTAATAAAAAATGGTTGTCACAATATGACAGGCTACTCCAGCGACAACCCAGTTCTCAGAAAAAGATAAACAATAAGGAACCCTCGGGAAAAACAATAAGTCGACTAGCACAGCATGGGTCCATACGTGGACCAAGTTCGGCATCTTGGTTTCAGAGAAAGAGCAGGTTGCCAGCAGAAAAGCTGGCAAGTCTATAAAAAAGAAACCTTGATTAATAGAAACACACCCACCTGGACAAATTACCGCTTAACAATGTGCAACTGACTGACAGTTAGTTGGAACTTACATCAATCATCGGCACCTCTATGCAAAAGGACATGATTCTGTAACCAAGCCACGCCACCAACCTTCAATGCAATTTACAAATGTCAATCCAATACTGCTAGTCTATTTAACCTTTTCTTTAATACTGGCATCATAATATGGCATCAAATTATATAAAGCACACATACAGTCAAGCCGGAAAGTCTGCACACCCCTTTCACCTTCTCCATGTTTTATTACATTACAGACTCTGTATAGATTGGGTTCTTTTTTTGCCTCAAACAACTTCACACAATCACCAATAATTACAAAGTAAAAACAGGGTTTAGAAAATATGTAATTTTATTTTACTGACAAAAATGGTTTATTTAGGGGTTACATATCTGTGCACACCCTTAGCCTAATACTTGGTTGATGCACCTTTGGCAGCAATTACAGCTTCAAGGCGTCTTGGGAAAGAAGCTACAAGCTTGGCACACTTGTTTCTGGACATTTTTGCCAACGTCAGGTTGGATGGGGAGCGTCGGTACACAGCCATTTTCAGCTCCTTCCAAAGATGTTCGATTGGATTCAGGTCTGGGCTCTGACTGGGCCACTCAAGGACATTCACAGACTTTCTCTGAAGCCACTCCTTTGTTCTCTTGGCTGTGTGCTTCAGGTCGTTGTCATGTTGGAAGGTAAACTTTCGCCTCAGTCTGATTTCCAGAGCGCTCTAGAGCAGGTTTTCTTCAAGGATCTCGGTGTACTTAGCTGCATTCATCTTTCCCTCTATCAGGACTAGTCGCCCCGGTGCCTGGTGTCCTTCAGACGTGACGCTTGGTCTTCAGGCCAAAAAGTTCAATTTTGGTCTCATCAGACCAGAGAATCTTGTTTCTCATGGTTTGAGAGTCCTCTAGGTGCCTTTTGTCAGATGTCATGTGCCTTTTACTAAGGAGTGGCTTCCGTCTGGCCACTCTACCATAAAGGCGTGATTTGTGGAGTGTTGCCTGGATGGTTGATCTCCCATCTCCACAAGGATATGCTGGAGCTCTGTCAGAGTGACCCTCGGGTTCCTGCTCATCTCCCTGGCCAAGGCCCGTCTTCCCAGATCGCTCAGTTTGGCCGGGCGGCCAGCTCTAGGAAGATTTTTGGTGGTTCCAAACTTCTTCCATTTACGAATGATGGTGGCCACTGTGCTCTTTGGGACCTGTAAAGATGCAGCAATTTTTCTGTACCCTTCTCCGGATCTATGCCTTGACACAATCCTGTTTCTGAGGTCTGCAGATAATTCCTTTGACACCATGGCTTGGAGTTTGCTCTGATATGCACTGTCAACTGTGGGACCTTATAAAGGCAATCCCCAATCATGTCCAATTAATTAAATTTACCACAGGTGGACTCCAATTAAATTGTAGAAACATCTCAAGCAGTATCAGTGAAAACAAAATGCACCTCAGCTCACTTTTGGGTGTCGTATCAAAGGGTGTGCACACTTGTGTACATATGATATTTTACCTTTTGATTTTTATTAAATTAGCACAAATGTGTAAAACCTGCTTTTACTTTGTCATTGTGAGCTGTTTTGTGTAGAATTCTGTAACAAAAAATTAACTAAATCTATTATAGAATGAGTAATAAAACGTGGAGAAGGTGAAAGGGGTGTGCAGACTTTCCGTCTTTACTGTAACTCATCTGGGGGTGTTTTTTTCATTTTCAGTCTTTTCAATATGTAATAGTTTAACCTTAAAGGTGCACTGGTGAAATTCACTGGAGAGCATTATAAAACAAAACCTTCAAAACATTTCAACATTATATAGACTTTTAGATAGATATGCTATTCCCAAATCTAATACTTGCTATATATCAAAAACATGCATGTTGAGGCAAACACGTGCCTTGCATACAAGAACAGACACCCTTGACGTTGTCCTCATAAAAAGCGGAACCCAACAAGCTGAATCCATATCAAAACACTCTTAGTGCCGAGGCAGCTTGGATTGAATGTCATTTTAGTAGGAGCCTGGGGCTTTTTCTATGCTTATTTATAGTACACTGACAGAAAGGCAAGATGTCTTATGCATACACACCACTTAGCTTAGACTGACATCACACAAGGCGAATCATAACCCGGGCTTTGTTCTAATAAAATTTGGCCAACTTGAAGATTAGTGTGAATAGGTAGTGGCAGCAGTCACCAGTTCTGTTACCGTCTCTTTATTCTCTCTTTTTTTTTTACTTGCTTATAGTCGTTCTCAACCCATCAACCTTCCTTGACAAAAGATTCAGGCTCTCATGTCGCATCGGATCATGGAAAACACAGCCAATGACAACTGCTTTCTATCCACGGCGCTAAATAAGCACTTTGTATATAAATATGTAATTTTATTTTACTGACAAAAATGGTTTATTTAGGGGTTACATATCTGTGCACACCCTTAGCCTAATACTTGGTTGATGCACCTTTGGCAGCAATTACAGCTTCAAGGCGTCTTGGGAAAGAAGCTACAAGCTTGGCACACTTGTTTCTGGACATTTTTGCCAACGTCAGGTTGGATGGGGAGCGTCGGTACACAGCCATTTTCAGCTCCTTCCAAAGATGTTCGATTGGATTCAGGTCTGGGCTCTGACTGGGCCACTCAAGGACATTCACAGACTTTCTCTGAAGCCACTCCTTTGTTCTCTTGGCTGTGTGCTTCAGGTCGTTGTCATGTTGGAAGGTAAACTTTCGCCTCAGTCTGATTTCCAGAGCGCTCTAGAGCAGGTTTTCTTCAAGGATCTCGGTGTACTTAGCTGCATTCATCTTTCCCTCTATCAGGACTAGTCGCCCCGGTGCCTGGTGTCCTTCAGACGTGACGCTTGGTCCTCAGGCCAAAAAGTTCAATTTTGGTCTCATCAGACCAGAGAATCTTGTTTCTCATGGTTTGAGAGTCCTCTAGGTGCCTTTTGTCAGATGTCATGTGCCTTTTACTAAGGAGTGGCTTCCGTCTGGCCACTCTACCATAAAGGCGTGATTTGTGGAGTGTTGCCTGGATGGTTGATCTCCCATCTCCACAAGGATATGCTGGAGCTCTGTCAGAGTGACCCTCGGGTTCCTGCTCATCTCCCTGGCCAAGGCCCGTCTTCCCAGATCGCTCAGTTTGGCCGGGCGGCCAGCTCTAGGAAGATTTTTGGTGGTTCCAAACTTCTTCCATTTACGAATGATGGTGGCCACTGTGCTCTTTGGGACCTGTAAAGATGCAGCAATTTTTCTGTACCCTTCTCCGGATCTATGCCTTGACACAATCCTGTTTCTGAGGTCTGCAGATAATTCCTTTGACACCATGGCTTGGAGTTTGCTCTGATATGCACTGTCAACTGTGGGACCTTATAAAGGCAATCCCCAATCATGTCCAATTAATTAAATTTACCACAGGTGGACTCCAATTAAATTGTAGAAACATCTCAAGCAGTATCAGTGAAAACAAAATGCACCTCAGCTCACTTTTGGGTGTCGTATCAAAGGGTGTGCACACTTGTGTACATATGATATTTTACCTTTTGATTTTTATTAAATTAGCACAAATGTGTAAAACCTGCTTTTACTTTGTCATTGTGAGCTGTTTTGTGTAGAATTCTGTAACAAAAAATTAACTAAATCTATTATAGAATGAGTAATAAAACGTGGAGAAGGTGAAAGGGGTGTGCAGACTTTCCGTCTTTACTGTAACTCATCTGGGGGTGTTTTTTTCATTTTCAGTCTTTTCAATATGTAATAGTTTAACCTTAAAGGTGCACTGGTGAAATTCACTGGAGAGCATTATAAAACAAAACCTTCAAAACATTTCAACATTATATAGACTTTTAGATAGATATGCTATTCCCAAATCTAATACTTGCTATATATCAAAAACATGCATGTTGAGGCAAACACGTGCCTTGCATACAAGAACAGACACCCTTGACGTTGTCCTCATAAAAAGCGGAACCCAACAAGCTGAATCCATATCAAAACACTCTTAGTGCCGAGGCAGCTTGGATTGAATGTCATTTTAGTAGGAGCCTGGGGCTTTTTCTATGCTTATTTATAGTACACTGACAGAAAGGCAAGATGTCTTATGCATACACACCACTTAGCTTAGACTGACATCACACAAGGCGAATCATAACCCGGGCTTTGTTCTAATTAAATTTGGCCAACTTGAAGATTAGTGTGAATAGGTAGTGGCAGCAGTCACCAGTTCTGTTACCGTCTCTTTATTCTCTCTTTTTTTTTTACTTGCTTATAGTCGTTCTCAACCCATCAACCTTCCTTGACAAAAGATTCAGGCTCTCATGTCGCATCGGATCATGGAAAACACAGCCAATGACAACTGCTTTCTATCCACGGCGCTAAATAAGCACTTTGCCAGCAGAAAAGAGGCAGACGTGACTGCCAGTGTCACGCTGTCAACATCGCCTTTTACCCCATGCCATTCATTCACTTTTAGGAGAGCTGAAATATCCGATTGGCATGATCTGAATACAACTGGTGCAGGAAGATACTCAAGACTGGCACCCAGCTGCTTTAGATCTCATTATAAAGACATCAGAAATAAAATGAAGGGAAGGAGAAAAAGGTAGATGGTGTGGAAAACTGGTAAATTAATTATTGAGGTTCATTAGAAACCTTTTTGTTGCTTCATTAACCAAAGATGCAGCATGTAGCTCTTTATTTCAAAATACAAATAACTTTATTGTGATAGTATGCTGCTTTAATGTCGGCTTTATCTGGCTGGAACTAATGTGAGCTGTTCGACCATGGATTGATGCCCTCTGGATAAATCAGCGCTTGAAAAATATTTAATGATACTTAAATGTGAACTGACTTGCTTTTAATAGCCATCAGCTAAATCTAGATTTACCTTGCGATAACACACGCTTTAACTGAACACAACTGATTATTGAAATGAGGTTTTAACCATACCCATTACTAACACATTCCATAAAGACATGGTTTGTCTAATTTAGTGTGAGGGAACCAAAGTGATCTACACAGAGCCGATATCCAACATCATCGCTGACATTTGAACCTCAGATCTCAGTGGTTGCGTTCTAGCATGCTTTACCGCTGCGCCACCCGAGCACCTCACAGCGTGTTAATGAGATTGATTAAATTAAATAGCGATATATCGTCAATCATTAAACTGGCTTAATAAAAACAAGTGAACTAAGAAAACAGCATAGATAGATAGATAGATAGATGGATGGATGGATGGATGGATGGATGGATGGATGGATGGATGGATGGATGGATGTGCGGGCGGGCGGGCGGGCGGGCGGCCGGACGGACGGACGGACGGATGGATGGATACTTTATTGATCCTGAAGGAAATTTAAGAAATTAAAGCATAATTTAAAAAAAGCATAATTATTAAGAGGCATAATTATTAAAAAGCATCATTCTAAAAGCATAATTAGAAAGGTAGTGTTTTTCAGAAGTAATTAGATATTTCCAGTGTAAATAAAACATAATTAAAGCCTTTAATATAAAGGAATTTTATAATTAGGGCCCTACTAAATTCACGAGAAAATGTGCTTAATTTCAAGGACCTCGCTTTAAAAAAAAAAAATTTTTTAAGAAAAGCACAGTCATTAAATTACACTCTCAAATTAATTGATACAATAAATGGAAGCTACAATAATCAGCACAGCCTATTTTACTGGATACATAAATTCTCGTTTCTGCGTCCACAAAATTGGTTGGGAGTTTTCCAAACTTAGTCACCCGAGTCATTCTTTTAGCTGCTTTAGACTTCAACATCTTGGACATTTTGTCTAACTGATAGTTAACCGAGCATCTTCAGAGTTTGCTGAGTTTATAGAGTAAAAAAATAAACTGTACATAGACAAACCATCAGGAGCTTAATGCTTTACTGGCTTGTTCTTTTGAGGCACAGCACAGACTACAGAGAGATGTTCACGTGTGTAGAGAAGCACACTTTTCCACTGATTATGGAATCCCCAAAGCTGTCAGCACGCTAGATAGATAGATAGATAGATAGATAGATAGATAGATAGATAGATAGATAGATAGATAGACAGACAGACAGACAGACAGACAGACAGACAGACAGACAGACAGACAGACAGACAGACATACTGTATTTATCCCAAAAGAAATTATTGAATTTTCCTTCACCACAGAAAAGTCTGTTACACTAACTTAATTGCTAAGACCTAGATTGCTAGGGCCGCCTCATATCGCATATTGTGCCTCATATTGTATACGCTACACAAATGAAAAACGTTAAATCGATAAACACAAATTGGATATTACATGAAAACGGCTCATTTCACGGTCCGTGACGCGATTTTCAGGGCTGTGAATTAGGTAGGGCCTTACTTATAATGTACATGAATAATGTAAGCCATGTTTCAAAGGAGGGTTGCCAAATTTTAGCACTGCAAACCCCTACATGCCAGATGCTCTTAAAATTTCCATTTTATTAGGAAACCTACTGTCACATAAACTGACTATTTTGAAAACCTTTCTCACAGTGCATGCAAATTAGACTGGGGTGACACTTCACCACTGACCCAAATCATACATCCAAAACAACACGAGTGGATTATAATAAGGTGACTTTAACCCTAGCAAACATTTATAGAGACACCAGAAGATGGCAGTTCACAGACACTTGCCATCTAATATTATACAGTTTGAGAAAACCTGCTATAAAGAATGGGAGGATTTGCTGAAGTCCAGATGTGCAAAGCTTGTAGATACTGTATGTATCCAACTGCAGCTGTAACTGCTGCCTGGGGTGTATTCCTAGGTTTTGAACAAAGCTACTGTATATGGATGTAAAATGTTTGTTTTCACAACTGTCATGATCTGTAATTTTAACACATCTAAGCATCTACGGACTATATTCATATTTATTGCTCATTAAAACTACTGTGACTATATATAATGTAGAATAATATACAGTAGGTTACACAAATTTATGTGTAACTAGTGTAACTATGGTGAAGCAAGAAACCCAATGCATATCATTTAAGGGATTTATTGCTGCCTTTGTCTGTAAATTTGTTTAAAAGCAAGCACAAATTATGCTATTTCATTGTTTGTTAACTGGTAACAGTCATGTAAGTCAGTATTGGTTATAAACGTCATATGGTAAATAAATGGCTTATCGCTTGATTCTTTTTATAATACACCCAACACCGTTGCAATCAAATGAACAAGTAAAATTTGACCAATCAGAATACAGGACCTTTAAGGCTTAGAAAATCTGGATATAATAATAACATCAGGTTCATTGTGTAGCACAGATATTAGCAAATCACTTTCGTCACAGTTATTGCCTATGTCTGGTCTCTCTCCTATCATCACAGGAACATTTAGCTGGCGCTAACATCAGATGTCCTGATTCTCGCTGAGTGTGCGGCCCCTGCTGCTCAGAAGTTCAGCTCAAGAGTCTAATTTTCCATGTAAAAGGTAACTGGAGCTGAGGATCATAAATTGAACCCCAGTGCAGCAGGCACCTCAGGCCACACAAGGCTACGGCAAACTGCTAAATGGCACGGTTGGAAAATATCATGTGACAAGATGGCAGTGGTGGGCAAGAAAGATCCTGGTGGTTCCATTAGGCAGAGCAGTATTCAGACTTTATTTGTGCAGTCAGAGGACCGTACATAATGGCCGAATCTGCCCTGGGGGACTGGGATGGTACAATCTAGTCTGACCAAAGTGCTGTGCAACGGCTGGATCAGCTGGGTCTAGCATCAGCGACAAGGAAAATCTCTTATTCTACAATGAAAAAGATTTCAATGGAATCCTTTTGTCTTCTCAATTATTATTTACAGCATATACTGATTAATACATGTGGCTTTGGAAAACAGGTACAAAAGTAAATATAGTGGTATGTAAGATTTTACATACAGACCCTTGACTTTCTGCACACTTCATTGTGTTGTGGATTTGATTTTAAATGGATATAAATGCCATTTTTACCCACCCATAATGATGAAGATTCTAATGATGATTTTAGAAGTTATTAATTAAATTAATTTAAAACTGAAATCTCTCATTCACAATATTATTTAGACACTGTGCTCGGACATTCTCAATTGTGCTTTGCTTTAATTTTTTTGGAGTCCATCTATTGCAGTTTAAATTGATTGGACATGGTTTGTAATGTACACACTGAGTTCAATAAGGACCCACAATTTGCACTGCATTGTCAGAACAAAAAACAAGCCATGAACACCAAGGAGCTGTTGGTTTTTTGTTTAGATAGAATGCCCTTTTTTGTCATATATACATATGTACAGTACAATGAAATTCTTTCTTCGCATATCCCAGCTTGTTTGGAAGCTGGGGTCAGAGCACAGGGTCAGCCATTATGCAGAGATGGTTCAGGGCCTTGTTCAAGGACCCAACAGTGGCTGCTTGGCAGAGCTGGGATTATAACTCCCAACCTTTAGCCCAAAAGCCCTACCCACTAGGCTACCACTGTCCCACTGCAGCTTTGTTCTAAAATCTGAAGTTTACCCGTCAATTAAAGGTTGCAATCTTTTCTCAATGTGATTAAGCTAATTCACCAAAAGGTACAGTTCTTATAACTCTTTTACTCATTTTTACCAAAAGGTATCAATAATTATAAAGATGACTGTTTAGACGGCCAGGTTTTTAGACTGAAAACCAACACATTAATTCTGTTTGCTTTAGACATGGACGTTGCAACGAATTTGGCTAGGACGAGACAAGAGGGGGAAGACACACATGCAGACAAGACACTAAAACATGACCTATGCTAAAGCTAACCTCATAGCTAAAGCTATGCCACACTAACGCTAATCGCTAAACACATGAAACATGAACCTAAACTCTAAGCTAAGCTAACACAGAACATAGACTGACTAAAACAAAACATGAGCAGGACTAACTTTAAACAAGACTTGTAAACATGAACATTAGCAAACGGACAGGAGCTAACAGACTGGAGCCAACAGACTGGAGCCAACAGACTGGAGCCAACAGACTGGAGCCAACAGACTGGAGCCAACAGACTGGAGCCAACAGACTGGAGCAAGGTCAAAAACCAAACCAAACCAACATGAGCTTAAAAGCAAACTGACAGGGCAAATGCAAAATAGTCTCCAATGACTGGTCCACAACTGCCTTCTTAAATGTCCTACAATACACCGTAAACGAGGTGCAGCTGTGGGTAATTAGCAGCAGGGGACCAATCATAATAAGGGGCGTTGGCTTCAGCATGTGCTCCTGGAAAGAGGGGCGTGGCACAAAAACATGGCTCCAGGAGCTCAAAAAGGCTGGTTTCGTGACAGACATCCTTTTTGGTTTTGAATATTTTTTGATTACACCCCAGCTTTAGTTCACAAAGGGATGATTGTATATTCTTCTCAAGTTATTTCTGATAGGCAGTGAAATTCATCATTCCCTCAGTAATGGCAGGTCATCCAGCACTCTATTCTCTATTTGCACAGTGTACATTTATTTAAAAATGTATAGGATTTATTTATTTATTAGGATTTGATGTCAAACACAGTCATGAACAATTTTGTATGTCCAATTCACCTCACTTGCATGTCTTTGGACTCTGGAAGGAAACTGGAGCTCCCAGAGGAAACCCACACAGACAAGGTGAGAACATGCAAACTTTACACAGAAAGGACCCGGACCGCCCCATCTGTGAATCAAACCCAGGACCTTCTTGCTGTGAGGCTACAGTGCTACCTACTTAGCCACCGTGTCGCCCCAACTAAGATAAAGCCAAATGTTGACTAAAGTGGTTTAACAAACACTACCATTGGACTCTGAAGCATTGTAAACACCCTCCCTGAAGTGATAAATCATGCTGCACAATCTAGTAGTGTGATGCTACTTGCTGAATACATAGTGACAACTGTAAAGTCAAACAGAGGAGGAACACTGATCCACGTCTTATTTATGGTTTGTTCTAGATCAATTAGTTCGATGCTACAGTATACAGCACTGTTATAGAGAACTGTGAGCTTTATTTTAGCATAATAATGCCCCTGCACACTAAGTGCTACAAAATGGTTTGCTGACCTTGCCAGTCAACATAAGTGCCAGACCTAAATACAGTGGTACCTTGTAACTCGACGTCCCCTAAACTCGAAATCTTTGAAACTCAAAGTGCCTTAACGAGAAGTTTGTACCCTTAAACTCAATGTGTGTGCAACTACTGCTTTGTTCAGCGTCCAACTGCCCGATTGCATCATGCTTTCTCTCCACCAATGCCGATCCCCGCTCTGATTGAGGAGAATGAAGCTAACCCACGCCCCCTCCGACACATGGGCAGCAGTCGTATGCATCTTGTCACCTACACTTTGACGAGTGCAATGCGGATCAGCTCTGTGTACGGAGAGACACACCATGAGAGCACTCTTTTCAAATCTCTGTGCAGCCAGCAGAGGTCGCAACTGCATTAGTTATGAGAGAGTCCCTATCTGGCTTTTTAATATCCCACCCCTATCTGAACGACAGGCCAATAGTTGTTCATGTGGCCGCTCAGCCCAGACGGCAGGCAGAGCTGAGACTCGATGCGATGTATTCGAGAACCGAGCTCTGGTGTCCCAGCGTGTGTTTTTACCGCTGCGCCACCTGAGCGGCTTGTTTAGCTTTTTAATTTCAAATTAACAATGAACAGCCGCTTTGTTCAGCGCTCGGCTTGAGTGGTGCAGTAAAACGCCATCAAAGTGCAAATATGAGACGAATCTGCATTTGTGTGGAATAACCGTTAGATTCACTCTGAAAGCGTCCACATGTATCTGTGTTTAGCTGGATTTTCCTCCTGTTTCACTTTTAAACTTGTGTTATAGCTCAAGGTGCTGAAAAAGTTTGAGAATCAGCTTTTCCAGGGCTCTAAAACTCTTATCTTTAAAAAAAAAAGCTTAATGTGAATTGATGTATTGAAAGAACAACACAGAAACACTAAACTTTCCTTGATTATTACTGCTCATAAGTTCTCTCCACTAATGAAATTCCTCGCTCCACTTCTAATGTGAATGCACCCATACTGAACTTGCTAAGGAATACAGTATTCCAAGATCAAGCATCTCCACGATTAAAAAGCATAAGGAAACAATAATGAAGTTGCCTTTTTTAGATTATACAGTGGACCCTTGGGTTACGAACGGTTTACCATGCGAACATTTTGGGTTACGAACGATCTTTTTCAACTTAATGTACGAACAAATTTCAGATTACAAACCGAAATTCGTGAAACACATGACGTCATGAACAAGTTAACTCCGACCATCTCTTTCTATATATATATATATATATATATATATATATATATATATATATATATATATATATATATATATACAGTGAGCGGACAGCAGACGGTGTTTTTTCGGTGTTTTCTTCATATTTTGTAAAATTCTATATTAAAATGGCCTCAAAGAAGGTGCAGAGGAAGCGTAGTGCTGAGAAAATGAATCTATCACATTTGTTGTTGTACAAGTACTCCTGCCAGTAGCTGTCACTGTGTATCAGACAGAGGGGACAGTGAGTGAGAGAGAAGAAGGAAATCGCTGAGTAAAGTATTCTTTATTTAGTGCAATTACACCTACAAAATACAACACTATTGAAATAAAGAAGGAAATAATAGAGAAATATGAGAGTTATTGTTGTTTCTGGTAGATACATTTTATAAAAAAAGAAGGAAATGTATTATGGTGTATAGTAAAGCACACGTACTGTACTGAAATGTAACGTGTGTTTATGTACAGTACTACTACTGTGTATTGTTGTTTATTATTGTTTATTACAAGAATGTATATTCTATAATTTAAGATTTAACCATTTAAGACATTAGAAAGGTTAGGTAAGGTCTGGCACGGATTAATTCCATTTACATTATTTCTTATGGGAAAAATAGGTTTAACTAATGAACATTTTGACTTAAGAACAGCCCTTCAGAACCAATTAAATTAAGAAGTCAAGGGTCCACTGTATTTGTGTTATTTTCAGTGTATCAAAACAACACTATTATTTTACATTAGCCTAAAATATATGCAGTTCCACGGGACCATGAAACGCAGTATCAGGTCTCCCATACATCCTTATGGGAAAAAATACCTTGTCTTTTGAACTCAACGCCACTCCCAGAACCAACTGACATTGAGTTTCAAGGTACCACTGTATAATTGTCATGTGGCTGAATGGGAATAAATTCCTGCACCTTTGTTCTAAAATCAATTACAACTCCTTCTCAGAAGAATGGAAGCTTTTATAGCAGGAGAGAAGGGGACTGTCTTCATACATCCCACAGATTCATCCATCTCAGCCAGAACCTAGGACTCCACAGACACCAGTTAATTGCAATTCATGTTTTATTCCACGATCACAATCCTACTGTGTGAAGCCAAGGTAATTTATTAAGCAGCACAGGGGAGCGTTCTAAATGAATGCCGCACTGTAACGGATAAAGACCTGTTATAGCAGTCAGCTTTATATTTTGCTGATATTGCAGCCATCGAGCCATCTGTCCTTTTCTAGTAAGCAGGACTTTCTCATAATCATCCTGTAGGCTGAAGTTTTGGACCACTTCCAATCCTTTGGGGAAAGATGACTCCCAGAGTTTATTGCATTTCAGGATGGATGACAGGAAATCGAGCAATGAATGCCAGGGTAGAGTGGTATTCAGCGGTGTGAAAAAGCCATTATTCTCTTTAGGATTGCTTCTGCTTTGGCATATTTGCCTCAAATATTTATTTTAGATAGTAAACAAAGCATTTTTATTTCACATTTATTTCAGAATGTTTTATTATTTAGAGAATAAAATGATTTGGCACCTATTTTATTTGTAAAAAATAAATTGTATAACATTTCATTTATATTGCTGTGAATGAATTTTAGCTCACTTTTCTCTGCAGAATGGATTGTAACCAGACTTACTCTACTAGGTTTGAGTTAAAAATTCTGGCACTACAAACTGTAGAGTGAATATGCTTCAGTATTTTGGATCATTGTCCGGCTGCATTAGACCTCAGCTTCAGGTTATAAACAGATGACATCACATTTTCCTTAAGAATTTTTGATGCAATAGGATTTCGTGTTTTATTCATTTCAACTTGTTTGACTGTTGATATAAGGTTCTTATTATACAACCCCAAATCAGAAAAAGTTGGGACAGTATGGAAAATGCAAATAAAATAAAAATGTAGTGTTCCTTACATTTACTTTGACTTATTTGATTGCAGACAGTTTGAACCCAAGATATTTCATGTTTTGTCTGCGCAACTTAATTTCATTTTTTAATTTCATTTGTACCTTCATTCCTGCATTTCAGACCTGCAACACATTCCAAAAAGAAGTTGGGACGGGGGTAATTTAGGGCTAGTACTGAGGTGAAAAAACTAAATAATGATGTGATGTCAACAGGTGATTGTAATCATGGTTTGGTACAAAAGCAGCTTCCAGAGTCTTTGATGAGCAAAGATGATCAGAGGATCTCCAGTTTGTCAACAAATGTGTGAGAAAATGATTGAAATGTTTAAAAACAATGTACCTCAAAGAAAGATTGGAAGGGATTTGCATATTTCTCCCTCTACAGTGCATAATATCATTAAATGATTCAAGGAATCGGGAGGAATTTCCGTGCGTAAAGGCCAAGGGTGCAAGCTTAAGCTGAACGCCCGTGATCTTCAATCTCTCAGATGACACTGCATCAAGAACCGCCACTCAACAATAGCTGATATAACCACATGGGCGAGGGATTACTTTGGCAAACCTTTGTCAAGCACTACAATACGGAGTTAGAGCAACATATGCTGCTTTCAAGACGTCATCTTTTCCAGGGACGTCCATGGATTTTTCAACAAGACAATGCAAAACCACATGCTGCACACATTACAAAGGCATGGCTGCAGAAGAAGAGGGTACGGATACTGGACTGGCCTGCCTGCAGTCCTGACCTGTCTGCAATAGAGAATGTGTGGAGAATTTTGAAATGGAAAATGTGACAATGACGACCCCGTACTGTTGCAGATCTTAAGACGTGTTTGCAGGAAGAATTAGACAAAATAAAAGCTGAATCACTAAATAACTTGGTCTCCTTGGTGCCAAAACGTCTTTTAAGTGTGGTGAAAAGGAATGGCAACATTACAAAGTGGTAAATGCTTTACTGTCCCAACTTTTTTTTTTATGTGTTGCAGGCCTGAAATGCAGGAATGAACGTATATTACCAAATGAAATGAAGTTGAGCAGATAAAACATGAAGTATCTTGGGTTCAAACTGTCTGCAATCAAATAAAAGTCAAAGTAAATGTAAGGAACACTGTGTTTTTATTTTATTTGCATTTTCCATGCTGTCCCAACTTTTTCTGATTTGTAATTATAAAATGCTACAGCTGTTTTTTGTTTGTTTGTTTTTTCTCAGACATAATGAGACCCTTATTTGACGTGTCTCCACAGTACAACAAGGTTTTGGACATCTTTCAGGTGCTTTTTTGTAAATGTCAGACCAGCACTGATTTTTTCTTAGTAATCAGTGATGTTTTTTCTTGGTAATGCCTAGTCGTTTTCTTATTGTGGAATAATTAACAGTGAATGAAGCTCTGAATGAAGATTTTATATTTTTTGAATGAAATGTTTCAAGTTTCCTTCATTCGGAGATAATGACTCTCACTGTTAATCTGTGAAGTCCTTCTGTAGCTTTTCTGTAATGTCATTGCCAGTGGCGTAGTGTTCACATACGCTTTGATGTGGCTGCTTGTATTTAAGAAAAAAAAATTAAATTATATATTTTACAGGCTGACTGAAATCATGCTTGAATGTGTTTAATTAGCTTAACTTGTTAGCAATTACATTTGTTTGTTTGAAGGCAACTGCTTATTCACACAAAGGACATGTATGGTGGATCACTTAGTTCCTTAAATGAATGAAACTTCTGCATTATCCACTGTGTATTAGCATGTTTTGTTTAATAATCTGAAACTGCGCTTACCTTGCTAATGCTACATTCTTTTTCCAGTTGTATTGTGTGGAAGAACACACTGCACTGACACCTCTAAAAAACAAGATAGCCTAGAACACACAAACATGGTCCTACAGTTCACACATTTTTAACTTGGGCTCCTGACAGTTGTGGCTGTACAGGCTATTATCAGAAGGCAGACCACACGACTCATGTTGTCTAGAGGGAAACAAGTGAGAAATGCAATTTCTTGTGCCTCTGTAAAGCTTAGACAGCTGCTTAACATATTAACTGACACAATTTTGCACCTGTTTTAACAACAACATCAAAAAAACACATCAGTGTCCGGGGCATTGGTTTTCCTCTAGTCCTACAAAGCAACACACTGTATTAAAGAAATGTTTAATGATGAGCCATGTGAAAATACTTTCTTTAAAGATGCTTAGAACACATACATTTTAAGTATCCCAGTTTCACAAGACACCATACATGTAAAAACACCCTCTATAACATAGCCAGATGCTCACTGTTCTTAAATGATGTTCTACACTGTCAACAATCCATAGTTGGGGTTCAACTAACATGGAATAAAGGGATAATAAGACTTACCAGTAATAATCTTGGTACAAAGCTAAACTACCAAGCAATATACACATATAAATGCATATCTACCATGTGCAAATCAGTAGTGCACGTGTATGTGTTTGAAATGGTACTATTTAAATTTAATCTGAGATTGGAGCAGAGATGTTCACAAGTCACAAAATACGAGTCTGAGTCAAGTCACGAGTCTTTAGGCAAGAGTCCGAGTCAAGTCACAAGTCTTTAGACTAGAGTCCGAGTCAAGTCACAAGCCTTTAGACTAGAGTCCGAGTCGTCACGAGTCAATATAATATACACAAAACATATATATAGAAATATATTTGAAATAGCATAGAAATAAACAAAAAATATGAAAGTTCAGATAAAAAACAACAACAGATTAGCAACTGTATTTTGTCGTTTTACTTCATGCCTTTACTTTCCTAGTCATTGTGCAAATGAATGTAATTTCCGTAACAAGAAGGTACCAGTTAAAAGCTAAACTGATACGTTTTGTTTTCATAAAAAAAAAAAGCTCGCAATAAATCACGGCACAGCGGCCAAAATACAAAACACAGCAAAAAAAATCATAACCACTGCTTACCTTAGCTTATGTTCTTCCAAATGCTATTAAATTTATAATTGTGTGTTGTCCCATTAGGAATATAATCCGTTATTTTGTAAATGTTGCTTATAATTAAAAACCTCCAAACTTTTCCCGGTTGTGAAGTAAAAAACTAACTCGTTAGAAAGCCAATCAAGCGTTTCATTGACACATCATCTGTGTGACGCTGCAAACTAAATAAATGCAAATAACAGCATTTCCTACTAAAATCAGAAGGTTCAGAAAGCGGTCTTTCAACCATTAGCGCCAGTTCTGGAGGAGCGTTCCATTCACCCCAGTTGTTCCTGTGAAATGCACTACGTAGAGTATTTCACCATTTTAAGTCAGATTCCAATCCAAAGGTAATGAAAATGTTCAAATGAAGTGAACTTCAAACTGTGTAGGGAGAAGGGAGCGACGCTTCATCACTACGCCGGAAGCTGGTTGTAACATTTACCCATTGCGTGCGTTGCAGGTTACGACGGCTGGAGCGTTATTAGAGAGCAGAATATTTATATATATAATTGTCACACGTAACTAATGTTAACACATGCTGACGCTAGGGAATTGTTGTGTACGAGTCATTTTTTTGCCAGTCATGAGTCTAGTCTGAGTCATTTGAAACGAGTCCGAGTCGAGTCTGAAGTAGCAGACTCGAGTCTCCATCTCTGGATTGGAGGACTTTGGCGAACACCCCTTACCAGCCATTGGAAAGCAGACACCAACATTCTAACTCAAATCGAGCTATAGGGGATACTGGGTCACAGTCTCTCACACATGCCTGTAAGGAGCAAAAACTAGACCTAATCCTAGCAAAAGTGCTGAGAATCTAGTTCTGGTGCCCTCACTGGGGAGACTGCAACTCTGAGTAAAGAAGACATCAGCGGTCCAAGACAGAACTACATCAGCCGCTTGACCCCTTTAACCAGAATTGTCCTCTGGTGCCAAACGCCTACACTTCTCTGTCACAACCGCTTTATAATCCCCTCCCCACTTAACTCCCATCTAGTCATTTCCAACTCCTTGTTGCATATTGCAAAACTTGCAATACTCTAGCTACAGGATGGCTGCAAACTGCCATACACCCCTACAATATTCACACAGTTGAGCTGGCCACTTCTTCTTGCGGCTAATTCCCACACAGAGCCTCACCACACACGGGGAGACACACTAATCTTAAAGTGAGTTCCATTGCTTAGCCAGTGCCTCAGCCATTCCCAGAGATGGCACAAAGCACCAGCAGAGAGGAGAAATCCCTCCCAACCGTCCCACACTCAAAAACAGTCAATTGTATTTATTGGATGCCCAGCCAGGTTATTGGATGACCAGCCAGGTTAGTTAATGATGGTGTAACAGTATACTGTATACTTATGTAACTGTATAATTCAAGTCATTATAAAGGCAATGATCAAGGTTACAGCAGTAATCGAATGTCTTAAACCACATATTACTGTACTATATAGTATGTCTAATCAGTACAATACCAGTGGTTTGGTTACATATACAAGACATTAATACATAAGAGGTAAGTAAATCACGTGTCAGTATAAAATTAATGTCTTTAAAACAAGTTGTGTGTAGTGTGAACATACTATAGTTTTTGTGGTGATGAAGTTAAGTAGGTAGCGATGTGACTGAAGACTGCAGGTTACCAAATTTGACCATGTTCTGTTGGTGAAAGTGTATTTCCACTTCACTGTAGAATTTCTGTGAAAAGCCAAAGTTACAGAGCATTTGGTGAAAACAAACATACTTTGAATGCATAAACTGTTTATAAGAACTGGAACACATTGTAGACTTCTACAGCAGCTGTTGACAGTGAGTAACAGCAGCTTAGTGTGTGGTCTCCACATTTTACAGTGATATAGTTGGAATAAATGTAAAAACTATAACAGCCATATCTGCATTGACTGTCATCACTCATGTGAAGATGCACAATGGACAACTGTTCTGAATCATGGATCTATTCCTTTCGCACGACCTGATATTGCAGAGTGAGACCTGGCCCTGGGTCAACAGGGGAGGTGCTCCAGTCGAAACCGTTCGACCAATCACAAACTAGCCGCCGCTATGACATCACTACATTTGCCGGGGCTAGCTAATCCTAGCTAAGTAATGGGAATGCAAGCTAAAAGATCCAGCAACTGTGTTACTTTCAGTATTTGAAAGAATGTTGGAAATCATTGTTCCAAGCAAAATATTAACAGTGTGCAAAGCATGAAATACATTTCTCAGATTTACCATTAGGTTAGCCAGCTAGCTTAACTACTACCTAGCATAGCAAAAAGCTATTAGCCAAGATTAGCCAAGCCAAGGCTAGCTACAATATGTAAAATATTATTCTGTGTAAGCAAAAAAAACGGTACTACTACATGTTAAGCATGTATTATTACAAGGGGGTTCAGTGCATGCATGGCAAAGGAGCTTTTTTCTCTGGTTGAGGTTAAAAAATTAGAAAAATAGAAAAACGAGAAAGGCCCGGCAAATGTGGTGATGTCATAATGGTGGCTAGTTTGTGATTGGTCGAACGGTTTCGATTGAAGCATCTCCCTTGTTGACCCAGGGCCACGTCTCACTCTGCAATATCATGTTGTGCTATTCCTGAAACCTGTCTAAATCTTTGCTTTGATTCATGACCAACTTTAAATAAATTGTTCTAGGCACACATATTCTCTAGAAGATGGCCATGTGAAAATAACTACCCAATAAACAAGAAGTTCAACTAAAAACCACCAGGGTTGTGGTCACTTAAATGAATTCCAGGGGTGCTCGGGTGGTAAAGTGGTTAATACACTAGCCCACTGCTACTAAGATCTTGAGCTCCGGAGTCTATCGACCTAACCAATACAACAGGCACAATTGTCTGCTTCTGATGGAAGAAGGTCAAATGGATTTTTCATTACTGCTGGGACTGCAGCCTCTGCTGGCTGGTCAAAGAGACCTGCATTAAAGAAAGATGATTCACACACAGCAGTGCATGACTCTCTGTACAAGTTCTCTGTGAGACTACGTCCCTGACAGGTGAAAAGAAGTGGATGGTGACAGCACACATGTCAAGAGGGGGTGCATGATAGTTTACATTGATAAAGAAATTGGAAAAAACATTCACCCGGCCATCCACGTGATGTAAAAGAAAACCTAATTCATCAGACCAGGCCACTCTCTTCCATTGCTCTGTTGTCCAGTTCCGATGGTCACATGCCCATTGTTGGCGCTTTCGGCAGTGAGGGGTCAGCATGGGCACCCTGACTGGTCTGCGGCTATGCAGCCTCATACGCAACTGTGATGCACTGTGTATTCTGACAACTTTCTATCAGAACCAGCATTAACTTCTTCAGCAATCTGAGCTACAGTAGCTCGTCTGTTGGATTGGACCACACGGGCCAGCCATCGCTCCCATGTGCATCAATGAGCCTTGGCCGCCCATGACCCTGTCGCCGGTTTACCACTGTTCCTTCCTTGGACCACTTTTGATAGATACTGACCACTGCAGACTGGGAACACCCCACAAGAGCTGCAGTTTTGAAGATGCTATGACCCAGTCGTCTAGCCATCACATTTTGGCCCTTGTCAAACTCGCTCAAATCCTTACGCTTGCCCTTTCTTCCTGCTTCTAACGCATCAACTTCGAGGATAAAATGCTGCGTAATATATCCCACCCACTAACAGATGTTGTGATGAAGAGATAATCAGTGTTATTCACTGTACCTGTCAGTGGTCATAGTTTACTGCACAAATGCAAAAGGCGTAGGGGTCATCATAAAGTCAACTTTACGTTTCTCTTTGTTAGCAGTGTTTTTTTTAATAGTGGAATCTAAAAAAAACACTGCTAACAAAGAGAAACGTAAAGTTGACTTTATGATGACCCCTACGCCTTTTGCATTTGTGCAGTAAACTAATAAGCTGAGAGTGAATGGCATTGGTTTCAACAAATCTGGCTTAACCCTTTGATGCATAACCTGGGTCAAAAGTGACCCAACTGAGTTTTTATTTTCTATATCTTTGCAATAAATTAATTTCGTCATTCAAGCTTCCATGAATTTTTCAATTAACTTGTTTTTGATCATCACAAATCCTTATTTCAGTTTTATATTTTTTGCTTTTTTAATAAAAATCATTTTTGTATCACTACCTTTCTAACGCACAACATGGGTCAAAAATGACCCTTATGTATTTACTATGGAATTTGACAGAAACTACTGACATTTGTAAGTGTTTGTAGTCAAAAACATATTTACTGATCTTTTGAAAGACAACCAAAGATTAGGCTCTTGAATCTTGAATATGTCCAATACTATTTGCTTGCTAGCTGTTTACATATTCTAGTATAGATAGCTTTTATTAGCAAAGACAGCAAATACATGAATAACTGACAAATGTGCATATGAAAATATTCTTGAATGGATGAATATGGGTCATTTTTGACCCATGTTGTGCATTAGAAGGGGTTTGCTTAGCTTGTGCATCAAAGGGTTAAAGCTAACAGAACATGTCACTGTAAAATCATAGCACCAACAGTTAAACACTGGTGGTAGTGTGATGATGTGGGATGCTTCACTCTCTCATGGTTCTGCGACTTGACAGAATCATGAAATCTGCTTTATGCCAGCAAATCTTAATGAAGAATGTTCTATAAAAAGCTTAAAAGTGGTTGAGTTTTGTAACAAGAGAGCTATACAAAACAAGCACACCTCTGAATGTCTCAAAAGAAATAAAATTAAGGTTTTGAAGTGGCCTAGACAAAGTCCTTATACAGATCATTTATGTTCATGTTATGTTTTCCCTCTATTTCTCTGCCCCCCCCCCATTTTCTCCCCTAATCTAGTCATATCCAGTTACCCTAGTTGCATTACGCTTCACCTCTACCGATACTATCCTCCACTGCTGACTGAGGAGCTTTGCAACCGACACACACACCCTGCAACACGTGTGCAGTACCGACTGCCTCTTTTCACCAGCACAATGCGAGTTCATACGTGGATCAGCTCTGTGCACAGAGAGCCACACCCTGATCTGCATTGTTCCCCAACTCTGCACAGGCGCCATCAATCGTAATTGCAGTAGTTATGAGGAACCCTGGTGTGGCTTTTCCATCCCTGAACAACAGCCAATCGTTGTTCATGTGGCCACCCAGCCCAGCCAGATGGCAGAGCTGAGATTCAATACTATGTATTTGAGATCCCAGCTCTGGTGTGCTAATAGTAGTAATAATAATAAAATCTTTCATCTCATAAATGTTTAAAGATCTGACAGAATTTATTGTAACATAAATACAATAATAAAAATAAAAAGCAGGAGGTATTTTGCCCAGACAGCAGATGAGACTGCAGTGAGGTGGTGTTTGGGTGAACCTTCATCAGTACTTTATGGGTAGGCAACAAAATGCAAATCAAGTCATTTCATCCATCATACTTATGTAGGGTGGAAATATTTGAAGAATCGTCATAACTATTGTAGGATATTGCCTATGTGGTGCACCAAGCCTTCATCAGTGGATTTTTCCTGTTTTAGTAAACAAAACATCTTTTGGATTTTGATTATATGGAATGGAAATATATTACTGACATCCATACAACTGCTGGATTGGATGTGTAGATTGCTGCTTTGCATGAGTTCGTCAGTAGCAGAGGTGGCAGAGGTATACAAGTGTCACGAATCCAGCCTCATTGTGCTCCTGGAGTTTGTTTACGTGCCACGCCCCTCTTACCAGGAGCACATGGAGGTGGTTTGTTTTTTTGGGTAAAGCCTCTATCCTGATTCACCAATGAAGCTAATGATCCACAGCTGCTCCTTGTTTCAGAGGTACTGCTCAGAGCATTTAAGGGAGCAGCTGTGGATCCTTCAGAAGAGACTGTTTTGGTTTGGTTTGGTATGCTCTTGTCTAGTCCATGCTCTTGTCTATGCTTAGTGTTAGTCTTGTTTAGTTTTGCTCATGTCTTATTCATGTCCTGTGTTAGTCTAAGAACATGTTTGGCCTAAGCTTAGGGTCTAGTATAGTTTAGTAAGGTTTCTTGTGTGTTTAGATTAGCGTTAGCTGTTAGTGTAGCATAGTTTAGCTTTAGCATTGTTCATGTGTTTAAATTAGTGTTAGCATTAGCAATTGGCATAGGTCGTGTGTTTGTGTCTGGTCTTGTTCTGTGTACCCGTTTTGTGTCTTGTTATTATTAAATACGTTTTGTTAGAACATATCTTTGTGTGTGTCCGCCTCTCTTGTCACGTCTTAGCCCAATTCGTTACAAGTTTCTTATTTAATGTAACTTACATTACACAACTAACAAAATTCCTAAATAGCATTCCTTAATTAACTGCTTAATTAACTAATTGAAATTATTAATAATTATATTTGATTTCAGATTATTTAATACAAAAAGCAGTTTCCTAATACAGAAAATGTTACTGTAACCGGGTTTCCGTCCAAACGTTTCGCAAGTGTAATGCGCATTTATGAAATATCGGCAGAAAAAAGCGGAAAATGTTGCGTTTCCATCAACTACAGTTATGCGAAAAAACTTTTACATCATGTGAGAGACGTCGGGCAGAACGAGCAATGGCCCGTCTAATGTGGGCTCAAATGTCCGTGCCACAGCAACGTTCACCTCGCATCTGGGAACGTAAACGCACTAAACAATTTTGGGAGCACATTGTGCAGAACCATTTTTCAAACGAGCTTTGGAGTCAAAAGCCAAAAGTTTACAATCACCGGCCACCCGTGCCAACTGAAAAGAGGATTGCTATTGCCTTGTACAAGCTGGCCACTTGTGCGGAGTACAGAGTAGTGGGTGAGACGTTCGGCGTAACAATAGTTCACCGTAGTGTATACGCTGTATGCCAAGCAATGACATCAAAACTAATAAAACATTACGTCGTATTACCAAATGCGTAGGAGGCAGAAGAAATAGCACAGCGTAATTATGCAGCGCACCACATAACACAGGTGTACGGTGCACTGGATGGTACACATATTCCAATCCTTCCTCCAGCAGTCGTGTACAGGGACTATGTAAATCGAAAGGGATGGCCATTGATTGTTTTGCAGTCACTTGTGGATGACCAGTTGTTGATTTGTGATGTATGTGTTGGCTCTCTCGGCAGCGCACATGACGCAGCAGTGTTTAAAACATCACACCTTTTCAGGTACACTACACACGTTGAAAGTCATTCAGTTTTAAACTATATTAACTACAGTGTATCACAAAAGTGAGTACACCCCTCACATTTCTGCAGATATTTAAGTATATCTTTTCATGGGACAACACTGACAAAATGACACTTTGACACAATGAAAAGTAGTCTGTGTGCAGCTTATATAACAGTGTAAATTTATTCTTCCCTCAAAATAACTCAATATACAGCCATTAATGTCTAAACCACCGGCAACAAAAGTGAGTACACCCCTTAGTGAAAGTTCCTGAAGTGTCAATATTTTGTGTGGCCACCATTATTTCCCAGAACTGCCTTAACTCTCCTGGGCATGGAGTTTACCAGAGCTTCACAGGTTGCCACTGGAATGCTTTTCCACTCCTCCATGATGACATCACGGAGCTGGCGGATATTCGAGACTTTGCACTCCTCCACCTTCCGCTTGAGGATGCCCCAAAGATGTTCTATTGGGTTTAGGTCTGGAGACATGCTTGGCCAGTCCATCACCTTTACCCTCAGCCTCTTCAATAAAGCAGTGGTCGTCTTAGAGGTGTGTTTGGGGTCATTATCATGCTGGAACACTGCCCTGCGACCCAGTTTCCAGAGGGAGGGGATCATGCTCTGCTTCAGTATTTCACAGTACATATTGGAGTTCATGTGTCCCTCAATGAAATGTAACTCCCCAACACCTGCTGCACTCATGCAGCCCCAGACCATGGCATTCCCACCACCATGCTTGACTGTAGGCATGACACACTTATCTTTGTACTCCTCACCTGATTGCCGCCACACATGCTTAAGACCATCTGAACCAAACAAATTAATCTTGGTCTCATCAGACCATAGGACATGGTTCCAGTAATCCATGTCCTTTGTTGACATGTCTTCAGCAAACTGTTTGCGGGCTTTCTTGTGTAGAGACTTCAGAAGAGGCTTCCTTCTGGGGTGACAGCCATGCAGACCAATTTGATGTAGTGTGCGGCGTATGGTCTGAGCACTGACAGGCTGACCCCCCACCTTTTCAATCTCTGCAGCAATGCTGACAGCACTCCTGCGCCTATCTTTCAAAGACAGTAGTTGGATGTGACGCTGAGCACGTGCACTCAGCTTCTTTGGACGACCAACGCGAGGTCTGTTCTGAGTGGACCCTGCTCTTTTAAAACGCTGGATGATCTTGGCCACTGTGCTGCAGCTCAGTTTCAGGCTGTTGGCAATCTTCTTGTAGCCTTGGCCATCTTCATGTAGCGCAACAATTCGTCTTTTAAGATCCTCAGAGAGTTCTTTGCCATAAGGTGCCATGTTGGAACTTTCAGTGACCAGTATGAGAGAGTGTGAGAGCTGTACTACTAAATTGAACACACCTGCTCCCTATGCACACCTGAGACCTAGTAACACTAACGAGTCGCATGACATTTTGGAGGGAAAATGACAAGCAGTGCTCAATTTGGACATTTAGGGGTGTAGTCTCTTAGGGGTGTACTCACTTTTGTTGCCGGTGGTTTAGACATTAATGGCTGTATATTGAGTTATTTTGAGGGAAGAATAAATTTACACTGTTATATAAGCTGCACACAGACTACTTTTCATAGTGTCAAAGTGTCATTTTGTCAGTGTTGTCCCATGAAAAGATATACTTAAATATCTGCAGAAATGTGAGGGGTGTACTCACTTTTGTGATACACTGTATATATATATATACAGTGTATCACAAAAGTGAGTACACCCCTCACATTTCTGCAAATATTTCATTATATCTTTTCATGGGACAACACTATAGACATGAAACTTGGATATAACTTAGAGTAGTCAGTGTACAGCTTGTATAGCAGTGTAGATTTACTGTCTTCTGAAAATAACTCAACACACAGCCATTAATGTCTAAATAGCTGGCAACATAAGTGAGTACACCCCACAATGAACATGTCCAAATTGTGCCCAAATGTGTCGTTGTCCCTCCCTGGTGTCATGTGTCAAGGTCCCAGGTGTAAATGGGGAGCAGGGCTGTTAAATTTGGTGTTTTGGGTACAATTCTCTCATACTGGCCACTGGATATTCAACATGGCACCTCATGGCAAAGAACTCTCTGAGGATGTGAGAAATAGAATTGTTGCTCTCCACAAAGATGGCCTGGGCTATAAGAAGATTGCTAACACCCTGAAACTGAGCTACAGCATGGTGGCCAAGGTCATACAGCGGTTTTTCAGGACAGGTTCCACTCGGAACAGGCTTCGCCAGGGTCGACCAAAGAAGTTGAGTCCACGTGTTCGGCGTCATATCCAGAGGTTGGCTTTAAAAAATAGACACATGAGTGCTGCCAGCATTGCTGCAGAGGTTGAAGACGTGGGAGGTCAGCCTGTCAGTGCTCAGACCATACGCCGCACACTGCATCAACTCGGTCTGCATGGTCGTCATCCCAGAAGGAAGCTGACGCACAAGAAAGCCCGCAAACAGTTTGCTGAAGACAAGCAGTCCAAGAACATGGATTACTGGAATGCCCTGTGGTCTGACGAGACCAAGATAAACTTGTTTGGCTCAGATGGTGTCCAGCATGTGTGGCGGCGCCCTGGTGAGAAGTACCAAGACAACTGTATCTTGCCTACAGTCAAGCATGGTGGTGGTAGCATCATGGTCTTGGGCTGCATGAGTGTTGCTGGCACTGGGGAGCTGCAGTTCATTGAGGGAAACATGAATTCCAACATGTACTGTGACATTCTGAAACAGAGCATGATCCCCTCCCTTCGAAAACTGGGCCTCATGGCAGTTTTCCAACAGGATAACGACCCCAAACACAACCTCCAAGATGACAACTGCCTTGCTGAGGAAGCTGAAGGTAAAGGTGATGGACTAAACCCAATTGAGCACCTGTGGCGCATCCTCAAGTGGAAGGTGGAGGAGTTCAAGGTGTCTAACATCCACCAGCTCCGTGATGTCATCATGGAGGAGTGGAAGAGGATTCCAGTAGCAACCTGTGCAGCTCTGGTGAATTCCATGCCCAGGAGGGTTAAGGCAGTGCTGGATAATAATGGTGGTCACACAAAATATTGACACTTTGGGCACAATTTGGACATGTTCACTGTGGGGTGTACTCACTTATGTTGCCAGCCATTTAGACATTAATGGCTGTGTGTTGAGTTATTTTCAGAAGACAGTAAATCTACACTGCTATACAAGCTGTACACTGACTACTCTAAGTTATATCCAAGTTTCATGTCTATAGTGTTGTCCCATGAAAAGATATAATAAAATATTTGCAGAAATGTGAGGGGTGTACTCACTTTTGTGATACACTGTATATATATATATGCGTGTGTGTGTGTGACTCAGAGCTTGAAACGTCATCGTTTATTCGCAAAACCTGTTTTAAGCGTGAAAACTTTTTTTGCGATATTTGGGTCTTTTTTCGAATTTTGAGCTTTTCCATCCAGGTTTTTTAATGCGCATTTTCAAAATTCGCAAAAAGTTGGTGGATGGAAAACTGTCTTGTGTTTGAACTAATAAAATATTTGTTTACAATTTTCATTCATTCATTTAAATGAATGATGACAATTATAATCACTCATTATGACAAATGACAAAAAAGGCTGAACAACATTTATAGGTTTTAAAAGCTGTTTTAATTCTGAAGTATTTAGTATACATTCTGATCAAACTGTTAAAATGTGATGAGTAGAAGTCGAAGGTATGTAACGTATCATGTATCATAAACTCAAATACCGGAACAAAGCTCCTGTACTGCATAACTGTTTACTTTAGCATAATAGTAAGATAGGAAATGATTAATGTCAAGAAAACAATGCAAGATAATAATTAAATAATAGCAAATCATTATAAATGACAGTGATTTCTTTTCTATGCCGTGTTTATAGGACTATATTGAAAAAAAATTTGAAAAGGGGCCAACTGTTAGGTCATAATCCTGTCCCCTCTGCTGCAGGCCATAAATGCAATTGGTGCTTCATCTGTGGCTTTCTCTTTCATGAAGGTCACTCTTCCATGTCAGAGCAGAGCTGCCAGTTATAAGCTTTAACCCTCATGTTCTGTTTGGGGACCCTGAGAACCCAGAGACTCTTTGACAGCTCACAAAATATTCTTAACTTTTTTCAATCAGGTTGACTATACCTAATTTTATGGAAGCTGCAAACAAACAATATTGTTATATTTTTCTGATGAGGCATTTTAGTTTGCATTTTTGCTTTTTAAATAGTCTCTATTCATTTTTTTCACTTTATGTTTCACTTCAATTCGTTTCAGGACTTTAAGCATTGTGATGTGGTTCTGTGACTGAGCCAAAATCTGAGTTGGCAAATGAATCCAGACAGGTTAAAAATGATTCATTACATAGACTCAAATTTAATAACTGTCAGTCATGTTACAACTTGAAAACAACCAAAAACAATACAAGCTATTTCTGAGTAGAGAGTCATCATCTGTTGCACATGTAGTAACAGACCAAACAGAACCAAGATTTAAGGTATCTGATTGCACTCAATGGTTACAATATACACCGATCAGCCATAACATTAAAACCACTTCCTTGTTTCTACACTCACTGTCCATTTTATCAGCTCCACTTACCATATAGGAGCACTTTGTAGTTCTACAATTACTGACTGTAGTCCATTTATTTCTCTACATACCTTTTTGGCCTGCTTTCACCCTGTTCTTCAATGGTCAGGACCCCCACAGGACCACCACAGAGCAGGTATTATTTGGGTATTATTCTCAGCACTGCAGTGACAATGACATGGTGGTGGTGTGTTAGTGGATTAGACACAGCAGCACTGCTGGAGTTTTTAAATACCGTGTCCACTCACTGTCCACTCTATTAGACACTACCTAGTTGGTCCACCTTGTAGATGTGAAGTCAGTGATGATTGCTTATCTATTGCTGCTGTTTGAGTTGGTCATCTTCTAGACCTTCATCAGTGGTCATAGGGCGCTGTTGGCTGGATATTTATGGTTGGTGGACTATTCTCAGTCCAGCAGTGACAGTGAGGTGTTCAAAAACTCCAGCAGTGCTGCTGTGTCTTATCCACTCATACCATCACAACACACACTAACACACCACCACCATGCCAGCGTTACTGCAGTGCTGAGAATGATCCACCACCCAAATAATACCAGCTCTGTGGTGGTCCTGGGAGAGTCCTGACCATTGAAGAACAGCATGGAAGGGGGCTAACACAGCATGCAGAGAAACAGATCGACTACAGTCAGTAATTGTAGAACTACAAAAGGCTTCTAAATATTAAGTGGAGCTGATAACATGGACAGTGTGTAGAAACAAGGAGGTGGTTTTAATGTTAAGGCTGATTAGTGTATATACTATATACTATAAGCTTTGCTTGGCCCCACAAAATACACAATAAATGATGGAATCAGCATGCGTGAAACAGGTGCAATATATACGATGTTTATTATTAATATAATATTTAAGTATTATACAATTACCGTTAGCTCTCCCTTTAACAAATAGAACAATGTTTGCAGTCTCCCAGTCACCACTGATGAAGTGCACAGTTATACCGTTATACGGAGGTATGACTCCACTGATTGTACAACTCGCAGGACTGTTGTAAAAAAGTGGACAACTTTATATATCTACACTTCCAGCTTGCTTCGGTGTTGTTGGTATAATGTTGGTATAGCAATTAAACTTAAGTATTTTCACTCCGTTTTCCACCATATCGAGAAAACCTCTCTCATCTGTTAACGCTGTTATGCTAACGCTACCTGGTTAACAAGTAATCTGCACAACGCTCCATAGTGCTTTTATCTGGATTCTTTTGCTCATTGCTGGTGGGACACCATAAATAGCATAGTGTAGATTTTAGATAGCTCTGCTAATTAAACAAGGCATTAAACCAGCTGGTTCCTGACAGTGGGTTGTTCGAAAGTGTTATGATTCAGGGAGGAAGGACCCAAGGATGCAGAGGGTTTAACTTAAAAGGGTTTTATTTACAAAATCATAAACATAATATACAATAAAATAAAGGAATAACAGTAACAAAAAACACTTCGGGGAATCCCGAAGGCAGCCGGTGACGCCAGACTGAAAGAAACAAGGGAAAAAACATAAAGGGGAAAAAGGGAAAGCGCGAGGCGCGAACCCTGGTCGCTCACCTCCAGGCTGGGAGCTTAAGCACGCTGCCACAGCAACGCTGAAAGCAAAACCGCTCCCAGCACTAAAGAGGCGAAGCGACCGGGTTCGCGAGGTGGGAAACCTCGCGCTGTTGGCCGAAGAAGGGGGGATAACACCGCCGGTAGATAAATGGCACGGCGCTCACCAGCAGTTAATGCTGGTCAGCGCCATGCCATCCACCGGGTGTGATTTACTTGCGGATTTCAAAAGTTAAAAGCAAAGGCGCTGTCACCAGCCAGGGTGGCTGGGAAGTGGCCATTTGCTCCTGCGCTCCAGAGGGCGGAACGTGACGCTGTCACCAGCGGTAGCTGGGAGGGGGTCAGGTTCCTCTGGGCGCAGTCATGGGGTCTCTAGGTGGCGGCGGCACGGCGGCTCGACGGCTCGGCGGCAGCGGCCCGACGGCGACCTGAGAGCGGCAACCAGGCGGCGGCGGCGGCACGACAGCTGCGGCACTATGGCGGCAGCTTGGCGGCGGCGGCGGCGTGGTGGCGCCCACTAGCGGTGGCCCGGCGGCAGCGGCACAGCGGCGGCGGCACAGTGCGGCGGCACAACCTGAAGATAAAAAAAAACAATAAACATAAAAGGACACCGCAGTGTCAAACAAACTCAAAGAAAGAAAAAAGAATCGGCCAACATGAGCAGAAGGTGCGACGGCTACAGCTCTGCACCTTTCCCTTAAATAAGGGAAGGCACCAGGCACAGCTGTAGCTCGTTCGCCCTAACGAGCTGCCCAGGTAATTAAATGAGCAGCTCGTTTCTGCTCTGTAAGGCCTGTGGTGTCAGGGAGAGATGGCACATTCCCCTGACGCCACAGAACCTAACAGTACCCCCTCCTTAAAGAGACCTCTCCCGAGGTCTCTAGACGGCGGTCCCGTCCCCACCAGTGGCTGAAAGCCACTGGGGGAGTGCCCCCCCAAAAAAAATTTTGGGAGAGAACGGGGCCCTCTGCTGGGTCCTGGAATGGTCGCACCTTACTGTTATGATTCAGGGAGGAAGGACCCAAGGATGCAGAGGGTTTAACTTAAAAGGGTTTTATTTACAAAATCATAAACATAATATACAATAAAATAAAGGAATAACAGTAACAAAAAACACTTCGGGGAATCCCGAAGGCAGCCGGTGACGCCAGACTGAAAGAAACAAGGGAAAAAACATAAAGGGGAAAAAGGGAAAGCGCGAGGCGCGAACCCTGGTCGCTCACCTCCAGGCTGGGAGCTTAAGCACGCTGCCACAGCAACGCTGAAAGCAAAACCGCTCCCAGCACTAAAGAGGCGAAGCGACCGGGTTCGCGAGGTGGGAAACCTCGCGCTGTTGGCCGAAGAAGGGGGGATAACACCGCCGGTAGATAAATGGCACGGCGCTCACCAGCAGTTAATGCTGGTCAGCGCCATGCCATCCACCGGGTGTGATTTACTTGCGGATTTCAAAAGTTAAAAGCAAAGGCGCTGTCACCAGCCAGGGTGGCTGGGAAGTGGCCATTTGCTCCTGCGCTCCAGAGGGCGGAACGTGACGCTGTCACCAGCGGTAGCTGGGAGGGGGTCAGGTTCCTCTGGGCGCAGTCATGGGGTCTCTAGGTGGCGGCGGCACGGCGGCTCGACGGCTCGGCGGCAGCGGCCCGACGGCGACCTGAGAGCGGCAACCAGGCGGCGGCGGCGGCACGACAGCTGCGGCACTATGGCGGCAGCTTGGCGGCGGCGGCGGCGTGGTGGCGCCCACTAGCGGTGGCCCGGCGGCAGCGGCACAGCGGCGGCGGCACAGTGCGGCGGCACAACCTGAAGATAAAAAAAAACAATAAACATAAAAGGACACCGCAGTGTCAAACAAACTCAAAGAAAGAAAAAAGAATCGGCCAACATGAGCAGAAGGTGCGACGGCTACAGCTCTGCACCTTTCCCTTAAATAAGGGAAGGCACCAGGCACAGCTGTAGCTCGTTCGCCCTAACGAGCTGCCCAGGTAATTAAATGAGCAGCTCGTTTCTGCTCTGTAAGGCCTGTGGTGTCAGGGAGAGATGGCACATTCCCCTGACGCCACAGAACCTAACAGAAAGCAATGAATTCCTTTGCCAATGCCTTGAAGGTAGCTGGACGATGCGCTGTGGCAAAATTGCTGTTGGGTTTTGATGGATGGCGAAAACAAGGATGAGACATCGTGAGCGGTGGGGGTGCCATTAGATGGAGTTGCCCACAGGGGCCACTGAGGAGCAATAAGAGAATTTCTAATTGTGACTAGTGTATACAGTCACTAGGGAAATGAAGGAGAATGAGCTGTGAGGATTATAGCATATGAGAGTAGGGTTGGGCGGTATGATGATATTACCGTATACCGCGGTATTCAAAAATGGTGACGGTATTTTTTAAATGTGAAGCGCCAAATTTCTGCTTCAGGTTTACCTTGAAAACTGAGACTTTAGGACATGCGCGCATCCACAGTAAGGGAGGGGTGGGAGGGGTAGGCGTTTGGAGCTCGCTGATTGGCTGTGGGGTGCTTACTGGTGATAACACAGAGAGACGAGTGAAGAGCCACACTGGTTAGCGTTAGCTGTGAGCTAACAAGCAGAAACTGAAAAACGGCTCATCTTTTAATTTTTCAAAATCAACATTTTTTATCAGTTCAACCGGAAATGAACACAAGCGCGTGCATGCGCGGACATGTACTTATTTACTAAATATATCTTCAGTGTAAATCGAGCACAAGTGTTGAGAAAAAGGAGCAAACAGTAATAATAACGTTACGCCCAATCCGCTGTTCTGACTCTTGTCTGCCATAGATTTTCCTGCCTATGTAAGAACTATTTTTTCCTAAATAAAAGCGCTATATTAAGAAAAATCGTGTCGTGTAATGTGAATTATAAAATATATTGTCTGGCCCTTTAAGAATGTTAAGCGCACTATAGGGCGTAGGGAGCGAGTGTGTAGGGAATAGATCGGATTTGTACCGTTTCCGTGCTCGAGTTGTTTTGCACTGAGCTTGTGTGACATGTAAAGTAGCGTTCTCGTTAAACCACTCAAATGTTTGGATTATTTTAACATTACTTTACATCACCGTCATCGCAACATGAACATTTACATTCATATTTTTTTGTTACAGTATAGAACTTAATTCTGGATTACAGGCATAACTAATCGTACACGTTCATACACTTTTAAGAAATATCTGTAACTATAAACTAAGCAGCTAACTTTTGAAATATATTGAAGTGTTTAGCCTGCTGTTATTCTGTTTTGTGTGGGCAGAGAGAGATTACAATGCCAAAATGTTATGTGTTAATATTTGTGTTAAAGTGTAATTGATACACATGCATTTATACTTATGCGTATTTATTATAGATCAGACAAGATAAGCAATGTTTGACGTTCAGATTGTTAAATCTTTTTATAATAAATCATTGAAATATTGTAATTACACTCAAGTGTGTACACTGTACAGTTTGTCCCCCCCCAAGTGATGGTGAGGATGAAAAAATCAAGAGAATCAAAACCAGAACCAGGACCAGATTCAAACTTGGCAAAGAGAGAAGCACATAAGTGGCGCCAGGGGAAATAAGAAACTGCTGAGGAATTAAGAAAGAGGAAATCGGACAAAATTACATGAGAAGGAGAACAAAAAGGCGCTGAAGGTTTACGACAGGGATCAAAGTCAGTAATTATACAGAACAAAGACTCTATAGGGTGTTTAATTAGAAAACAAAGAGCTGACAAGAGGCAGCGAGAGGCTCAAAGGAACAAGGATCCTTACGTCCAGACTATATGTACACAAGTGACATCCTGATGAATGAGTATTGAAGGAGCTCGACATACAAAACCAATAACAACAAAGAAAGGAAAGAGCAAATGACAAGCTAAATCTGCTGTTACATGAGGTATACAATGTATACATGTACATTGCAATTAAATAAAGTGATTTTTGATTTTCTACGCAGTCAATCCAAAATAGACCACTATAAAGCTTACATAACCATTATGTTCTAGCTTTAAATGTCATTTAAATGTTTTTCTATTTAAATCGATCAAACAGTGCTGATTAAGTGCTTAGCAAGCTTGCTGGCATACCATGCATATTACGCATACTAGACCAATCAACATTAATCGCTTATGCAGTGACAGTCGAGGTGATTTTTGGCAGTATGCTACCTGAGCTATTCAATGTTAGAAAGAGAGCTTTAACAGTTATGACAGGGCCGCTCAGGTGGCGTGGCGGTAAAAACACACGCTAGCACACCAGAGCTGGGATCTCGAATACATCGTATTGAATCTCAGCTCTGCCATCCGGCTGGGCTGAGCGGCCACATGAACATTGATTGTTCATTTTTTTCCCCCTTTTTTCTCTCACTTTAGCGCATCGAATTTCTGCCCGTCAATCATCCTCACACTAATGCTGGTCCCTGCACCTGATTGGGGAGGACGAGGCTGCTCCACGCCCCCTCCGACACGTGCACAGCAATCGAACATCTTCTCACCTACACTTTGACAAGTGCAGTACAGCGCTGTGTACGGAGAGCCACACCCTCTACCGCACTCCTTTCCCATCTCCGTGCAGGTGCCACCAACCAGCCAGCAGAGGTCGTAATCGCACTAGTCTGAGAGAGAGTCCCCATTCGGCTTAATCCCGCCCCTATCTGAACAACAGGCCAATCGTTGTTCTCGATGTATTCGAGATCTCAGCTCTGGTGAACAGCGTGTGTTTATCGCTGCGCCACCTGAGCGGCACGATTGTTCATATTGTTCATATATGGGTGGAGTATTAAGCCAGATAGGGACTTCTCGTGCCTGCTGGCTGATTGATGGCGCCTGCACAGAGGCGGCGGGGAAAAAGTGCATTGATCAGGGTGTGTCTCTCCGTACACAAGGCTGATTCGCATATATGAACTCGCCTAGTGTGGGTGAAAAAATGCATACGGCTGCTGCCCACGTGTTGGGGGGGGCGTGAGTTAGCTTTGTTCTCCTCAAATCAAAGTGGGGGTCGGCATTAGTGGAGAGGAAGCATGACACAATCGGGCAATTGGACGCGCTACAAAGTTGGGAGCAAAAAGGGAAAAACGCATTAAAAAAATTTATGACTGAAAAGAATGATGCTAATAGTTACTGGCTAACTCTATATAGCGAGGCCTAAAAGATGACAGATTTTTCTCTTGGACTGCTGACGTCACTTTCAATCTGAAATGCTGAGGCATCAATTTTTTTTGTGCTTAGAAATGGGACTTTATTTTTAGTCCTTTATCCCTAAATTAATGTGAAGGGCTGGAATAATGCCTCCAGCCAACCAAACAGCCATCAACTGAGAGAAACAGCTTGTGCTGGTCAGGATCTAGTCTTAAAGAATCAGATTATTTGATTCATATTTACTAGACACTTCATTCTGGTCAGTGTTGTGATGGATCTGGAAATACTGGGAGCAAAGCAGGAATACAACCACATCAGGGCATCAGTTTATTAAAGGGTACACACACATTCACCCACTCACTCACACGTAGGGAACAATTACTGCAGCAGGTTTAAATTTAACATTTATTTTTAGCTTTGTTCATAACCATATTTGCCAAGGCTTTCCCCAGACATAGGCACAATGCAGGAATACACCCCGGAAATTGTACCAATTAATCAAAGACAAAACATGCACACGCATTCAGTTACTCACCTCTTGGGAAAATTTCGAATAGCCAGTCCACTATCTGAATGTTTTGGGATGTAGAAGGTAATCAGAACACTCAGAGGAAACACAGTTGTCAGTTGTTTTGGAAACTCCCATTGCTTAATGGTGTAAAAGTCAATTATTTAACATAAATGCTTTGCTTTTAACTTTGTGGCAATAGTTTGGAGAAGATAACAGACTGTTCCATCATTGGCTGTGCCCCTGTTGAGTTGACCGCAACCCCATTAAAGACCCTTGACCTCACAAATGCACTTCTGCCTGAACCAAACTTTTTTAAACACTCACTAAAGTGTGGTCAAGTCCACTTACATTTATATTTAGCCGTTCACTGTAAGCAGGGTTTTAATGAGACACAGTCTAAATAGAAAGTGGTTACCACCTCCTTGTTTCTACACTCACTGTCCATGTTATCAGCTCCACTTACCATATACAATCATTTTGTAGTTCTACAATTACTGACTGTAGTCCATCTGTTTCTCTGCATGCTTTGTTAGCCCCCTTCCACGCTGTTCTTCAATGGTCAGAACTCTCCCATATAATATAATTTGGGTGGTGGATCATTCTCAGCACTGCAGTGACACTGACATGGTGGTGGTGTGTTAGTGTGTGTTGTGCTGGTATGAGTGGACCAGACACAGTAGCGCTGCTGGAGTTTTTAAACACCTTACTGTCACTGCTGGACTAGGAATAGTCCACCAACCAAAAATATCCAGCCAACAGTGCTCCATGGGCAACTCAGATGACTAACTCAAACAGCAGCAATAGATGAGTGATCGTCTCTGACTTTACATCTACAAGGTGGACCAACTAGGTAGGAGTGTCAGTGTGGACAGTGAGTGGACATGTTATTTAAAAACTCCACACAAAGATTTTATCTGCAGTTCTTTTATGAACTGTCACTAAGCCCTTCAAGACATGGAGCTGACCACTCCTGGGTATATTTAGCACTGGTCCACTGTTCTCTCAATCTGGAGATAGTAACTCTTACTGTGGTTCAATAAAGTCTTGGAAACCTAACTTTTCAGGACTTCTTTTGAATTATGCCATAGGTTTCTATAAACATTTTAATGTGACTGGTGACTTGTTGCTGAGATTCCAGATGTGTGCAATTTCTATTCTGCTAAACTGCCAAGGGCTTTAGAGACAAATAGCTTGTTCTAGTTTTTCCATTTCTTCAGCGTTGTTTTGTTTGATTAGCACTTTTTGATGACCAAATTTCCCATTTTCTTTTTAATATGCAAATTGTAATAGTTGATGAAATCATGTGACGGTCAGAATTTTCCTTGGGAGGCTGAACATAATCCTATAAAAACAGTACCATACACTGAGTGGCATATAACCTCAGTGTGAGCTCTGTGAAACCCAATTCATATCAAAATATGAATCTACTTCACACTGAACAGCTAATAAAATGTGATTGCCTCAATGAGCCACAACAACACGCTGCACAACAGGGAGTTAGACTTCCTTTTGCCTTTTTGGAAAACATATCTATTTTACACATCCACAAAATAAGTAACCATAGCAACAGAACTGCAGGCTGAGTAATTCTGTTGTTTAGTATTGGTCATTTTTTTATTGGTAGCCCTTGTGCTAGGGCATAGGACATGAATAATAATTTTCTCTGAATCTACACACACAAATAAACACAAATAAAAGTGACTATACAATGTGGATACACAGAGAAAAAACATATCTGGATATCTAGGCTTTTTAATTGTTCACAAAAACAAGGCACAGTGGAGATCTGTAGAGGTCTAGTTTTCTTATGGTCGACAGCACTGGACAAAAATTAAAAAGTAAACATGTGTTTTGTGCACAAAAAAGCTTTTAGCCACAAAAAGCTTCAATATGCTACATGAAATAGAGGCATCAGTTACACCCCAGACATAAAATACAGCCACATTGTTCTAGGTTGATCTTTTCTTGACAAAAGCTTCAAGCTAAAGAAAAGAAATGCAAAAAATCCAAAGCACCACCTTCCTATCCCCCTTTTGCTGCCAAAACAGCCCTGACCCGTCGAGACATGGACTCCACTAGACCCCTGAAGGTGTGCTGTGGTATCTGGCACCAAGATGTTAGTAGCAGATCCTTTAACTCCTGTAAGTTGCGAGGTGGCGACGCACACGCACCCGGCCATCCACGTTATGTAACAGAAAGCGTGATTCATCAGACCAGGCCACCTTATTCCATTGCTCCGTGGTCCAGTTCCGATGCTCACGTACACATTGTTGGCACTTTCGGTGGTAGACAGGGGTCAGCATGGGCACCCTGACTGGTCTGCGGCTATGCTGCCCCATATGCAACAAACTGTGATGCACTGTGTATTCTGACACCTTTCTATCAGAACCAGCATTAACTTCTTCAGCAATTTGAGCTACAGTAGCTCGTCTGTTGGATCGGACCACACGGGCCAGCCTTCGCTCCCTACGTGCATCAATGAGCCTTGGCCGCCCATGACCCTGTCGCCGTTTTACCACTGTTCCTTCCTTGGACCACTTTTGATAGATACTGACCCCTGCAGACCGGGAACACCCCACAAGAGCTGCAGTTTTGGAGATGCTCTGATCCAGTCGTCCAGCCATCACAATTTGGCCCTTGTCAAACTCGCTCAAATCCTTACTCTTGCTCATTTTTCCTGCTTCTAACACATCTACTTAAATATAAAAGATAAAATGTTCACTTGCTGCCTAATATATCCCACCCACTAACAGGTGCCGTGATAATTAGTGTTATTCACATCACCTGTCAGTGGTCATAATGTTATGCCTGGTCAGTGTATACAGCAACTATACAGCTATTATTTATTGTATTCATTAATGGATTTGATCCTGACCTCTGGTTATCGTCTATGAGGAGTTTGGCATGCGCTTCGTATGGGTTTTCTCCCACCCTTCAAAAATATGCCAGTAGGGACATTTGCAGGTGTAAGAGAGTAACTGGAAGTCTATAATGTTATGTAACATATTAAAACTACATGGAAAAGTGGTCTAGTGCCAAGGTCAGATGCAATATTCAGATGTAATCCAAGATCCACTATTAAAATTGGTATTTAAAAGACTTCATGAAGCTTTAGAGGATGAGTTACACTGTTTACAGTCAAGTGAACTTTATTTAGCTATGTGATTTTAAAGGCTACTGTCCAAATCTGCATTAGACCAATGTTTGTTGCTAGCCACGCGCTAAAAACTTAGCGCTGTTATCTGGCAGTGAGCAGACATGGGGGGCAGTTTATTCTTTGCCGCCCCTACTTAACAGTGTCCCAGGGGGTGCCCTATTCAGTAGTGAAAATGGGATGAAGTGAAGTATTGGGTACTCCTACAGGTGAGAAAACATGATGAAGTGGCCAATTAGGTGCTTCTCTAATGGAAAGGTAAACCACCAGTGGATAAAATGTGACGTGGTGCCCCTACAATAGGATAAATTAGATTTTTTCCAACAGGTGTCTTTCTAATAAGAAGAAAAAACTCATGAAGTGCCCTCTTAGATGCCCTTTCAAGTGAGAAAACATAATGAAGTGCCCTTGCAATAGAGAGAGCAGAAAAACCTGAAGAAAATGAAATGCAGTGCCCTTAGGGACAGTGGTAGCCTAGTGCGTAATGCCTTGGGCTATCAACTGAAGGGTTGAGAGTTAACCCTCTCTGCTCCAGGGGTGCCGTGCAATAGCTGACCCTGCACTCTGACCCCAGCTTCCGAACAAGCTGGGATATGCAAAGAAACAATGTTGTACTGTACATCTGTATATGTACTGTATATATGACAAATCAAGGCATTCTATTCTACAGTCTCCCTTACAATGTGCCCTGTAGGGCAGGCATTCCCAAAGTATGTGCCATGACGACACTCTTTGGGTACTGCTAAATACTTTTAATTTTGATACGCCTTAACATCTTAAATCACTAGAAAGGTCCTATATTTCAGAGATATGTGCCAGTTTTATGATGTGGAGGAAGAAAATCTTGTCATCAAATTCAATATATTCTACTCCAGTCACCATAAGCTTTTCCATCCAGCAACGTCAAAGCTGTGCTAAAATGCCTTAAAGTAAACAATCCGGGGTCAGTTTTCCCTAATCTAACTATGCTCTGTAATCCCAGTGACAACTGCTTGACTAGAGCTATCATTCTCTTAAGTGAAGCTGATCAAAACCCAGCTCAGAAACCAACGTGGGGAAAGAAGGCTCTATGATCTTCTGCTACTGATATTAAAAGGGATATCCCAGTTGACCATAATGAGGTCACTGACATACACTGATCAACCATAACATTAAAACCACCTCCTTGTTTTACGCTCACTGTCCATTTTTTCAGCTTCACTTACTATATTGGAAAACTTTGTAGTTGTAGTCCATCTGTTTCTTCAATGGTAAGGACCCCCACATGATCACCACAGTGCAGGTATTATTTAGGTGGTGGATCATTCTCAGCACTGCAGTGACACTGACATGGTGGTGGAGTGTTAGTGTGTGTTGAGCTTGTATGAGTGGATCACTGTCCACTCTATTAGACACTCCTACCTGGTTGGTCCACCTTGTAGATGTAAAGTCAGAGACGATCGCTCATCTATTGCTGCTGTTTGAGTTGGTCATCTTCTAGACCTTCATCAGTGGTCACAGGACGCTGCCCACAGCGCACTGTTGGCTGGATATTTTTGATTGGTGGACTATTCTCAGTCCAGCAGTGACAGAGAGGTGTTTAAAAACTCCATCAGCATTGCTGTGTCTGATCCACTCATACCAGCACAACACACACTAACACACCACCACCATGTCAATGTCACTGCAGTGCTGAGAATGATCCACCACCTAAATAATACCTGCTCTGTAGTGGTCCTGGGAGAGTCCTGACCATTGAAGAACAGCATGAAAGGGGGCTAACAAAGCATGCAGAGAAACAGATGGACAACAGTCAGTAATTGTAAGACTACAATTAGTTTTTTTGTGCTCTAGTAGGTGCTCTTTTTATTTTCTTGCCTCTGCCCTTCAGATTCACTGACACTGGTGAATAAATGTGTCAAAATGTCAACTGTTTAGATTGGATTTTTTTGTACTATACATAGTATGAAGTTTCAAGCACAGACTATGAATTTTGTCATATTTAAAAGCAGAACATCTCTCATCCTCAGAGGTTCTTTCAACCTCAGCATTTTGACAGAATTCATGATTAAGTATCCTTGTCGTGGTTTTACCCATCAGTGCTCTAGTACTGCACTCTTCAGCCTGCAGTATACAAATATCTCACATAACCAGGATGGTCCTCTGGCTAAATGAAAAGCTACAGTGAATACTAAATACCTCATTAAATGAGTAGTTTCTCTCGAGGGTGATTTATGTCCCTAATAAGTTGAAAAAGTTCATATATTTGCATGAAAATAAATAATAAACTACGTTATATAAAATAAAACATTTGCATCATTATCTGTGGTTAACTGTCTTTTTTCTGCATTAGATACCAATACAATACCCAGTATAATACCAAATGACCTCTTTTACCGTATTTTTCCTAATGTAGTCATTTCCTAGCCTCTAACTGTGTGACCATTTTGGAGGGTGAAAGCTCGCACATGTTAAGAGAGCAGGGCTAATTATGCTCAGACTCTTGGTCATGGCTGGCTGTAACACTGACAGGGGTCAAACTAATAATCTCCAAATTATAGGGTGAACACTTTTTGCTTGTGCCACTAAGAAGACACTTTATTCATTTTTACATTCACTCATATATATTCTTCTTCTGGTGAGGTGGTGAGGATCCCGCATAGACTGGGTGCAAAGAGAGAAACACAGAGTGCCAAGTACTCTCAGAGCAACACACTTATTTATTCACTCATTCACTCACACTTAAATTTAATTTAAAGCAGTCAGATTGTGTTTTGTGTGTTTTTCTAGGCTGACTACTCTAAATTGTCCAAAGAGTATATACTGGATAAACTGACTACTCTAAATTGTCCAAAGAGTATATACTGGGTAAACTAACTACGGTAAATTGTACAAAGAGTATATACTGGGTAAACTGACTACTCTAAATTGTCCAAAGAGTATACACTGGGTAAACTGACTACTGTAAATTGTCCAAAGAGTATATACTGGATGAACTGACTACTGTAAATTGTCCAAAGAGTATACACTGGATAAACTGACTACTCTAAATTGTCCAAAGAGTATATACTGGATAAACTAACTACTGTAAATTGTCCAAAGAGTGTATATACTGGGTAAACTAACTACTCTAAATTGTCCAAAGAGTATATACTGGATAAACTGACTACTCTAAATTGTCCAAAGAGTATATACTGGATAAACTGACTACTCTAAATTGTCCAAAGAGTATATACTGGATAAACTAACTACTCTAAATTGTACAAAGAGTATATACTGGGTAAACTAACTACTGTAAATTGTACAAAGAGTATATACTGGGTAAACTAACTACTCTAAATTGTACAAAGAGTGTATATACTGGGTAAACTGACTACTCTAAATTGTCCAAAGAGTATATACTGGGTAAACTGACTACTCTAAATTGTCCAAAGAGTATACACTGGGTAAACTGACTACTCTAAATTGTCCAAAGAGTATACACTGGATAAACTGACTACTCTAAATTGTCCAAAGAGTATATACTGGATAAACTGACTACTCTAAATTGTCCAAAGAGTATATACTGGATAAACTAACTACTGTAAATTGTCCAAAGAGTGTATATACTGGGTAAACTAACTACTCTAAATTGTCCAAAGAGTATATACTGGATAAACTGACTACTCTAAATTGTCCAAAGAGTATATACTGGATAAACTAACTACTGTAAATTGTCCAAAGAGTGTATATACTGGGTAAACTAACTACTCTAAATTGTCCAAAGAGTATATACTGGATAAACTGACTACTCTAAATTGTCCAAAGAGTATATACTGGGTAAACTGACTACTCTAAATTGTCCACAGAGTATATACTGGATAAACTGACTACTCTAAATTGTCCAAAGAGTATATACTGGATAAACTGACTACTCTAAATTGTCCAAAGAGTATATACTGGATAAACTAACTACTCTAAATTGTACAAAGAGTATATATACTGGATAAACTAACTACTCTAAATTGTCCAAAGAGTATATACTGGATAAACTAACTACTCTAAATTGTCCAAAGAGTGTATATACTGGATAAACTAACTACTCTAAATTGTCCAAAGAGTATATACTGGATAAACTAACTACTCTAAATTGTCCAAAGAGTATATACTGGATAAACTAACTACTGTAAATTGTCCAAAGAGTGTATATACTGGGTAAACTAACTACTCTAAATTGTCCAAAGAGTATATACTGGATAAACTGACTACTCTAAATTGTCCAAAGAGTATATACTGGGTAAACTGACTACT
This sequence comes from Trichomycterus rosablanca, assembly GCF_030014385.1. Classification (NCBI taxonomy): domain Eukaryota; kingdom Metazoa; phylum Chordata; class Actinopteri; order Siluriformes; family Trichomycteridae; genus Trichomycterus; species Trichomycterus rosablanca. Next base: position 17,361,400 of record NC_085989.1, on the reverse strand, counting down.
CTAAATTGTCCACAGAGTATATACTGGATAAACTGACTACTCTAAATTGTCCAAAGAGTATATACTGGATAAACTGACTACTCTAAATTGTCCAAAGAGTATATACTGGATAAACTAACTACTCTAAATTGTACAAAGAGTATATACTGGGTAAACTAACTACTGTAAATTGTACAAAGAGTATATACTGGGTAAACTAACTACTCTAAATTGTACAAAGAGTGTATATACTGGGTAAACTGACTACTCTAAATTGTCCAAAGAGTATACACTGGATAAACTGACTACTCTAAATTGTCCAAAGAGTATATACTGGGTAAACTGAGTACTCTAAATTGTCCAAAGAGTATATACTGGGTAAACTGACTACTTTAAATTGTACAAAGAGTATATACTGGATAAACTGACTACTGTAAATTGTCCAAAGAGTATATACTGGGTAAACTGACTACTCTAAATTGTCCAAAGAGTATATACTGGGTAAACTGACTACTTTAAATTGTACAAAGAGTATATACTGGATAAACTGACTACTGTAAATTGTCCAAAGAGTATATACTGGGTAAACTGACTACTCTAAATTGTCCAAAGAGTATATACTGGGTAAACTGACTACTGTAAATTGTCCAAAGAGTATATACTGGATAAACTGACTACTGTAAATTGTCCAAAGAGTATATACTGGGTAAACTGACTACTCTAAATTGTCCAAAGAGTATATACTGGGTAAACTGACTACTCTAAATTGTCCAAAGAGTATATACTGGATAAACTGACTACTCTAAATTGTCCAAAGAGTATATACTGGATAAACTGACTACTGTAAATTGTCCAAAGAGTATATACTGGATAAACTGACTACTGTAAATTGTCCAAAGAGTATATACTGGGTAAACTGACTACTCTAAATTGTACAAAGAGTATATACTGGGTAAACTAACTACTCTAAATTGTCCAAAGAGTATATACTGGGTAAACTGACTACTCTAAATTGTCCAAAGAGTATACACTGGGTAAACTGACTACTGTAAATTGTCCAAAGAGTATACACTGGATAAACTGACTACTCTAAATTGTCCAAAGAGTATATACTGGATAAACTAACTACTGTAAATTGTCCAAAGAGTGTATATACTGGGTAAACTAACTACTCTAAATTGTCCAAAGAGTATATACTGGGTAAACTGACTACTCTAAATTGTCCAAAGAGTATATACTGGGTAAACTGACTACTGTAAATTGTCCAAAGAGTATATACTGGATAAACTGACTACTCTAAATTGTCCAAAGAGTATATACTGGATAAACTAACTACTCTAAATTGTACAAAGAGTATATACTGGGTAAACTAACTACTGTAAATTGTACAAAGAGTATATACTGGGTAAACTAACTACTCTAAATTGTACAAAGAGTATACACTGGGTAAACTGACTACTGTAAATTGTCCAAAGAGTATATACTGGATGAACTGACTACTGTAAATTGTCCAAAGAGTATACACTGGATAAACTGACTACTCTAAATTGTCCAAAGAGTATATACTGGATAAACTAACTACTGTAAATTGTCCAAAGAGTGTATATACTGGGTAAACTAACTACTCTAAATTGTCCAAAGAGTATATACTGGGTAAACTGACTACTCTAAATTGTCCAAAGAGTATATACTGGATAAACTGACTACTCTAAATTGTCCAAAGAGTATATACTGGATAAACTGACTACTCTAAATTGTCCAAAGAGTATATACTGGATAAACTAACTACTCTAAATTGTACAAAGAGTATATACTGGGTAAACTAACTACTGTAAATTGTACAAAGAGTATATACTGGGTAAACTAACTACTCTAAATTGTACAAAGAGTGTATATACTGGGTAAACTGACTACTCTAAATTGTCCAAAGAGTATATACTGGGTAAACTGACCACTCTAAATTGTCCAAAGAGTATACACTGGGTAAACTGACTACTCTAAATTGTCCAAAGAGTATATATACTGGATAAACTGACTACTCTAAATTGTCCAAAGAGTATATACTGGGTAAACTGACTACTCTAAATTGTCCAAAGAGTATATACTGGGTAAACTGACTACTCTAAATTGTCCAAAGAGTATACACTGGGTAAACTGACTACTCTAAATTGTCCAAAGAGTATATATACTGGATAAACTGACTACTGTAAATTGTACAAAGAGTGTATATACTGGGTAAACTAACTACTCTAAATTGTCCAAAGAGTATATACTGGATAAACTGACTACTCTAAATTGTCCAAAGAGTATATATACTGGGTAAACTGACTACTCTAAATTGTCCAAAGAGTATATACTGGATAAACTGACTACTCTAAATTGTCCAAAGAGTATATACTGGATAAACTGACTACTCTAAATTGTCCAAAGAGTATATACTGGATAAACTAACTACTCTAAATTGTACAAAGAGTATATACTGGGTAAACTAACTACTGTAAATTGTCCAAAGAGTATATACTGGATAAACTGACTACTCTAAATTGTCCAAAGAGTATATACTGGATAAACTAACTACTCTAAATTGTACAAAGAGTATATACTGGGTAAACTAACTACTCTAAATTGTACAAAGAGTATATACTGGATAAACTGACTACTCTAAATTGTCCAAAGAGTATATACTGGATAAACTGACTACTCTAAATTGTCCAAAGAGTATATACTGGATAAACTAACTACTCTAAATTGTACAAAGAGTATATACTGGGTAAACTAACTACTGTAAATTGTACAAAGAGTATATACTGGGTAAACTAACTACTCTAAATTGTACAAAGAGTGTATATACTGGGTAAACTGACTACTCTAAATTGTCCAAAGAGTATACACTGGATAAACTGACTACTCTAAATTGTCCAAAGAGTATATACTGGGTAAACTGACTACTCTAAATTGTCCAAAGAGTATATACTGGGTAAACTGACTACTTTAAATTGTACAAAGAGTATATACTGGATAAACTGACTACTGTAAATTGTCCAAAGAGTATATACTGGGTAAACTGACTACTCTAAATTGTCCAAAGAGTATATACTGGGTAAACTGACTACTGTAAATTGTCCAAAGAGTATATACTGGATAAACTGACTACTGTAAATTGTCCAAAGAGTATATACTGGGTAAACTGACTACTCTAAATTGTCCAAAGAGTATATACTGGGTAAACTGACTACTGTAAATTGTCCAAAGAGTATATACTGGATAAACTGACTACTGTAAATTGTACAAAGAGTATATACTGGATAAACTAACTACTCTAAATTGTACAAAGAGTATACACTGGGTAAACTGACTACTGTAAATTGTCCAAAGAGTATATACTGGATGAACTGACTACTGTAAATTGTCCAAAGAGTATACACTGGATAAACTGACTACTCTAAATTGTCCAAAGAGTATATACTGGATAAACTAACTACTGTAAATTGTCCAAAGAGTGTATATACTGGGTAAACTAACTACTCTAAATTGTCCAAAGAGTATATACTGGGTAAACTGACTACTCTAAATTGTCCAAAGAGTATATACTGGATAAACTGACTACTCTAAATTGTCCAAAGAGTATATACTGGATAAACTGACTACTCTAAATTGTCCAAAGAGTATATACTGGATAAACTAACTACTCTAAATTGTACAAAGAGTATATACTGGGTAAACTAACTACTGTAAATTGTACAAAGAGTATATACTGGGTAAACTAACTACTCTAAATTGTACAAAGAGTGTATATACTGGGTAAACTGACTACTCTAAATTGTCCAAAGAGTATATACTGGGTAAACTGACCACTCTAAATTGTCCAAAGAGTATACACTGGGTAAACTGACTACTCTAAATTGTCCAAAGAGTATATATACTGGATAAACTGACTACTCTAAATTGTCCAAAGAGTATATACTGGGTAAACTGACTACTCTAAATTGTCCAAAGAGTATATACTGGGTAAACTGACTACTCTAAATTGTCCAAAGAGTATACACTGGGTAAACTGACTACTCTAAATTGTCCAAAGAGTATATATACTGGATAAACTGACTACTGTAAATTGTACAAAGAGTGTATATACTGGGTAAACTAACTACTCTAAATTGTCCAAAGAGTATATACTGGATAAACTGACTACTCTAAATTGTCCAAAGAGTATATATACTGGGTAAACTGACTACTCTAAATTGTCCAAAGAGTATATACTGGATAAACTGACTACTCTAAATTGTCCAAAGAGTATATACTGGATAAACTGACTACTCTAAATTGTCCAAAGAGTATATACTGGATAAACTAACTACTCTAAATTGTACAAAGAGTATATACTGGGTAAACTAACTACTGTAAATTGTCCAAAGAGTATATACTGGATAAACTGACTACTCTAAATTGTCCAAAGAGTATATACTGGATAAACTAACTACTCTAAATTGTACAAAGAGTATATACTGGGTAAACTAACTACTCTAAATTGTACAAAGAGTATATACTGGATAAACTGACTACTCTAAATTGTCCAAAGAGTATATACTGGATAAACTGACTACTCTAAATTGTCCAAAGAGTATATACTGGATAAACTAACTACTCTAAATTGTACAAAGAGTATATACTGGGTAAACTAACTACTGTAAATTGTACAAAGAGTATATACTGGGTAAACTAACTACTCTAAATTGTACAAAGAGTGTATATACTGGGTAAACTGACTACTCTAAATTGTCCAAAGAGTATACACTGGATAAACTGACTACTCTAAATTGTCCAAAGAGTATATACTGGGTAAACTGACTACTCTAAATTGTCCAAAGAGTATATACTGGGTAAACTGACTACTTTAAATTGTACAAAGAGTATATACTGGATAAACTGACTACTGTAAATTGTCCAAAGAGTATATACTGGGTAAACTGACTACTCTAAATTGTCCAAAGAGTATATACTGGGTAAACTGACTACTGTAAATTGTCCAAAGAGTATATACTGGATAAACTGACTACTGTAAATTGTCCAAAGAGTATATACTGGGTAAACTGACTACTCTAAATTGTCCAAAGAGTATATACTGGGTAAACTGACTACTCTAAATTGTCCAAAGAGTATATACTGGATAAACTGACTACTCTAAATTGTCCAAAGAGTATATACTGGATAAACTGACTACTGTAAATTGTCCAAAGAGTATATACTGGATAAACTGACTACTGTAAATTGTCCAAAGAGTATATACTGGGTAAACTGACTACTCTAAATTGTACAAAGAGTATATACTGGGTAAACTAACTACTCTAAGTTGTCCAAAGAGTATATACTGGGTAAACTGACTACTCTAAATTGTCCAAAGAGTATACACTGGGTAAACTGACTACTGTAAATTGTCCAAAGAGTATACACTGGATAAACTGACTACTCTAAATTGTCCAAAGAGTATATACTGGATAAACTAACTACTGTAAATTGTCCAAAGAGTGTATATACTGGGTAAACTAACTACTCTAAATTGTCCAAAGAGTATATACTGGGTAAACTGACTACTCTAAATTGTCCAAAGAGTATATACTGGGTAAACTGACTACTGTAAATTGTCCAAAGAGTATATACTGGATAAACTGACTACTCTAAATTGTCCAAAGAGTATATACTGGATAAACTAACTACTCTAAATTGTACAAAGAGTATATACTGGGTAAACTAACTACTGTAAATTGTACAAAGAGTATATACTGGGTAAACTAACTACTCTAAATTGTACAAAGAGTATACACTGGGTAAACTGACTACTGTAAATTGTCCAAAAAGTATATACTGGATGAACTGACTACTGTAAATTGTCCAAAGAGTATACACTGGATAAACTGACTACTCTAAATTGTCCAAAGAGTATATACTGGATAAACTAACTACTGTAAATTGTCCAAAGAGTGTATATACTGGGTAAACTAACTACTCTAAATTGTCCAAAGAGTATATACTGGGTAAACTGACTACTCTAAATTGTCCAAAGAGTATATACTGGATAAACTGACTACTCTAAATTGTCCAAAGAGTATATACTGGATAAACTGACTACTCTAAATTGTCCAAAGAGTATATACTGGATAAACTAACTACTCTAAATTGTACAAAGAGTATATACTGGGTAAACTAACTACTGTAAATTGTACAAAGAGTATATACTGGGTAAACTAACTACTCTAAATTGTACAAAGAGTGTATATACTGGGTAAACTGACTACTCTAAATTGTCCAAAGAGTATATACTGGGTAAACTGACCACTCTAAATTGTCCAAAGAGTATACACTGGGTAAACTGACTACTCTAAATTGTCCAAAGAGTATATATACTGGATAAACTGACTACTCTAAATTGTCCAAAGAGTATATACTGGATAAACTAACTACTGTAAATTGTCCAAAGAGTATATACTGGATAAACTGACTACTCTAAATTGTCCAAAGAGTATATATACTGGGTAAACTGACTACTCTAAATTGTCCAAAGAGTATATACTGGATAAACTGACTACTCTAAATTGTCCAAAGAGTATATATACTGGGTAAACTGACTACTCTAAATTGTCCAAAGAGTATATACTGGATAAACTGACTACTCTAAATTGTCCAAAGAGTATATACTGGATAAACTGACTACTCTAAATTGTCCAAAGAGTATATATACTGGGTAAACTAACTACTCTAAATTGTCCAAAGAGTATATACTGGATAAACTGACTACTCTAAATTGTCCAAAGAGTATATATACTGGGTAAACTGACTACTCTAAATTGTCCAAAGAGTATATACTGGATAAACTGACTACTCTAAATTGTCCAAAGAGTATATACTGGATAAACTGACTACTCTAAATTGTCCAAAGAGTATATACTGGATAAACTAACTACTCTAAATTGTACAAAGAGTATATACTGGGTAAACTAACTACTGTAAATTGTCCAAAGAGTATATACTGGATAAACTGACTACTCTAAATTGTCCAAAGAGTATATACTGGATAAACTAACTACTCTAAATTGTACAAAGAGTATATACTGGGTAAACTAACTACTCTAAATTGTACAAAGAGTATATACTGGATAAACTGACTACTCTAAATTGTCCAAAGAGTATATACTGGATAAACTGACTACTCTAAATTGTCCAAAGAGTATATACTGGATAAACTAACTACTCTAAATTGTACAAAGAGTATATACTGGGTAAACTAACTACTGTAAATTGTACAAAGAGTATATACTGGGTAAACTAACTACTCTAAATTGTACAAAGAGTATACACTGGATAAACTGACTACTCTAAATTGTCCAAAGAGTATATACTGGGTAAACTGACTACTCTAAATTGTCCAAAGAGTATATACTGGGTAAACTGACTACTTTAAATTGTACAAAGAGTATATACTGGATAAACTGACTACTGTAAATTGTCCAAAGAGTATATACTGGGTAAACTGACTACTCTAAATTGTCCAAAGAGTATATACTGGGTAAACTGACTACTGTAAATTGTCCAAAGAGTATATACTGGATAAACTGACTACTGTAAATTGTCCAAAGAGTATATACTGGGTAAACTGACTACTCTAAATTGTCCAAAGAGTATATACTGGGTAAACTGACTACTCTAAATTGTCCAAAGAGTATATACTGGATAAACTGACTACTCTAAATTGTCCAAAGAGTATATACTGGATAAACTGACTACTCTAAATTGTCCAAAGAGTATATACTGGGTAAACTAACTACTCTAAATTGTCCAAAGAGTATATACTGGGTAAACTGACTACTCTAAATTGTCCAAAGAGTATACACTGGGTAAACTGACTACTGTAAATTGTCCAAAGAGTATACACTGGATAAACTGACTACTCTAAATTGTCCAAAGAGTATATACTGGATAAACTAACTACTGTAAATTGTCCAAAGAGTGTATATACTGGGTAAACTAACTACTCTAAATTGTCCAAAGAGTATATACTGGGTAAACTGACTACTCTAAATTGTCCAAAGAGTATATACTGGATAAACTGACTACTCTAAATTGTCCAAAGAGTATATACTGGATAAACTGACTACTCTAAATTGTCCAAAGAGTATATACTGGATAAACTAACTACTCTAAATTGTACAAAGAGTATATACTGGGTAAACTAACTACTGTAAATTGTACAAAGAGTATATACTGGGTAAACTAACTACTCTAAATTGTACAAAGAGTGTATATACTGGATAAACTAACTACTGTAAATTGTCCAAAGAGTGTATATACTGGGTAAACTAACTACTCTAAATTGTCCAAAGAGTATATACTGGATAAACTGACTACTCTAAATTGTCCAAAGAGTATATATACTGGGTAAACTGACTACTCTAAATTGTCCACAGAGTATATACTGGATAAACTGACTACTCTAAATTGTCCAAAGAGTATATACTGGATAAACTGACTACTCTAAATTGTCCAAAGAGTATATACTGGATAAACTAACTACTCTAAATTGTACAAAGAGTATATACTGGGTAAACTAACTACTGTAAATTGTACAAAGAGTATATACTGGGTAAACTAACTACTCTAAATTGTACAAAGAGTGTATATACTGGGTAAACTGACTACTCTAAATTGTCCAAAGAGTATACACTGGATAAACTGACTACTCTAAATTGTCCAAAGAGTATATACTGGGTAAACTGACTACTCTAAATTGTCCAAAGAGTATATACTGGGTAAACTGACTACTTTAAATTGTACAAAGAGTATATACTGGATAAACTGACTACTGTAAATTGTCCAAAGAGTATATACTGGGTAAACTGACTACTCTAAATTGTCCAAAGAGTATATACTGGGTAAACTGACTACTGTAAATTGTCCAAAGAGTATATACTGGATAAACTGACTACTGTAAATTGTCCAAAGAGTATATACTGGGTAAACTGACTACTCTAAATTGTCCAAAGAGTATATACTGGGTAAACTGACTACTCTAAATTGTCCAAAGAGTATATACTGGATAAACTGACTACTCTAAATTGTCCAAAGAGTATATACTGGATAAACTGACTACTCTAAATTGTCCAAAGAGTATATACTGGGTAAACTAACTACTCTAAATTGTCCAAAGAGTATATACTGGGTAAACTGACTACTCTAAATTGTCCAAAGAGTATACACTGGGTAAACTGACTACTCTAAATTGTCCAAAGAGTATATATACTGGATAAACTGACTACTGTAAATTGTACAAAGAGTGTATATACTGGGTAAACTAACTACTCTAAATTGTCCAAAGAGTATATACTGGGTAAACTGACTACTCTAAATTGTCCAAAGAGTATATACTGGATAAACTGACTACTCTAAATTGTCCAAAGAGTATATACTGGATAAACTGACTACTCTAAATTGTCCAAAGAGTATATACTGGATAAACTAACTACTCTAAATTGTACAAAGAGTATATACTGGGTAAACTAACTACTGTAAATTGTACAAAGAGTATATACTGGGTAAACTAACTACTCTAAATTGTCCAAAGAGTATATACTGGGTAAACTGACTACTCTAAATTGTCCAAAGAGTATACACTGGGTAAACTGACTACTCTAAATTGTCCAAAGAGTATATATACTGGATAAACTGACTACTCTAAATTGTCCAAAGAGTATATACTGGGTAAACTGACTACTCTAAATTGTACAAAGAGTATATACTGGGTAAACTGACTACTCTAAATTGTCCAAAGAGTATATACTGGATAAACTGACTACTTTAAATTGTACAAAGAGTATATACTGGGTAAACTGACTACTCTAAATTGTCCAAAGAGTATACCCTGGGTAAACTGACTACTCTAAATTGTCCAAAGAGTATATATACTGGATAAACTGACTACTCTAAATTGTCCAAAGAGTATATACTGGGTTAACTGACTACTCTAAATTGTACAAAGAGTATATACTGGGTAAACTGACTACTCTAAATTGTCCAAAGAGTATATACTGGATAAACTGACTACTCTAAATTGTCCAAAGAGTATATACTGGGTAAACTGACTACTCTAAATTGTACAAAGAGTATATACTGGGTAAACTGACTACTCTAAATTGTACAAAGAGTATATACTGGGTAAACTGACTACTCTAAATTGTCCAAAGAGTATATACTGGATAAACTGACTACTGTAAATTGTCCAAAGAGTATATACTGGATAAACTGACTACTCTAAATTGTCCAAAGAGTATATACTGGATAAACTAACTACTCTAAATTGTACAAAGAGTATATACTGGGTAAACTAACTACTGTAAATTGTACAAAGAGTATATACTGGGTAAACTAACTACTCTAAATTGTACAAAGAGTGTATATACTGGGTAAACTGACTACTCTAAATTGTCCAAAGAGTATATACTGGATAAACTGACTACTCTAAATTGTCCAAAGAGTATATACTGGGTAAACTGACTACTCTAAATTGTCCAAAGAGTATATACTGGGTGAACTGACTACTCTAAATTGTACAAAGAGTATATACTGGATAAACTGACTACTGTAAATTGTCCAAAGAGTATATACTGGGTAAACTGACTACTCTAAATTGTCCAAAGAGTATATACTGGGTAAACTGACTACTGTAAATTGTCCAAAGAGTATATACTGGATAAACTGACTACTCTAAATTGTCCAAAGAGTATATACTGGGTAAACTGACTACTCTAAATTGTCCAAAGAGTATATACTGGGTAAACTGACTACTCTAAATTGTCCAAAGAGTATATACTGGATAAACTGACTACTCTAAATTGTCCAAAGAGTATATACTGGATAAACTGACTACTCTAAATTGTCCAAAGAGTATATACTGGGTAAACTAACTACTCTAAATTGTCCAAAGAGTATATACTGGGTAAACTGACTACTCTAAATTGTCCAAAGAGTATATACTGGGTAAACTGACTACTCTAAATTGTCCAAAGAGTATACACTGGGTAAACTGACTACTCTAAATTGTACAAAGAGTATATACTGGGTAAACTGACTACTCTAAATTGTACAAAGAGTATATACTGGATAAACTGACTACTCTAAATTGTCCAAAGAGTATATACTGGGTAAACTGACTACTCTAAATTGTCCAAAGAGTATATACTGGATAAACTGACTACTTTAAATTGTCCAAAGAGTATATACTGGGTAAACTGACTACTCTAAATTGTCCAAAGAGTATACACTGGGTAAACTGACTACTCTAAATTGTCCAAAGAGTATATATACTGGATAAACTGACTACTCTAAATTGTCCAAAGAGTATATACTGGGTAAACTGACTACTCTAAATTGTACAAAGAGTATATACTGGGTAAACTGACTACTCTAAATTGTCCAAAGAGTATATACTGGGTAAACTGACTACTCTAAATTGTCCAAAGAGTATACACTGGGTAAACTGACTACTCTAAATTGTCCAAAGAGTATATATACTGGATAAACTGACTACTCTAAATTGTCCAAAGAGTATATACTGGGTAAACTGACTACTCTAAATTGTACAAAGAGTATATACTGGGTAAACTGACTACTCTAAATTGTCCAAAGAGTATATACTGGATAAACTGACTACTTTAAACTGTACAAAGAGTATATACTGGGTAAACTGACTACTCTAAATTGTCCAAAGAGTATACACTGGGTAAACTGACTACTCTAAATTGTCCAAAGAGTATATATACTGGATAAACTGACTACTCTAAATTGTCCAAAGAGTATATACTGGGTAAACTGACTACTCTAAATTGTACAAAGAGTATATACTGGATAAACTGACTACTCTAAATTGTCCAAAGAGTATATACTGGGTAAACTGACTACTCTAAATTGTACAAAGAGTATATACTGGGTAAACTGACTACTCTAAATTGTACAAAGAGTATATACTGGGTAAACTGACTACTCTAAATTGTCCAAAGAGTATATACTGGATAAACTGACTACTGTAAATTGTACAAAGAGTGTATATACTGGGTAAACTGACTACTCTAAATTGTCCAAAGAGTATATACTGGGTAAACTGACTACTCTAAATTGTACAAAGAGTGTATATACTGGGTAAACTGACTACTCTAAATTGTACAAAGAGTATATACTGGGTAAACTGACTACTCTAAATTGTCCAAAGAGTATATACTGGATAAACTGACTACTGTAAATTGTACAAAGAGTGTATATACTGGGTAAACTGACTACTCTAAATTGTCAAAAGAGTATATACTGGGTAAACTGACTACTCTAAATTGTCCAAAGAGTATATACTGGGTAAACTGACTACTCTAAATTGTCCAAAGAGTATATACTGGGTAAACTGACTACTCTAAATTGTCCAAAGAGTATATACTGGATAAACTGACTACTCTAAATTGTCCAAAGAGTATATACTGGGTAAACTGACTACTCTAAATTGTCCAAAGAGTATATACTGGATAAACTGATTACTCTAAATTGTCCAAAGAGTATATACTGGGTAAACTGACTACTCTAAATTGTCCAAAGAGTATATACTGGGTAAACTAACTACTCTAAATTGTACAAAGAGTATATACTGGGTAAACTGACTACTCTAAATTGTCCAAAGAGTATATACTGGGTAAACTGACTACTCTAAATTGTCCAAAGAGAATATACTGGATAAACTGACTACTCCAAATTGTCAAAAGAGTATATACTGGGTAAACTGACTACTCTAAATTGTCCAAAGAGTATATACTGGATAAACTGACTACTCTAAATTGTCCAAAGAGTATACACTGGATAAACTGGGGACTCATGGTGATCGTGAACAGGATGATTTAGTTGATCAAGAAATCGTGCAAGATATCACAACAGAGGATGAAAGAACAGCAGGAATAATTCGCAAAATATGAACAGTGAAGTATGACTGTGGAAGGATCATGAAACGGTGCTGCTTCTCTGCAAACAGTACTAAAGCATCACACATGATCAAAGCAACCATAAATGAGGCAATTTTACTGGGACATAATATGTAAGAATTAAATTTAATTGGGAGATTTACTGCCATTGTCATACTTAATTTAGACGTTCCAACAAGATAACTTCCCCAGCCGCTCGGGTGGCGCAGCGGTAAGACACGCTAGTACACCAAAGCTGGGATTTCGCATACATTGTATCGAATCTCAGCTCTGCCATCCGGCTGGGCGGCTGCATGAACAACGATTGGCTGTTGTTCATAGGGTACGATAAACCGGATAGGGACTCCTCATAACTGAGCGAATTACGACCTCTGCTGGCTGGTTGATGGTGTCTGCACAGAGTCGAGGAATAATGCTGATCAGGGTGTGGCTCTCCATGCACAAAGCTGATCGGCATATGAACGCGCCTTGTGCAGGTGAAAAGATGGGGTCAGCTACTGCACACCTTTTGGAGGGGGCGTGTGACAGTCTCGCTGTCTTCAATCGAGGCAGGGGTCCAGTGGAGAGGAAGCATAATGCAGCTGGGTAAAATTGGACGTGCTAAAATCAGGGAGAAAAGGGGAAAATGCATTTTAAAAAAGATAACTTTCCCAGACATAAAGCCAAAACGACCGGTCACCATTTCTTTTCTTTTTTGTTTGTTTTTAAGATAAAGGTTCTTGCTTGAAAAGTGACCTTCCCACATGAGACAGCCAAAAGAAAGGGGTAAAATATCAAAGTATTTTGTTAACAATGGCTTTGCAACAAAGTACCACTGTTATTAATGTGTGGAGTCTCAGAACTTTTTTCAAATGTCAAGCTGTTTTTTATATCTACAGGTCCTTCTCAAAAAATTAGCATATTGTGATAAAGTTCATTATTTTCCATAATGTAATGATAAAAATTAAACTTTCATATATTTTAGATTCATTGCACACCAACTGAAATATTTCAGGTCTTTTATTGTTTTAATACTGATGATTTTGGCATACAGCTCATGAAAACCCAAAATTCCTATCTCAAAAAATTAGCATATCATGAAAAGGTTCTCTAAACGAGCTATTAACCTAATCATCTGAATCAACGAATTAACTCTAAACACCTGCAAAAGATTCCTGAGGCTTTTAAAAACTCCCAGCCTGGTTCATTACTCAAAACTGCAATCATGGGTAAGACTGCCGACCTGACTGCTGTCCAGAAGGCCATCATTGACACCCTCAAGCAAGAGGGTAAGACACAGAAAGAAATTTCTGAACGAATAGGCTGTTCCCAGAGTGCTGTATCAAGGCACCTCAGTGGGAAGTCTGTGGGAAGGAAAAAGTGTGGCAGAAAACGCTGCACAACGAGAAGAGGTGACCGGACCCTGAGGAAGATTGTGGAGAAGGGCCGATTCCAGACCTTGGGGGACCTGCGGAAGCAGTGGACTGAGTCTGGAGTAGAAACATCCAGAGCCACCGTGCACAGGCGTGTGCAGGAAATGGGCTACAGGTGCCGCATTCCCCAGGTCAAGCCACTTTTGAACCAGAAACAGCAGCACTGGACTGTTGCTCAGTGGTCCAAAGTACTGTTTTCGGATTAAAGCAAATTTTGCATGTCATTCGGAAATCAAGGTGCCAGAGTCTGGAGGAAGACTGGGGAGAAGGAAATGCCAAAATGCCTGAAGTCCAGTGTCAAGTACCCACAGTCAGTGATGGTCTGGGGTGCCATGTCAGCTGCTGGTGTTGGTCCACTGTGTTTTATCAAGGGCAGGGTCAATGCAGCTAGCTATCAGGAGATTTTGGAGCACTTCATGCTTCCATCTGCTGAAAAGCTTTATGGAGATGAAGATTTCATTTTTCAGCACGACCTGGCACCTGCTCACAGTGCCAAAACCACTGGTGAATGGTTTACTGACCATGGTATTACTGTGCTCAATTGGCCTGCCAACTCTCCTGACCTGAACCCCATAGAGAATCTGTGGGATATTGTGAAGAGAAAGTTGAGAGACACAAGACCCAACACTTAAGGCTTAAGGCCGCTATCGAAGCATCCTGGGCCTCCATAACACCTCAGCAGTGCCACAGGCTGATTGCCTCCATGCCACGCCGCATTGAAGCAGTCATTTCTGCAAAAGGATTCCCGACCAAGTATTGAGTGCATAACTGAACATAATTATTTGAAGGTTGACTTTTTTTGTATTAAAAACACTTTTCTTTTATTGGTCGGATGAAATATGCTAATTTTTTGAGATAGGAATTTTGGGTTTTCATGAGCTGTATGCCAAAATCATCAGTATTAAAACAATAAAAGACCTGAAATATTTCAGTTGGTGTGCAATGAATCTAAAATATATGAAAGTTTAATTTTTATCATTACATTATGGAAAATAATGAACTTTATCACAATATGCTAATTTTTTGAGAAGGACCTGTATTTTCTGCTTATAATTAATTGTGTGCAAATGTAAAGATCTGACGAGCCAAAAGATTAGGACTATACACCTAATATGCTGTCCAATACAGCACTAAATCAGAGACATGGACTCCCACAAGACATCCAAAGGAGTCTTGAGATCTCTATTACCAGGACATTACCAGCAGGTTCTCCAACTTCTGTATGTTGTAAGGTGGATCATTATTAGGGTCCTACTAAATTCACGGGAAAATGTGCTTAATTTAACAGACCTTGTTTTTCAAATCACAGATTACACAAATTACACAGATTTTTAAAGAAAAGTACCACATTTCACAGCAGTCATTACATAACACTCATAAACTGAATGATAGAAGCAATGGAAGCTACAATGCACAGCACAGCCACCTTAATAGCTCCCTCTCAAAAACCAAAATTTTCATCCTTTGCGTCCACACAATGGGAGTTGTTACATGAATCGTGTTTTTAGCTGCTTTAGACTTCGACATCTTGGACATTTTGTCTAACTGATTGCTAGTGTAACCGAGCGTCTTTAGAGTTTGCTGAGTTTATAAAGTAGGAATTAAACTGTACATAGACGATCAGGTGTGTAGAGAAGCACACTTTTTCATTGATTATGGAATCCTCAAAGGGACAAAATGCACTCAATACATTGTCAGCACACTACACCACAGAAAAGTCTGTTAAACTTCATTCTGATGCCGTATGATTGCTAGGATCGCCTTACATTACAAACCTTACATTACAAACCTTACATTTTGAATTTTACAGCAAATAGCATATTTAATGAGAAATGGCTCATTTCACAGTCCTTGACCCAACAAGTAGGTAGTGCCTTAATCATTATACACTACAACCGGGTAGTGCACATGATTCTGATGAAAACTGGACCTGCATGTCCATTGTAGGTGCTTTTAACAGTGGACAGGAGTTATCATGGGCACTTTGACTGACCTGCGACTATGCAGCCCCATACACAGAAGGGTTTAATGTAGAGTGTGTTGTGACACATTTACCTCATCACCAGTATTAAAATAATCTGCAATTTGAGCCACAGTAGCTCTTCTGTTGGTCTGTACCAGATGCCACAGCATTCATGTCCTCTTTGGATTATCAGTGTATATACACTGATCAGCCATAACATTAAAACCACCTCCTTGTTTCTACACTTGCTGTCCGTTTTATCAGCTCCACTTACCATATAGAAGCACTTTGTATTTCTACAATTACTGTCTGTAGTCCATCTGTTTCTCTACATACCTTTTTAGCCTGCTTTCACCCTGTTCTTCAATGGTCAGTAGGTATTATTTAGGTGTTGGATCATTCTCAGCCCTGCAGTGACACTGACATGGTGGTGGTGTGTTAGTGTGTGTTGTGCTAGTATGAGTGGATCAGACACAGCAGTGCTGCTGGAGTTTTTAAATACCGTGTCCACTCTATTAGACACTCCTACCTAGTTGGTCCACCTTGTAGATGTAAAGTCAGAGACGATCGCTCGTCTATTGCTGCTGTTTGAGTTGGTCATCTTCTAGACCTTAATCAGTGGTCACAGGACGTTGCCCACAGGGTGCTGTTGGCTGGATATATTTTTGGTTGGTGGACTATTCTCAGTCCAGCAGTGACAGTGAGGTGTTTTAAAAACCCCATCAGCGCTGCTGTGTCTTATCCACTCATACCAGCACAACACACACTAACACACCACCATCATGTCAGTGTCACTGCAGTGCTGAGAATGATCCACCACCTAAATAATACCTGCTCTGTAGTGGTCCTGGGAGAGTCCTGACCATTGAAGAACAGCATGAAAGGGGGCTAACAAAGCATGCAGAGAAACAGATGGACTACAGTCAGTAATTGTAGAGCTACAAAGTGCTTCTATATGGTAAGTGGAGCTGATAAAATAGCCAGTGAGTTTAGAAACAAGGAGGTGGTTTTAATGTTATGGCTGATCAGTGTATACTGTAAGTACTGTATATTAAATAAGAACAAACCTGATTAAGAACAAACCCCTTGTCTTTATTCACAACTGAATGGTTGGACCAGAATATTACCCAGGATATGAGAAAATGACACACACAGGCATCCAATAATTCTTATTGTTTGTTTTTTTTCAAAGGAGAGTTGTCATGTCAACTTCTGTTGGGCTTTGATCACAGTTGACGTGTTTACCTTACTCTTGTTACAGCCAAGCCACCGTAAATACCACGACCCTTCAGGTCACAAACGATTGACACCTACTGCAGACATAAAAGACATTTATCAAATGTTTATACTCTGTCAAATTCAGTAACATACACCTTATTAATAAACTGTCATTATCAGTAGTCTTAATGAACAGCTTTGATACTGCTAATTTAAACCGTCAACCTTATCAAACCACTTTTGTTATTAATATCCTGCAGCCTACTGCTACATTATTGTGCACATGCTTTCCCCATTGTTAGTCTGCTTGTGACATTCTTGCAGAGCCGCTTTATTGTAATGCCTTTGTACGGCTGAACAACAGTTTTTCAGTTGCCAAGCCTTTTATCATTTAGACATTCCTTCATATTGTCCATGCACATTGTCTTTAAACAAAGCAGCCTACAATGGTCTCAATGTAATGAGTATGAACCACATAAGGCCATTCTCACAATGTGTACATGGTATACGGTGTATAATGTTGGTGTATTTTCAGGATACTATTTATACATTATGTGTACGATTATTATCCAGATGGATTGTAATGCATATTGATTGACGTGCCGGCTGATTGAATAAAGCCCGAGTACTTACTCAGCTAACAATCTTTAAAGCCTGCAATTCAAGCAAAAGTGCTCAGCATTCCATTTTGATAGCTGACAGCAACTACAAAACACTTAACATCATGGTTCGCTGCCTAAACCCAACACTAAATAATCTGAGTGAATTTGTGACTTAAAGGAATGCAAAATCAGTTCAGTAATTGTTTTAGTTAGAACTGAACAGAATGTTTAGTGTGGAACATAAGTCAGTCATCAAATGATGACAAATAAACAAAAAAAACACAGAGAATAGAAAAGGAGCTAGTCTTGAAAATGATCAGCACAATTAAAAACACAGCTGTGTTTCAAGCTCTTTACTTGAAAGAGTTCCAAATAGAGTGTGTCTTAAGTGTTGGTTGAACAGCAAAAGCAAAGAAAAACATTCATTTTTAAATGTGAATGTGCAGACTTGAAGGAACTGGATTATATTTAAACATGTCATTTTATGTGGCCCGTGAGAGCTTAAAAGACATATGATTGTCTTAAAATACACTGTAAAATCGTACATAAACTGCATCTCCCACAATGCATGCCGATTTTGTGACACGCAAAGTGACCGCATCCCACAACTAGATAGCAGTGTTTCCACATCAGCGTTTTCCAACAAGTGATGTTGAGAAATTTTTACAAATAATCCCAAAATGTACAAGATGAGAAAATTGAAGCAAAAGGAGGAAATTTAATGAAAGATGGGAAAGTAAAAACAAGTTTGTGCTTCAAGAAGAAACACCGGTACGTCTCTTGTGTTATGAGGCCGTGTCTGTGGTAAAGGAGTACAATATAAATGTAGATATACATTATAAATATACAGTATAAATTTGGCATTTTGACACCAAACACAGAATTCAGCCTGCAAGAAAAACAACAAACTATCCAAGACTTAAAAGGCAGACTGCAATCACAGCAGGTTTGCCCTTGGTGAAAATGAGTTTGACACCCCTGATCTAATGCACTAGCCCACCACTGCTCTCAGCTATTAAGGCACAACTGGCTGTGTCTTGAGGGAAAGCAAGGTCAAAAAGTTCCTAACTGCTGCTGCAATTGTGGCCTCTGCTGGCTGGTTGAGGAATGTGCACAAAGGACATGGTGAATCACAGATAGTAGTGCGTGACTCACGGTATGCGGTAGTGCTCTCTGAGAGACCTCATCTCTGGTAGGTGGTAAGTGAAAAGAAGCATGACAGCGCACATATGACAGACATGGCTTTTTTCAGTCAGTGGGGGTTAGTCTTAGGGAAGGATCTCGATTCAATGAGATCTGGGGAATTTGGAGGCCAAGTCAACACCTCAAACTTGTTGTTGTGCCCCTCAAACCATTCCTGAACCATTTTTGCTTTGTGACAGGGCGCATTATCCTGCTGAAAGAGGCCACAGCCATCAGGGAATATTGTTTTCATGAAAGGATGTACATGGTCTGCAACAATACTTAGGTAGGTGGTACGTGTTAAAGTAACATCCGCATGGATGGCAGGACCCAAGGTTTCCCAGCAGAACATTGCCCAAAGCATCACACTGCCTCCGCCGGCTTGCCTTCCTCCCATAGAGCATCCTGGTGCCATGTGTTCACCGGGTAAGAGACATACACGCACCCAGCCATCCATGTGATGTAAAAAAAATTTGATTCATCAGACCAGGCCATCTTCTTCCATTGCTCCATGGTCCAGTTCCAATGCTCACGTGCCCATTGTTGCCGCTTTCGGAGGTGGACATGGGTCAGCATGGGTAACCTGACTGGTCTGTGGCTATGCAGCCCAATACACAACAAACTGTGATGCACTGTGTATTCTGACACCTTTCTATCAGAACCAGCATTTTGCTGCATAATGTATCCCACCCACTAACAGGTGCCGTGATGAAGAGATAATCAGTGTAATTAACTTCACCTGTCAGTGGTCATAATGTTATGCCTAGTCAGTGTATATATTTGTATTTTCATCAAGTGCTTCATCCAGGTCAGGGTTGCAGCAGATCCAGTTCCACTGGGAAACACCGGGCAGACATAGCCCCCTTAGACAGAGCCAATCATGTCTGTGTATCAGTCTACAGCATCACTAAGATTTAAAGAAAGATCTCAGCAGTGGTTGGCTAGTGTAATAGACAGTTGCACCACCCAAGTGTTTTATTGAAAATAAGAATGATATAGCATGCTCCTTATTAGCTCCTTGTTATATATTGCTATTGCTATGAGTGAACTATTTTGTCCATCTCCTGTACATGGATCCTGTTGAAGGTTTGATCTACTACCCACACAATACAGCTAAGTGCCCTAACGTGTTTTGAGTACAAGTCCTTGACCGAGCTGGATAACCATGTGTCTACTTTAATGGTTGGCATGTTGCTTAGTGAGGGCTGCTGCCACCCTTTCCTTTCAATAGAAAAAAAACAGATAGTTACTTTCTTACGATACCTGGGCTCGTATGCATGAAAGCTGTGCATGCATTAGAATGATACTGAGCATCCATCTAAAGATGAATAATAAATCTGACATGAGAATAGGTAAATAGGAGAATGGCAAATAGGGTTGGTATGCACAACTTCAACTTTCTATGGACGTTTCTTGTCTCGGGTTACTGTCTGGTCTGTCTGGTTACTTTACGGGTAAATTTGTACATGTCTGCTTGAATTTCCTTTGTGGTCTGTGCTTTTATTACATGTCATTTTTCATCTCCGCTCAGTTCAATAGTTGCCATCAATTAGAATCTATTAATTCATAACAAATAGAATGTATTTTATCTTTAATAACCCTTTATCCTGCCCAAGTAAGGAGTGGAGTCCATCTCAGAGAATTACACTTTCACTTACACAGTCACTTCACTCATACATAAAGCAGCGTAGAGCAGCCAGTTCACCCTGGGACATGTTTTTGGTTTTTGGGAAGTGAGAAGAAACACAGGGAGAACTGCAGACAATAAACAGACATAAACATTAAACCCAGTACTGCTTTATCCTGGCAAGGCTTACTGTGAGTCCAGAGTTTGGAAAGGCTGACCGCAAGGTGGAGAAGGGAAACAGGCGCTAAATTATTGCAGTGCAGTTTACCTAATCATTCACACTTACAGACAATTTAGAGTAGCCAGTTCACTATGTCTATGTTTTCAAGAAGTGGGAGAAAACCAAAGAACCACCTGCTGACATTGGAAGAACGTGCCAAAGTCAAGAGTAACCAGAGGTGCTGTTTGAATCCAGTAAACACACATTGTCCATTTTATCAGCTCCACTTATCATATAGAAGCACTTTGTAGTTCTACAGTTACTGACTGTAGTCCATCTGTTTCTCTGTATGTTTTGTTAGCCCCCTTTTATGCTGTTCTTCATTGGTCAGGACCCCCACAGGACCACTACAGAGTAGGTATTATTTGGGTGGTGGATCATTCTCAGCACTGCATTGACACTGACATGGTGGTGGTGTGTTAGTGTGTGTAGTGCTAGACACAGTAGTGCTGATGGAGTTTTTAGTCACTGCTGGACTGAGAATAGTCCACCAACCAAAAATATCCAGCCAACAGCACCCCGTGGGAAGCGTCCTGTTACAACTGATGAAGGTCTAGAAGATGACCAACTCAAACAGCAACAATAGATGAGCGATCGTCTCTGACTTTACATCTACAAGGTGGACCAACTAGGTAGGAGTGTCTAATAGAGTGGACAGTGAGTGGACATGGTATTTAAAAACTCCAGCAGCGCTGCTGTGTCTGATCCACTCATACCAGCACAACACACACTAACACACCACCACCATGTCAGTGTCACTGCAGTGCTGAGAATGACCCATTACCTAAATAATACCTGCTCTGTGGTGGTCCTGTGGGGGTCCTGACCATTGAAGAACAGGGTGAAATCAGGTTAAAACATTATGTAGAGAAACAAATGGACTACAGTCAGTAATTGTAGAACTACAAAGTGCTTCTATATGGTAAGTGGAGCTGATAAAATGGACAATGAGTGCTGAAGAACATGGAGGAAAACTACAAAGACCAGAAGCGTGGTATGGTGGCTCAGTGGGTATGGTGTGTTGCTGATCAACACACAAAAGACTGTAGAGATGGTGGTGGAGGTCCTTACACCCCCTCACAATTAATGGCTCTATGGCCTTAGTGGTGGAGTCACTTAAGTTCCTGGGCACCACCTTATCCAGGGACCTAAAGTGGGGAAAGAACACACTCTCCATCGCCAAGAGGGCTCAGCAGAGAATGTTCTTCCTGAGACAGCTAAAGAAATTCAACCTGCCCCAGAGTCAACCTGCCCTGCTGATCCAGTTCTACACAGCAATAATAGAGTCCATCCTTACATCGTCCATCACCATCTGGTTTGGTTCCTCAACATCACATGAACGAGCCAAACTCCAGCGTATAATCAGGACAGCGGAGAGGATCATTGGATGTAGTCTGCCAACGCTTCAGGACATTTACAACAGCAGAGTGCTGAAGCGTGCCGGCAAAATTACAGCAGACCCCTCTCATCCTGGACATCACCTTTTTCAAACTCTTCCATCTGGCAGAAGACTCAGGACAATAAAAACAAACATCAAGACACGGTAACAGCTTTTTCCCCAGAGCTGTAACACTTTTAACCAAAGTTGTTCTCTTGGGCAAATGTTGGTAAATACTGGTTAACAGTCCGTGTTCTGTCGGGTCTGTTAAATATGTTCTATGGTACATGTCATACATGTGTAATTGTCTGTACTATTATGTGTATTGTTTGTATTACTATGTGGACTGTTGTGTGTATCATTGAGTGTATCACCAAAGCAAATTCCTCGTATGTGTAACATACCTGGCGAAATAAAGTGATTCTGATTCTGATTCTGATGGTGGCTGTTTCCTCACAGCGAGAAGGTCCTGGATTCAATTTGCAGGTGGATTCCCAGCTGGCTGATGCTCTACAGCAACACGGGTCCTGGGGACTTGTGTTTAATCCTCACCAGTGGGCACTCCCTATAAGGAGTTTTGCATCTTTCCCCATTGTCCATGTTGGTTTTCTTCTAAGACTCTGGTTTTCCACTACCTTTCAAAAATATGCAGTAGGTGGGCTACTCTAAATATCCACTAGGTGTTAGTGAGTATATGATTATGTGACTTCCTTCCTATGTCTTCTGGATGAATTTCTGTCCTACTGCCGGTGTTTTTTCAACCGGCGTCAAACCCTGCCACTCTTACCAGAATAAATTGGTTAATGAAATTTAATTATTAACAACTGTGATCATTAATTCTGACATAAAGAGGTTGTTAAAAATGACTAAATTAATAAAAACGCAGGGTGATGTCTGCAAAAATGGTCAGATATATAAATATAACCTCCGTTTTGAATTTTTTAACAACTGTAATCATTAATTCTGACATTATATGAGTGTAATGACCAAATAAAATACTTTAAAATAGCTGCAGGGTACTATTAGAAAACTTGGATGGTAACTCAGTTAAACATGGGTATGACTTTTATGATGACTGGGCTGTGGGAGGAAAACATTATAGGGCTATAAGGCTATATAGGGTGTTTTCACATGTCCATGTCGTCCCAAATCAGTTTTTTATCTTCTTCCTTTAATATATGGCAAGAGATCAATTACACACTTCATGCATCACTTCTAGCTCTGACCTTAGACAGCATGTGGCACTTCTAAGATGTAAGCTTTGAAATCAATCCTGCCCAGCAGATCCTTGGGGCGGCAAGATTCGAACCTTCAGAAATGACTGATCGAGAAACAAACACACAAAGGGGGGGGGGGGGAGGGGGGGCTTAAAAATTAAGACATTTTTAAGCCCCAATATTTAATTGAAATCTGTCATTACTTTAACTGATACACATTCAGACCTTGAAGTATGAGGTCTGCCAAACTACACAGCTGGGAAGGAACAACCCCAAGGGGCACCGCAGTGCCATGTTCTGGATACAGTGTCACGCAGAGAGCAGAACTGCTCCAGGAATGACCTATATACAGTATATGGCAGTTCCAGCTGGGCATCTACACAGACATGACTGGCCATGTCTGATATATTTATATACAAAAATATGTAGCTATCATTTTGTTTTGAGTATTCACCTTCAGAAAGCACCGTGTACACATGCACCGATGAGGCATAACATTATGACCACCTTCCTAATATTGTGTTGGTCCCCCTTTTGCTGCCAAAACAGCCCTGAGCTCCACTAGACCCATAAAGGTGTGCTGTGGTATCTGGCCCCAAGATTTTACCATCAGACTAGGCCACCTTCTTCCATTGCTCCGTGGTCCAGTTCCGTTGCTCACATGCCCATTGTTGGCGCTTTCGGCGGTGGACCGTGGTCAGCATGGGCACCCTGACTGGTCTGCAGCTATGCAGCCTCATACGCAAGAAGCTACAATGCACTGTGTATTCTGACACCTTTCTATCAGAACCAGCATTAACTACTTCAGCAATTTGAGCTACAGTAGCTCGTCTGTTGGGTCGGACCACACGGGACAGTCTTCACTCCTCATGTGCATCAGTGAGCCTTGGCTGCCCATGACCCTGTCGCTGGTTTACCACTGTTCCTTCCTTGGACTACTTTTGATAGATGCTGACCATTGCAGACCGGGAACACGAGCTGCAGTTTTAGAGATGCTCTGACCCAGTCGTCTAGCCATCACACAATTTGGCCCTTGTCAAACTGGCTCAAATCCTTACACTCGCCCATTTTTCCTGCTTCTAACACATCAACTTTGAGGATCAAATGTTCACTTGCTGCCTAATATATCCCACCCACTAACAGGTGCCAGGATGAAGAGATAATCAGTGTCATTCACTTCACCTGTCAGTGGTCATAATGTTATGCCTGGTCGGTGTATGAGGCAAGACCTTAAGCCCACCCGCTCAATATGCTGTCAAACGTGCCTTGCCGTCCACATGATCTTGGAGAAAACCAGTTTGTCGGCCCAGTCGATCTTCTTCCATTGCTCTGAAGTCCAGCTCCAATGGCAGCAGGCCCATGTAGATGCTTATGATGGTACACAAGAGTTAGCATGGGCACTGCAACTACGCAGCCCTTTAAATAGAAGGGTTTGACATGGTGTATGCAGGTGACGCATTTACCTGTATTAAAATTATCTGCAATTTGAGCCACAGTAGCCACAGTGAGCCTTTGCCGCCCAGCAACCTGTCGCAGGTTTGTAGTTTGTCCTTCCTCAGACTACTATTGGTGGATAATCACTACAGTGGCATATGAGAACACCTTTAACACAGTTGTCTGGCCAAAATTATTTGGGCTTTATCAAGGCCTTTTGCATTATTATATCTGCTGCATTCAACACATGTACTACCAATAATGACTATCAGCAACATTTAATGTATCTCTGACTGTGACATGCACTATTGTTATGAAGTAGGCATTGTCAAGGACAATTTTGAGAAGTGGTTAGTGATCAGTGATTGACTGGTAAACCACAGCAGGTGGTATGGGTGCTAACAAATCCAGTGTATTAAAGACCTGTAGTAAGTTTGTAATGCTGTCTTGTGTCCATTTGAGTATCCTTCAAGCACGTCAGTTACCTCTTACCTACTAAAACATGACAGTATGTGGATTAGCTGCTCTAGGTGTTCTTAGAAATGAATAATTACATTTACATGGCATTTAGCAGACACCTTTATCCAAAGTGACTTACAGTAGTGTATACAGTCTAAGCAATTGAGGGTTAAGGGCCTTGCTCAGGGATCCAACAGCGGCAACCTGGCAGTGGTGGGGTTTGAACCAGCGTCCTTCAGATTACTAGTCCAGTCCAGTAGTCCAGGTGGATAAAAAACTGATATGAATAAAGCTTTAAATAACAAGTTTGATATTTCAATAAGCTGCTATAAAGGCATCTCTTCAACAAGGCTGACTTCATGACTCCTGCCTCGTGTACTGCACAGGGGCAGGGTGCGAGTCACGAATGTGGCACTGGGAGAGCAGATGTCTACGAGGCGGCATCACACACACTTGAGTGATCTAAGAGATGCCCCAGGCTGTAGGGAACAGATGACATGCAAGGTCTGCTGGACTCCACTATGTTGTAGGTCAGGCTGCTCTCTGCATCCTAGCCACACACTATTGTAGATGACCTGGCGGTCAGCACAGGACAAATCATATTGGCTGAAAAAATAGGAAGGATGCAAATAAAGCACCACATGGATGTGACCATAGAGGTAATGATGCTGATTAACAACCACGTTGTGTGCACTGCGGCACCCTGCGGCCACGCATCCGCCTGAACGCTAATGTTAAATACACTTCAACAATGTGCTCACATACAACAATGCAAATGCACACCAATACAGTAATCAAATCTAATGTACTGTACAGTCGCTTAATTTGTGCCCCAACACACACACACATACATACATACACAGCATTCAAGAATTATGACTTGAGCGAAGCAACCCATGACATGGCATAACTAGCCAAAAAGGCAGCCAAGCCTCAAGAGCATCATCTCCCATGGCCATTTTTATTACAGTATTACTGCATCGCTGTAACTCCCCTGTTTACCTGCAGCCAATGTGATAGTGTGCCACAACGCCCACGCTCGTTCCTTAAGAAGAACAAGGCCACATACATAACTGATACATGGAGGCGCTAGCATAAATAAGTGCCGCACAGTTAAATACTGAAATGTATAGCTAATGGCAAAAATATGCAAATGACTGAAAGCTAAAGCTGGAGCTGAAGCGTCGGTACATGCAAAAGTAGGCACTGCCAGTTCTGGAATCTATTCAAATTATGTGCTTAGGAAAAAATAGTCTTGTTTATCTAAAGAAAATAAATTTAATTTACAACCCCAAATCAGAAAAAGTTGGGAAAGCATGGAAATGCTAATAAAATAAATATGCAGAGTTTCTTACATTTACTTTGACTTTTATTTGATTGCAGACAGGATGAACCTGAGATATTTCATGTTTTGTCTGCTCAGCTTCATTTCAAGTATTAATAAACATCCATTTCTGCATTTCAGGCCTGCAACACATTCCAAAAAAAGTTGGGACTGGGGCAATTTAGGGCTAGTAATGAGGTGAAAAAACTAAAGGTGATTGTAATCATGGTTTGGTACAACAGCAGCATCCAGGAAAGGCTGAGTCTTTGATGAGCAAAGATGATCAGAGGATCTCCAGTTATTGAAAATTATTGAAATGTTTAAAAACAATGTACCTCAAAGAAAAATCAGAAGGGATTTGCATATTTCTCCCTCTACAGTGCATAATATCATTAAACCATTCAAGGAATCAGGAGGAATTTTAGTGCGTAAAGGCCAAGGGCGCAAGCTTAAGCTGAACGCCTGTGATCTTCGATCCCTCAGACGGCACTGCATCAAGAACCACCACTCAACAATGGCTGATATTACCACATGGGTGAGGAATTACTTTGGTAAACCTTTGTCAAGCACTACAATACAGAGTTACATGCACAAACGCCACTTCAAACTTTACTGTGCAAAAAAGAAGCCTTATGTTAACCATGTCCAGAAGTGGCGTCGATTTCTCTGGGCTCTGAGTATTCTAGGATGGACCATCACACAGTGGAAACGTGTATTGTGGTCAGATGAATCAGCATTCCAGGTCTTTTTTTGGGAAAAATGGACGCTAAGTGCTCCGGACCAAAGACGAAAAGGACCATCCAGATTGATATCAGCAACAAGTCCAAAAGCCAGGGTCTGTCATGGTATGGGGCTGTGTCGGTGCCCTTGGCAAAGGTCATTTAGACTTCTGTGATGCAGCATTAATGCAGAGAGTACATTGAGATCTTAGAGCAACATATGCTGCCTTCAAGACGTCATCTTTTCCAGGGATGTCCATGTATTTTTCAACAAGACAATGCAAAACCACATGCTGCACACATTACATAGGCATGGTTGTGGAAGAAGAGGGTACGGGTACTGGACTCGCCTGCCTGCAGAATGTGTGGAGAATTTTGAGACGAAAAATGCGACAACGACGACCCCGTACTGTTGCATATATTAAGACGTGTTTGCAGGAAGAATGGGACAAAATAAAGCTGAAACACTAAATCACTTGGTATCCTCAGTGCCAAAACGTATTTTAAGTGTGGTGAAAAGGAATGGCAACATTGTAAAGTGGTAAATGCTTTACTGTCCCAACTTTTTTTTGGAATGTGTTGCAGGCCTGAAATGCAGGAATGGATGTTTATTAATAAATGAAATCAAGTTCAGCAGACAAAACATGAAATATCTCGGGTTCCTGTCTGCAAGCAAATAAAAGTTAAAGTAAATGTAAA
Source organism: Trichomycterus rosablanca (assembly GCF_030014385.1). Lineage (NCBI taxonomy): Eukaryota > Metazoa > Chordata > Actinopteri > Siluriformes > Trichomycteridae > Trichomycterus > Trichomycterus rosablanca. Next base: position 17,332,969 of record NC_085989.1, on the reverse strand, counting down.
AAAAAAACTATTTTTTCTAATTTGGGCTTGTAGATGAAATTAATCAAAGAATAATAGAACCAAAAGCCAAGACCCAAAAAATCTGAGTGTACCCTTACACAGGGTAGCATGCACCACACTGTACTGTATTACATACCTTTGGTCAGTCATATTATATTTATTTACTGCAAAAGTGATCAAATCTAAATATATATATAGTTTAATTAATCTACTCATTTATTTATCAGTAATAACAGTGTTATCCTAATCACTAGGCACAAAGATTGAATAAATTTGGCAACAGTCCATTGCAGGGCATCACTCGCTCCCCCATCCACCTACTCACTCACATCCAGGGGCAATTTTGTGCAGCCAGTTGACCTCGTGGCATGTTCTTAGCAAGTGAAAAACAAACAGAGTACATGGAGGACACTCAAGCTGACACAGGGAGAGTATGAAATCTATAACTAACCATTTAATGACCCCCCTTCCTCACTGGCAGAGGAGGGCTGCAGGCTGGCATATGCCTTCTTCGAAATGTATGAAGTTGGCCACATCTTTACACCAAATGCTGAGGGCTGGACTATGTCCTGTGGATTCGTCTGAAGTTCATACTGGTGATGTGACCAGAGAGTAAGTAAAGAAAGTGAATCCCCGTTCAGCTTCAGACACGCCGACTGTGTCTGTTTTACGCCCCACCAGTGGCACCGTCAAGACTCGAACTTGAAAGTGGTGGTTTAGCATATTAGAGAGCTGAACCACCCAAGCACCCATTTCTTTGACTATTTTTTTCCTTCAATTTGTCTCAGCATCTTTTATCCAGTGCATTGATTACAACAATTAAATGACAACAATATGATATGGATAAAAGGGCCAGCAGACCAGCAGACAGGATTCAGAAAGTGGATCAAGTCAAAATAGATTTTTTTTTAAATAATCTCATTGAAAACCACTTCAAGGTTATGGGCTATATTGATTTTCTGAAAAAAGGACATGGTATACACAGTTACTCCGGGCATGGGTCAAATTCAGTGAGCATGGGTAAGTTTTATAGTACATTTATGGTATACTAGTCAACTATTTAAACAGTATACACTGATCAGCCATAACATTAAAACCACCTCCTTGTTTCTACACTCACTATCCATTTTATCAGCTCTCCACCACCACAGAGCAGGTATTATTTAGGTGGTGGGTCATTCTCAGCACTGCAGTGACACTGACAGGGTGGTGGTGTGTTAGTGTGTGTTGTGCTGGTATGAGTGGATCAGACACAGCAGTGCTGCTGGAGTTTTTAAATACTGTGTCCACTCACTGTCCACTCTATTAGACACTCCTACCTAGTTGGTCCACCTTGTAGATGTAAAGTCAGAGACGATCGCTCATCTATTGCTGCTGTTTGAGTTGGTCATCTTCTAGACCTTCATCAGTGGTCACAGGACGCTGCACGCGCTGTTGGCTGGATATTTTTAGTTGGTGGACTATGCTCAGTCCAGCAGTGACAGTGAGGTGTTTAAAAACTCCATCAGCATTGCACAACACACACTAACACACCACCACCATGTCAGTGTCACTGCAGTGCTGAGAATGACCCACCACCTAAATAATACCTGCTCTGTAGTGGTCCTGTTGGGGTCCTGACCATTGAAGAACAGGGTGAAAGCAGGTTAAAAAGATATGTAGAGAAACAGATGGACTACAGTCAGTAATTGTAGAACTACAAAGTGCTTCTATATGGTAAGTATAAAATGGACAGTGAGTGTAGAAACAAGGAGGTGGTTTTAATGTTATGGCTGATCAGTGTATAGTTTAATGTTACATAAAACCCCTTTAAGTATCAGAAAAGCCAACTAAAGACCATAATGATATTATTATGCAGTAATGATATAATATATACTTAGGCACTCAATTCTTTTGAAATCCAAGGTTTCAGTGAGTACGAGTGAAAGTCATGAATGCCATTACCTTCATTTTATTCCTGTGACAAAAACTGTCTATCACTGATAATAACTAATTCTGATCTAGGGGTACTGAAGTTGGAGTAAAGAGAGTCCATATTGGCCGCAAAAGTCCCCACACCTTTACTATTATTGCATTTGTGCTATGTATGACAAAATATTTTGAAAACTCAATTTTTATGTAATATAAATTTTTAGTTTAATCCATTCTATTTTATAATATGTACTTAATGTACTGTTTAAGTGATTATAGGAAAGACATTTAGGCAGCAGAATAAAATAAAATAGTTGTTTGTAGAAATGCCTGAAACTTCTTCTATTTATATGCTTACTAATATTGTTTCTTAATTATTATAATGCCTCAATAATGGCTTAATTTATGTATTAGAACATTTAATGCCATTGAACTATGTAAATCAGTTAGTCTGGAGGAATATATTTGCAAAGCAATTCAAATATAATCACATAAAAATACAATGCTAGGGATTTCTAGGCTAAGTAGGATGAAACAAATGAGGATTAATGCCTAAATTAATGCCTAAGTGTGTCTGAAAATCTTTTAAATTTCATTACAGATACATCTCTGCATAACACATAAAAATGTTAAATAGTAACAGGTAACAAGAGTTGCTAAGTACATTTACAAAACCATTGACGTCAAATTCAGCCACTGTGGAGTTTTACATTGAGGAGCTCTAACGGTGTCTGTGTGGGTTGATTTCACACACATCAGTTTTCTCCCACCTCACAAATGAAGCAGCTAGGTGGACTGGCTACTTCAAACTGCCCTTAGGTGCAAATAAGTGAGTGTGTGGGTGTTATAACCCTAGATGGAGTGGCGTCGAGTTCAGGTGCATTCATGCCTGTGTCCAGTGTATTTAGGAGAGGCTCTGGCCCTATACTGTTACACATAAAAGTCATTCATAAATGAATGAATGTGTAGTATAATTTGCAGATTTGCATTACTAATCAAAACATGGCACATATATTGTTTTATATATTTCATTCAATCAAGCTGGAGGCAGCTGCTTAGTCTTTTTTTTCCTTTTCTGACCAACCTAAATATTCCTCCTCGCTATTGATTGTGAATCTAGCATGCACTCAGTACTGACTGAGTAATAAAACTCGTCATATGTTTGCGCACAGGCATTTGGTTGAGACCTTTGGTACCACTGCATTTAGATTCACTTTTAGCGTGGGTTGATTAATGATGGGTGAATCACGAATAAATCGGTTCCTTTGAATGACTCCTGAGTCAGGCGAAACGATTCTTAGGGAGGAAGTTTTTCGTGTGTACAGTACACTCAGCACTGACAGTGTCCACTCACTGTCCACTCTATTAAACATTTCTACCTAGTTGGTCCACCTTGTAGATGTAAAGTCAGAGACGATCGCTCATCTATTGCTGCTGTTTGAGTTGGTCATCTTCTAGACCTTCATCAGTGGTCACAGGACGCTGCCCACAGGGCGCTGTTGGCTGGATATATTTTTGGTTGGTGGACCATTCTCAGTCCAGCAGTGACAGTGAGGTGTTTAAAAACTGCAGCAGCGCTGCTGTGTCTGATCCACTAATACCAGCACAACACACACTAACACACCACCACCATGTCAGTGTCACTGCAGTGCTGAGAATCATCCACCACCCAAATAATACCTGCTCTGTACTGGTCCTGGGAGAGTCCTGACCATTGAAGAACAGCATGAAAGGGGGCTAACAAAGCATGCAGAGAAACAGATGGACTACAGTCAGAAATTGTAGAACGGCCAAGTGCTTCTATATGGTAAGTGGAGATAATAAAATGGACAGTGAGTGTAGAAACAAAGAGGTGGTTTTAATGTTATGGCTGATTGTTGTAATATGAAAAGCAGATAATATACACCGATCAACAATAATCCTGTAAGACCAACTGAAAAAGAAATGAAGTTTATGAATTACATTCTATGCATATAATCGTAGAATATTAAGTTAACTAATAAACTAACTAGCTTGACCTGAAGAAAGACCATAGGAAATTATACTAGACTGGAAAAAGCTCATGTCTGTTAGGTGGTGTCAACAGATTTTATACAGTGGTTACCTGTGTAGCAAACAAACACCAGCCCAGCAACTATTTTGGATGGCTTGACTGGCCCTCTCTTTTTATTGCTCAGTCATTAGTAGACAGACCATTGCAGGTTTTCTATTCAATACATGCGTAATGTTTTTACAACCTAGTCAATACTGGTCCAACATGGACAATAAACATTACAGTCCTTTAAATGTTTTTATTAAATATGGTAAATTGAATTTAAAGTAAGTCTAATGGGCATGTATTTACAGTACTGGCCCAATGTTGTAATGTAAACGCAGGCCCATGTCACTTAGATACCAGAGTCTATGAGAACATTTATTGCATGGAGCAACGTGACTAAGACAGCGTCAACATTTTGCCTTTACAAGCTGAGCATAATGCGTTACCAACTAGCTTGCTGTAAAATGGCCAAACTGCATATTCTATTTCTTTTTAAAATGAAAATAAGTAAACACGACATCTGAAGCAAACATCTGTAAAAAATACATTTTTCTGTGCACACTTACTTATAATAAATACACTAAAAATAATAAATAGTTTGGACACTCCAGTAAGACCTTATCACAGCATGTGCAGACCGTATAACTGCAGCCAGCTAGGAGTCTTCTGCTTGCAGAGCATTTCTAGTTTTGAGATGTTACTGGGCTTACTTCAGCTATATGGTTTTATTAGCCTTTTAGATTTTGAGATTGTGATTTCAGTTCCACAGTTTCTTTCAGGTGCCTTTTTTTATTTTAAACACTCGAGGCAATCAGGAGTGCTTCAATATATTTTCATACTTTTTTCCATGCTTTGTGGGCAGTAATTAAAGCAATTAATCATTTTAGGTCCCTAGTCAGCTGCGTAAAATATGATTCATTCTTATATAAAAATTTCTGTAGATAGATAGATAGATAGATAGATAGATAGATAGATAGATAGATAGATAGATAGATAGATAGATAGATAGATAGATAGATAGATAGATAGATAGATAGATAGATAGATAGATAGATAATTTCACAATTAGACACTTTAAATAAATATATGCAAGTAAATCCTTCATACAAGCATATTTATGTTGGAATATCAAGGGTTACATGAGCACCTTTGTCATCCTCTGCAGTTTCTAGAAAAAGCTAAGAAATAGTACTTCTCTGAGAGACCAAATTCAAATGAAGTGGCCTTTGTTAACGCTATCTTCATGACAAGTTGTGCATGCAGTGTGGACACAGGTGTAATATATATAGAATTTTTAATAGCAATGTACACACATTGACATATTGGAGGGTAACACAAGTTAAGTATGGTGAAGTCACACATGTTTTAAGGCTGTACTTTGTATATGTGTGTATGTTAAATGCTTTAATCATCTATTCTGTTTATTTAAGAGCATAAAAGAATGAAACAACACTGCACACAGAGCTTGTGTGATAAAGCCATTATCTGTAATGAGGGTTGATTGCATTTCTAAGGCTGAACTATATCATTATAATTTTTGTTATTTAATTTTTGCCATACTTTAGGAGAGGACTATTAAGATACACTGCCTGGCCAAAAAAAAGGTCACACACTCTAATATTTCATTGGATCGCCTTTAGCTTTGATTATGGCACGCATTCACTGTGGCATCGTTTCCACAAGCTTCTGCAATGTCACAACATTTATTTCTGTCCATGATGTCTCATGCTCCCTGAACCCTGAATCTGAATAACCTGGTCGTTCATTATATTTAGGTAGTCAGCTGACCTCATTCTTTGGGCACATAACGTTGCTGACCAACTGCAGCAACCCCAGATCATAGCACTGCCCCCACAGGCTTGTACGGTAGGCACTAGGCATGATGGGTGCATCACTTCAGCCGCCTCTCTTCTTACCCTGATGCGCCCATCACTCTGGAACAGGGTAAATCTGGACTTATCAGACCACATGACCTTCTTTCATTGCTCCAGAGTCCAATCTTTATGCTCCCTAGCAAATTGAAGCCGTTTTTGCCGGTTAGCCTCACTGACAAGTGGTTTTCTTAAGGCTACACAGCTGTTTAGTCCCAATCTCTTGAGTACCCTTTGCATTGTGCGTGTGGAAATGCTCTTACTTTCACTATTAAACATATCCCTGAGTTCTACTGTAGTTTTTCTACGATTTGATTTCACCAAACGTTTAAGTGATCGCTGATCACGATCATTCAAGATTTTTTTCCGACCACATTCCTTCCTCGAAGATGATCTTTCCCCACTGTCCTTCCACTTTTTAATAATGCGTTGGACAGTTCTTAACCCGATTTTAGTAGTTTCAGCAATCTCCTTAGATGTTTTCTCTGCTTGATGCATGCCAATAATTTGACCTTTCAGAAACAGATTAACATCTTTTCCACGACCGCAGGATGTGTCTTTCGACATGGTTGTTTAACAAATGAGAAGCTTCTTACTGCAACAGTTAGGGTTAAATAATTTGCTGCCAGCTGAAACAATCACCCATGCAGTAATTATCCAATGGGAGGCTCTTACCTATTTGCTTAGTTAAATCCTGGTGGTGACCTTTTTTTGGCCAGGCAGTGTATAAAGCAGTAGTGTCTTGTTTATTTCTTTTTCTTTTTTTAATATGAGAATAAAGTCGAAATATTCTGTGCAACAGAAATATAGAAGTTTACATTGTGCTAAAATTGGGGAAGTTCAGGATAAAGTTATATTTTCGTATCGATTTCGTATTGTAGGGCACACACAGTACACCAGGCTGGGCTTTCTTTTTAAGAAGAGGGGGTGTCAGAGAGTAAAGGTGTAAGGGTCACGGTTTGCTACTGGTCTGTATCTCATCCCTCCTCGGCATCTAAGCGTTTTTTAAAGGGGGACTCTTTACCCTGAGTCAGGTGTACGTAAAGAGCCGACTCAAAGAGCCGACTCGTCTACGGACGACACATCACCAACAGAATCAGTAAAGTGAGTATTTAATGCCAGTCGCGTTCCGGGCGCATCACGCTCGAAAAAATGGAAATCCCACGCACACCGCCTCAGTAAACTAATGCAGCCAACATTTAACTCTTCACAAGCCACCCTGAACAGTTTTCCCTCAACATAACCCCTTAAAATGTCTCTCTTACCGTTTGTTGCCGGCACAGTTAGTGGAGGATGTGCTCGTGGTTCCGTGGAAGGAGGACGGCCAGGACATGCGAGACTTCTTGAGTCCTGGCCGGTCGCTCGTGTCCATGGCGTCGGCGCGCTCCATGTGCGGGTGGTGATGCCGGTCTGTATCGGAATACCCTCTGTGTTTGATCCGGATCGGGGTCCGCGGTTGTCTCCATAGATGCTGAGGAGGTTTTAGGGTCGCTTGCCCTTCCCGAGGCACCGGCAGCGAGAGGGAAAGGCTCTTTTTAGAGCACTGTGGTGCTTCCATCATAGTGCAAATGAAAAGATATATTCAGATAAACCTACTTAGGGAATTCAAAGGGGGAAGGAAGATGTATGGCTATATATTCTCGCCTGTCAAAAAATAAGACCGTTTCTGGTCCATGGCTTGCTTTTTTCCATGTTCGGCAGTTAAGTAACTAAGATCCAAGGCAGTTAGGATTATATTTGCTTTTGTGCTTTTTTTTTTATCAGACAATATAGTCAAATAATATCAAAACTAATCACAGTGTAGACTACATACAACAGGTAAAGCGCGCCCGTCTCCTGTATTGACATCAGTTTGAAAATTCCCAAGTTGCGCCTCAGAACGAAAAGACGCACCCGCTCCAGTCCAAAAAACCCGTGTTCATAACGACAATCATACATAAAAACCACGTTTCCGTTTAGGTTTGTCTTCTGGCAGTCCGTGGAGCAACAGATCTCTGATTTACAGCGCACTGTATTGCTTTATTTCCCCCCTAATCCTTTATTGCAGAGTTCCATTCCGTCCGTCAGTCTGTCAGTACGCCCGCGCTTTTCAGTGCGCTTTATGGCCACAGTTTATTGCTGCCGCTCCTGCTGCTGCTCCTGCTGACAGTTCACGTCTGTCAAAATCACACAGAATCACTCTTTTTCTAGTTGGACCCATACAAACAAACAAACAAACAAACAAACACACTAAAGTCTCAGTTTAGAAGAAAAGAACCGGGGCTCGGTGTCCGCAGCTTCGCCTTCCACCTCCATCTGAACGCGCCGTGCGCACTTTCATGCCAGAACCGGTTCGGATCGTTTGCAGCGCACCGCGCGCGTGTGGGATGGAACCAAATCCATTAAACGCTTGGTTCTCAACCCTGGTCTTCCTTTCCAATCCGAAAACACTGCGTTTAGTCAATAAACGGGTTTCTGGCGCTTTTGCTTATTGCAGGTCCATTCGTTGGTAATAACGTCCGTGTTTAATTCATTTCAATATTTCAGCCTCACATCCCTCTCTGTTCCTAACTGTGCCTCTGTTTCTCTCTCTTTCTGTCTTTCTCCCTCCCTCTCTCTCTCTCCCTTCTTCTCTCTGTGTGTCACTCCGTGTCTCTCTCCTCCTTGCTCTGTCTGTCCCCCATGTGTCTCTCGCTTTCCACCCACTCTCTCCCACTCTCTCTGTTTTTCTAGTTGTCTTTTTACCTTTCTTAAAATTTTCTACCCTTTTCTCAATTTCTACATGAGCTTATGTTCTCTGTCTTTCAGTGTTTCTCTCTTTTGGTGTACCTGTCTTTAGCTCTCTCACACTGTGTGTATTTGTGCGTATTATATGTCTCTTTCACCTCCCATCTGTGTGTATGCCTGTCTGTGTATGCCTACCTTTCGCTCCTTTTCTATATATGTCTGTCTTTATCTTTGTGTATGCCTGTATGTCTTCCTTACTGTATGAGTAGTTGTTTCTCTCTCTCACTATGTGTGTATGTCTCTCCATCACTGTACAGTTGTATGTGTGTATGTGTCTTGCCCATACCGCTTGATTGTGTGATTTTCTTTCCCTATCTTTCTCTTCTTGAGTGTCCCGTATTCCCTCTATCCATCTCTCTGTCCCTGTATATGAATGAACATCTGTCTTTTCTTAACTGAATGTCTGTGTTTATATCTCTCCCTTTATCTATGTGTTTAATCTCTGTCATCAATTACACTTTGTGTATGTCTCTGTTATCTTCACTATATCTACAGTACATGTCTCTGTAGATATAGTGTCCTCCCCCCCCCCCCCCCCCCCCCAGCACTCATGTTGAAAAAGCAGGCCTGACTGGCAAAAACGTTCCAATTCATCCCAACTGTGTAAAGTGAGGTTAAGACCAGGCTTCTGTGCAGGTTCAAGCTCACCGCAATATGTCTCCGAGCCTCGTTTTGTGCACAGGGACACAGTCATCCTGGAACAGCAAAGGCCCTTCCCCAAACTGTTGCCACTTAGTTGGAACTATATAGTTTGGTTGATAGAATAATTGTATACACCTGTTAGAAATTGGTGTACATGAAATGCCTGACTGCACGGTGGCTCAGTGGGTAGCACTGTCGCCTCACAGCAAGAAGGGCCTGGGTTCGATCCCCAGGCGGGGCGGTCCGGGTCCTTTCTGTGCAGAGTTTGCATGTTCTCGGCGTGTCTGCATGGGTTTCCTCCGGGTGCTCCGGTTTCATCCCACAGTCCAAAAAAACATGCAGTCAGGTTAATTGGAGACACTGAATTGCCGTATAGGTGAATGTGTGTGTGTGTGTGCGTACATGTGTGTCTGCCCTACGGTGGACTGCCGCCCCGTCCAGGGTGTTACTGTGTGCCTTGCGCCCATTGAAAAGCTGGGATAGGCTCCAGCACAACCCCCCCACCCCAGGACCCTGATTGGATAAGCGGTTAAGACAGAGAGTGAGTGAAATGCCTGAGTGTAACAATTAGGAGTGGTGTCCAAATACTTTTGGTCACCTCTCACTCTCTCTCTCGCTCTCTCTCAGTGCGTAATTAAATGTGAGCATGTATTTGGATGTTACATCTATGCCGTTTATCTTTTATAGGGTTAGGATGAAATCCTGTATTAGATTTGCTCCCCCTCACTTTTCTTCCTGGTATATTAGTCTGTTTAATGCCGATTAAGAGTGATTAATTACGAGTGATTAAAGTGATTCTCTCGGCTTATCAAGTCTGTCCAGCAGACAAAGCCCGAGAGAGTTTATGCTAATAAGAACGAACTGATTTCACATGACTGGAACGGTGCTGAAGGTCAGAAGTGAACGCCACTGGATCACCACTGCCTGTTCCTCTAATACCCACCTTTTTGTTCTGCCGGTTAGCAGCTGTTTGTCGCTGCAGTGTTGTAGAGTAACTCGAGCTGTCGTTTCCATTTTCCACTCACCGTCTCATCTAAATTCACAAATCAATGCATACATCTTATTGTTGAGCTCTAATGGGATCTGCTGGATTTTAATAAATGACAAATTAGTCCTAGTAGGGTTTAAAAACAAGGCTGCAGGCTACAGACACAATCTGAAACGGTTCCATATCACAACTGTACACTGTAGGTAATACTAGCTCTTTTTCTTCCTTTGTTTTCTTAAACAGGTCACGGACTATATTCTTTTACAGTCAGCTCATGAATTATTGGTACCGCCTGTAAGGACGAGTCACAAGGTTATGTGACCTTTTTTAGTTTAGCTTAACTTTTAGAATGATTAAAAATTAACATAACTAGAGCGCAAAGTATGTGGACACCCCTCGTAGTTATTATCTTCAGGCGTTTTAACCACACTCAAGTGTCCAAAAATATCTTTTCTTTTGGCTGCTGCTGTAATTTTAGGGGTCGTCACATCAGATCTAATCCGCATATTAGACTTGGCACAGTTTGTACACCAGATGCCCTTCCTGACACAACCCTCCTATTTTTATTCGGGCTTGGGATTGGCACTGAGAGCGCTTAACCAAGTACAAGTGGTAGCCTAGTGGGTAGGGCTTTGGGCTGTCAAGTAAAAGGTTGAGAGTTCGAATCCCAGCTTTGCTATACAGCCGCTGTTGGACCCTTGAGCAAGGCCCTTAACCCTCTCTGCTCCAGGGGCACCGTACAATTGCTGACCCAGTGCTCTGACCCCAGCTTCCAAACAAGCTGGGATATGCGGAAAAAAAGAATTTCATTGTGCTGTACGTCTGTATAGTATATATGACAAATAAAGGCATTCAAGTGCATCTCCCAGTGGGCAATCTGTTGCCCCCATTCCCCCAACCAGACATCAGACCAGCTGAGACCCCTGGATTTCAACGGTATTGGGCTATAGCAAACTTAACCTTCACCTCAAAAAGTGATAACAAAATGATATAAAACAGTATTCTTTGTCATGGTTTGATGTCTTTGGTGTGAAGGAACTGCAGTGGTCTGCACAGAACCCTGGCCTCAACCCCTGAGCACTTTTGGGATGAATTGGAACATTGTTTGCAAGTCAGTCATTCTGGTCCAGTTTTAATGCCAGACCTTACAATGCTCTCTTTTTGTAAAGGGCACAAATTTCCACAGATACAGCCCAAAATCTTAGACTTAGAAAAGCCTATATCTCCAAACAGGCAGGGGTCAAATCCATATTAATGCACATGATTAGGAACTGGATGTCTAACAGGCTAATGGTCGAGTGCCCGTGTACTTTTGGCCATATAGTGTATATTGTATTTTAGGTTTACCTCAGTGTTCAGGAACTCTTAAGCAGTCACCCATGACCTATTTCACTGAAGGACAGATTCCTTTGACAGGCAGTGGTCACACAAATACAGACTGTTAGGGCAATAATTAGAAAGGTTTTTGAAATACAGCTGTAAGCAACCTGTCATGCACAGTGAGAAGGAGGAGGATTAAGAATTAATGCAGTATAATGAGCAAAAACGTGTTCCCTGTCGAGAACGTGTTACCTTTTTACTGAGAAAATCGACAAAACAATGGAATTTGACCATGGACAAAGTTACATGGAGCCACATGGTAAACACTACCTGGGTTGTATGGTCAAATAAGACACTACTCAAGCTCTCAGCATGGTTTCAGTAAAATGATATACAACCCCAAATCAGAAAAAGTTGGGACAGCATGGAAAATGCAAATAATAATAAAAAAAAAACACAGAGTTTCTTACATTTACTTTGACTTTTATTTGATTGCAGACAGGATGAACCTGAGATATTTCATGTTTTATCTGCTCAACTTCATTTCATTTATTAATAAACGTCCATTCCTGCATTTCAGACCTGCAACACATTCCAAAAAAAGTTGGGACAGTAAAGCATTTCCTTTTCACCACACTTAAAACACGTTTTGGCACTGAGGATACCAAGTGATTTAGTGTTTCAGCTTTTATTTTGTCCCATTCTTCCTGCAAACACGTCTTAAGATGTGCAACAGTATACAGGGTCAGTGTTGTCGCATGTTTCATTTCAAAATTCTCCACTCGTTCTCTATTGGGGACAGATCAGGACGGCAGGCAGGCCAGTCCAGTACCCGTACCCTCTTCTTCCGCGGCTTCTTCCATGCCTTTGTAATGTGTGCAGCATGTGGTTTTGCATTGTCTTGTTGAAAAATGCATGGACGTCTCTGGAAAAGATGAACTCTTGACCTTTGCCAAGGGCACTGACACAGCCCCATACCATGACAGACCCTGGCTTTTGGACTTGTGTCTGGATGGTCCTTTTCGTCTTTGGTCCGGAGGACACACTGTCCATTTGTTCCAAAAAAGACCTGGAATGCTGATTCATCTGACCACAATACACGTTTCCTTTGTGTGATGGTTCATTCTAGATGCCTCTGAGCCCAGAGAAGTCGACGCCACTTCTGGACATAGTTAACATAAGGCTTCTTTTTTTAACAGGAACGTTTTAAGTGGCATTTGTGCATGTAACTCTGTATTGTAGTGCTTGACAAAGGTTTGCCAAAGTAATCCCTCACCCATGTGGTTATATCAGCTATTGTTGAGTGGCGGTTCTTGATGCAGTGCCGTCTGAGGGATTGAAGATCACGGTGTTCAGCTTAAGCTTGCACCCTTGGCCTGTACGCACTGAAATTCCTCCTGATTCCTTGAATGGTTTAATGATATTATGCACTGTAGAGGGAGAAATATGCAAATCCCTTTTCTTTGAGGTACATTGTTTTTAAACATTTCAATCATTTTCTCACACATTTGTTGACAAACTGGAGATCCTCTGATCATCTTTGCTCATCAAAGACTTTCCTGGATGCTGCTTTTGTACCAAACCATGATTACAATCACTTGTTGACATCACCTGTTTGGAATCACATCATTATTTAGTTTTTTCACCTCATTACTAGCCCTAAATTGTCTCAGTCGCAACTTTTTTTGGAATGTGTTGCAGGCCTGAAATGCAGGAATGGAGGTATATTAATAAATGAAATGAAGTTGAGCAGACAAAACATGAAATATCTTGAGTTCAAACTGTCTGCAATCAGATAAAAGTCAAAGTAAATGTAAGGAACACTGCATTTTTATTTTATTTGCATTTTCCATACCGGTCTTAACTTTTTCTGATTTGGGTTTGTATATTTAAAAAAAAAAATGAAATAACTATTGCTGAGTAGATTGCAGGATATGTGCAGGATCTATTTGGGGGGTTGTTGGGAAACTTGTTGTGATACATGGCATCCTAAACTCTATAAAGTACTCTAGGGGATCTTAAACAACAATCTGTCTTTGTTAAGAAGTTAAATCTGAGTCATGGCTGAATCTTTCCAGCAGAGCAATAATCTAAAACATGTGTCTCAAAATTAAGAAAAATGCTTAGATGACCACAGAATCAAGCCTTCGCCATGATTAATCTAGTCCCCTGACTCAAACCCTTTTAAAATCTTTGGGGTCAGATGCAGAGGAGAGTACACAAGAGACGATCACAGAGCCTGAAAGATCTAAAAAGTTTGTTGAGGAATGTTCTCAGATTCCAGGAATTAAAGAAAAAGACTCAAAGCTGGAATGCAGGAAAGGGCAGATACACAAGCTACTAAATATTCCTTAAAAGTTTCCTGGATCACAGCTGCACACAGCCGAATTATATTGGGTTGATTTAACATGAGATTTTCAAGCAACAGAAGGCAGCCAACAGAGTTTCAAAGACGTGAGCTGACAGGTGCCTGAATTGCAGGTGCGCTAAATCGACTTCCAAGGCATAAAAAAGACTGCACTTTATAAAATAGTTGCCAAAAGCCACAAACATACAGCCATTAGGAATAGCCTACAAGGACAGCTGTAGCCTAGCGGTTAAGGTACTGGACAAGTAATCAAAAGGTCGCTGGTTCAAGCCCCACCACTGCCAGCTTGCCACTGTTGGCCCTTGTTATCAGGATTTTAATGTCATGTTTTACACTTTGGTCACATTCATGACAGGAACAGTAGTTATTCATCAGTTCACAAGGTTATATCAAACACAGTTGTGGAAGCCGCTCAGGTGGCGCAGTGGTAAAAGAACCACACACTAGAACCAGATATATATATACATACGTATATACAAATATAATACATGACCTGTCTGAGGACACCCGAATATGACATAATTATGTGCTTGTTGAATAAAAATAAATGTAGTAAAGTCAGGCAGTACTGTTGGCCTTTAAGGCCTGGCTCACAAGCAATGTACTGATTCATACTACAGGTATTAACTGGGGTTAAATTTAGAGCTCTCTGCAGTAGTCAAATTACTGTTGATGTTGTGTCCACATACTTTTAGCCATGTACTGTATTATTTTTCATCTATCTTATGTATTTTCTCTACACTGCTAAATTAAAAGAGAAGACTGTGCTGTCTGACTAATAAATGAGGGTTTAAAGAGCTAATTGGTTTGTTTGATAAGAATGTAATCGAAGGTATTTTCAGGCACTGTTTTCCCATCTGCTCTCATCAGTCATTATTGAGTGCACTTTACTTCCCAGCCCTCTTTAAAACACAAACATGAAAGGCGATCCACCACTGTGATGCCAAGAAAGGCCCTAAGTGTCTGCTCCTTCTTTCTAAACTCTAGACCCAACGTCAGGAAATGACGGGAACTGGAACCTCTATTTCCCCCAGGGCAGGTGAGGGAAATTAAATATTAATGCCTTTATGCTGACATTGAGGAATGGATCGGTATGTAAAAAACGAGTCGGTGTCTGTGTAGAGCCATTTGCTCTTTCATTGCTCCTAACCGTTGGTCAGGGTCGTGGGGGTTCAAAGCCACCAGAAATCCATTGAGGAGCACCAAACTCTCACACTGAGTAATCAGCAAACATACTGGTATGTTCATGAGAGGTGGCAGGACACTGGTTGAACCCAAGTTCTTAGGATGCATGTTGCTGTACAGCACCCACTTATCATCCATCCACGCATCAATTTTTCTAAATTATTTGAAGACACAGAGTTAAGTACACTTCTGAGCAGAGGTATCCATTTAAAGTATAGTCACTTTAAAAACCTATTTTTAGTCACTGCATTTCTCGGGCAGAGCAGGTGGTCTGCGGCAGTGAAGGTAGCACAATGTGAATGGGTAATTGGATATGTCTACATTGGCAGAAAACTGGGAGAACTGCATGAAAAGGGAATATACATATATACATACACTGATCAGCCATAACCTTAAAACCACCTCCTTGTTTTTACACTCACTGTCCATTTTATCAGCTCCACTTACCATATAAAAGCACTTTGTAGTTCTACAATTACTGACTGTAGTCCATCTGTTTCTCTGCATACTTTTTAAGCCGGCTTTTACCCTGTTCCTCAAAGGTCAGGACCCCCCACAGGACCACCACAGAGCAGGTATTATTTAGGTGGTGGATCATTCTCAGCACTGCAGTGACACTGACATGGTGGTGGTGTGTTAGTGTGTGTTGTGCTGGTATGAGTGGATAAGACACAGCAGCACTGCTGGAGTTTTTAAACACATCACTGTCACTGCTGGACTGAGAATAGTCCACCAACCAAAAATATCCAGCCAACAGCACCCTGTAGGCAGCGTCCTGTGACCACTGATGAAGGTCTAGAAGATGACCAACTCAAACAGCAGCAATAGATGAGCGATCGTCTCTGACTTTACATCTACAAGGTGGACCAACTACGTAGGAGTGTCTATTAGAGTGGACAGAGAGTGGACATGGTATTTAAAAACTCCAGCAGCGCCACTCCACTCCAGCACAACACACACTAACACACCACCACCATGTCAGTGTCACTGCAGTGCTGAGAATCATCCACCACCTAAATAACACCTGCTCTGTGGCGGTCCTGTGGGGGTCCTGACCATTGAAGAACAGGGTGAAAGCAGGCTAAAAAAGTTTGTAGAGAAACAGATGGACTACAGACAGTAATTGTAGAACTACAAAGTGCTTCTATATGGTAAGTGGAGCTGATAAAATGGACTAAGTGAGTGTAGAAACAAGGAGGTGGTTTTAATGTTATGGCTGATCAGTGTATATATATTAATTGGAGACAAAATACAAAGGACAACATGTGAATGTGTATTTTAAGATTTTTTCAGGGTTTTCCAGTAGCATTGATGCAGTCGGCTGTAACACTTAGTTTATTGCTGTTGCCAGTCCATTACCTACTCCTTCAGCCTCCTCCCCTCTTTTCCCCAAGTTCTCTGTCTGAAGGAGTAAAGAGTGGTTTCTGGAGAAGAGGAACTTATCTGGCCATCTGTGGTTTTCAGCAGGAGCAATCTGAGTGGCCTAATTGCGCTTTAATTTGATTGAACAACTTGTGAAAGCCTAAACTTTAGATGAGACTTGATGGAGCTGGAGACAGGGTTGAGTGTCAGTGTGACCGCATTGCCGTCCAACTGATGCTGCCATTCCATCTACCCTATTAACATCCACTCCTGCTTGCTAATAGTCCATTATGGCATCAACAATGCCTACACCAAAAAAAAAAAGCTCACTGCTTAATGTTTAGCCCTGGGGGGTAAAACAGGCGAGGCTCAACAGATAATTCATACCACCTAAACATTATTTTCCACCAGAATAACAATGTATTCTGACAAGTCTATCAAAAAGAGCGGAGCGTTCCTGTGAGCACCTTTTATACACTACACTGCAGGCGGCAGCTTTCTGCCAGTGGGTATTTTGGAAAATCACAGGTTTCTGCAGCAGTGTCAACATGGATGGTGCGCTGAGATTGTGTGGGTGGAAGAAGGAAAAAGAAAAAAACGCTAAATCTAAATGTCTGTGACACATTTGTCCACCGTGTTGCCTTGTTTCCCTTTCTCAAAGCCTAGGGGTTTCATGCAGCAGTGCTCCCAGGCCCATGAGCAATCCCTTACATATTTATGGCAGCACAGATGTGACCGAAGTACATTTCACATTCACGACACAGGGATATACAGTCTTTTTAGGACCAGGTTAATGTTTTCTGTCTCTCTCTCTCTTGTGGCTTCTCAGCTACCAAGGTAATAGTTGGATGTTCATTCGTATTTCAATTACACCATAGTAAAACTCCTTGTTCTCTGTTATGGTGCACCTGGTGAATCAAGAAAGACTATTTCAGGTCACATTTTGACCTTGGACTAATTTGTTTATTTCTTTCATTTGCTAATGAGCAGCATTTTCACTCGTCCCACATTGACAATTGGCTTGGCAGATGCTAAGCAATCAAGGTGGCGTATTAACCTAATTAGACAGGAAATACAAGTTCACTGGAGTGCCCCTCGTCCCCATTTCAACATAGGGCTTTAGTCAAGGACCACAAATAGCTGAGTGTAATGAAGCTAAGGTCCGTTCCAAGGTTTACATGTAAAAGTTTGGTACACTTTAGTTTGGGTACTGCAATGTACAAACACCACAATCATTTACTTTATTATTATTGGTTATCAATGCAACTGTGATTATTTAATGAAGGTGGGGATGATTGTAAGACATAAATAATTGTAGGGTTAGCGGTGTTAACTTTGTAAACAAAAAGTTTGGTTCAAGTACTTACTTGAACCAGGTTACTTACAGTACTTACAGGTTTGCGCCGGGCATGCAGGCAGCTGTGCTGGGAGCCAAAGGACCCGAGCACTGATGGTTGATGGGATTTGAAGTCCTTGGACTGCAACATTTAGGGAATGGGCTATTTTGTATCTATGGGTGGGTGTTAATTGTCCTTCTATCCTTTGTATGGTGTTCTTATATAATTGTGATTGTGACATTGTCTTAATGTAATTAATATAAACGTGTTTATCAGTATAATAATGCAATGTCTTTATTTGTCATAGATCAATGACTTTTTGATAGTGGTAAACTTAGGAAATGCTGTGTTACATGTAGTTGGTTTGGTCCAATGCCTCATGAGTATTTAGGGAGGGATGGGGGGGGGCTTTGTTAGGGGCATGTTGGAGTTGTAATGGTGGTGCTGTAATTAAGAAGCACTTAAGTTTAGTTTAAAGTTTGTTTATTAGTTTAGGCCGTGTTTGAGTGTTGGAATATCTCAGTGAAATTAATATTTATGTATAATATTTTGCACCTGTTTTTGGATTGGGAGAAATAAATCACCACAATTGCATCCCAAGTTCCTGATTCTGACTCAGTTTTTCCATCACTGATCGGCTCTCCTGTAACACTGAGGAGGGGGTTGGGGGTACAACTGGAAGTACACTATGTGGCCAAATGTATGAAGGTATAATGTATATGCAGAGACCCCTTCTAATTATTAAATTCAGGCGTTTCAGCTACTCACTGCTAACAGACACAAAAACTATTATATGGAATAAATTAGATGCTCAAAGCTTTGTGGCATCAAATGCTCTTTTGACTTAATGTGCACTAATTTCCAGAAAGCCTTCCCAGAAGAGTGAAATCTGTTATAGCCAGAGAAGGGAAAAGGCGGGGCAACTCTATCTTAATGCAATTGTTTTTAGAATGGGATGTCCCATAGTTGACTGTTCACATGCTGTTAGCCATATTATAGCGTTTAAAATCCCAACAACACTGTTGCATCTGATATACCAAAAAAACACACTACCATGTGATCATCATCTTGGTGTCATTGCAGTGCCAAGAATGGTTCAACACCCAAACATCTGGTCAGTGGGGGTCGATAAATGGAGTACAGGAGAGTGACAATGTACAGATCAACAAATGGTTATGCCTATCATTCAGGATTAATTAACCAATAAAAAAACAATAGTAGATGAGTGTACCCAAAAAAGTGCTCAGTAAGTCTACATGCTTAAGTCGGCATGGTGACTAAGTGGGTAGCACTGTCTCCTTACAGCAAGAAGGTCCTGGGTTCGATCTCCAGGTGGGGAGGTCCAGGTCCTTTCTGTGTGGAGTTTGCATGTTCTCCCTGTGTCTGCGTGGGTTTACTCCGGTTTCCTCCCACAGTACAAAGACGTGCAAGTGAGGTGAATTGGAAATACAAAATTGTCCATGAGTGTGTTTGATATAACCTTGTGAACTGATGAATCTTGTGTAATGAGTAACTACCGTTTCTGTCATGAATGTAACCAAAGTGTAAAACATGACGTTAAAATCCTAATAAACAAACAAACTATATGCATGTTATTTTTGTTGGTTCACATTCTCTTGTCCTGTTTTACACATTGTTAGTTTTTTAATACAAAATGTTCACTATATGGTGCAGCGGGATATTCCGCTAGCACACAAGCACCGAGATTCTGAACTCCTCAGTTCGAAACTCTGTGTTTTCACCGGTCGACTGGCCGATCTAGCGGGCACAATTCCCAGTGCCTGCAGCCGACTCTAATTGGATACCGTGTCTGCTACGGCGGGATGACCGGATTTTGTGGGTGGGGTCTTCTAATGCGTGAGCAGGAAATATACCCACCTCGAATGCAATCAGGGATCCCCAGCAGCGGAAGACAAATTGACTACACTAAATACGGAGAAAATGGATAAATAAATAGAAAACAAATGTTCACTCTAGGTTTTGCAGCAGGGTCTCAATTAGCATCTCAAATCACTGCCCTTCTGAATAAACCAACTAAGCTTCAGTTAATGCACAAATGGCCTTATTTTTTTCCTTTTTGAGTAAGATTTATGGTTAATGGATAATGGTTTGGTTTTTCAAAGTCTCTGAGCTTGACATTTCTAAAGTACTTTTTCCCCTCAGCTCATGGCTTTGTATTGTGTTTAAAAAATAATCAGATTGGCCTATCAAATACATTTGGTAAACTGGTTGGCTAAATAGCCGATGGGGTCCATTACTGTTTCAAGGGTGACAGGTTTGATAACTTGCTTAAGGTTTAATGTTTAACAAGCTGTGTAGTGTTTCAACTTAAGGTCTATTTTTATGGCAATGTAAGAATGTTAAACAATATTTCCAGTAGTTGCCTGGTTAGCATACAACTGAGAGACATTTTTACATTCAAGACCAGACTGAAATTCTCAAGGTCTAAATCAAGTGATGGCAATCACAGCTAAGTATTAAGGGATTAAAGAAAAAGTGCATAATAATAATTGTCCTTAAAACGAAGTGTATGTTAACAAATTTGAATGTCAGGTGTTGTGGCCCTATATACCTTTAGTTAAAATTATTTACCCATATGTCTATATGTTGTATATACACTGATCAGCCCTAACATTAAAACCACCTCCTTGTTTCTACACTCACTGTCGATTTTATCAGCTCCACTTACCATATAGAAGCACTTTGTAGTTCTACAATTACTGACTGTAGTCCATCTGTTTCTCTACATACCTTTGTAGCCTGCTTTCACCCTGTTCTTCAATGGTCAGGACCCCCACAGGACCACCACAGAGTAGGTATTATTTAGGTGGTGGATCATTCTCAGCACTGCAGTGACAATGACATGGTGGTGGTGTGTTAGTGTGTGTTGTGCTGGTATGAATGGATCAGACACAGCAGTGCTGCTGGAGTTTTTAAATACCGTGTCTACTCACTGTCCACTCTATTAGACACTCCTACCTAGTTGGTCCACCTTGTAGATGTAAAGTCAGAGACGATCGCTCATCTATTGCTGCTGTTTGAGTTGGTCATCTTCTAGACCTTTATCAGTGGTCACAGGACGCTGCCCATGGGGTGCTGTTGGCTGGATGTTTTTGTTTGGTGGACCATTCTCAGTCCAGCAGGAACAGTGAAGTGTTTAAGAACTCCATTAGCGCTGCTGTATCTGATCCACTCATACCAGCACAACACACACTAACACACTGAGAACAGTGTGAAAGCAGGCTAATAAAACATATGTAGAAAAACAGATTGACTACAGTCAGTCATTGTAGCTCTACAAGGTGCTCCTGTATGGTAAGTGGAGCTGATAAAATGGACAGTGAGTGTAGAAACAAGGAGGTGGTTTTAATGTTATGGCTAATCAGTGTATGTTACATTTGGTAAACTCACTTAATCATAGTAGGCTTGTTCATTATAGCTTATTGCAACGAGGCTGAAGTTAGTTACTTATTCGCGGCTTCCGATTCGTTTGGTTACTTATTCGCAGCTTCTTATTTAGCGGCTGAAGTTGGTTCCTTATTCATAAAGGGAGCGTTTGCCATGGATATTTGCTGCACACTTTATATTTTACCGACATAAATCAACTAAATGAAGACGTGAACATAATTTTTTTGGCTGATTCTCATCGTGATATTGTCAATGTAAAAATGTGATTCAAATACAATTAAAATACTTACTTTGTAAACTATTTTTTCAATTCATTCTTTTTAGGCTGCATTTCCACTGTAAGGAAAGCCTATTTTTATTCAGAAGCATACTGGTGGCATAATTCATGTCGGGCCAGACAAATAACAAATCCATCGTACAGAACTGGTCCCTCTCTGTAAGAAAAAGTTGATTTTAGACTGGCCCAAGTTCATTCTATACCTAAAATCTATAGCCAACATGGCACACTCAGCAATGGTGCACATGAAAATTGATTCAAAGGGGCAATTTCAGAAGCATACTGGTGGCATAATTCAAGTCGGGCCAGACAAATAACAAATCCATTATACAGAACTGGTCCCTCTCTGTAAGAAAAAGTTGATTTTAGACTGGCCCAAGTTCATTCTATACCTAAAATCTATAGCCAACATGGCACACTCAGCAATGGTGCACATGAAAATTGATTCAAAGGGGCAATTTCAGAAGCATACTGGTGGCATAATTCAAGTCGGGCCAGACAAATAACAAATCCATTATACAGAACTGGTCCCTCTTTGTAAGAAAAAGTTGATTTTAGACTGGCCCAAGTTCATTTTATACCTAAAATCTATAGCCAACATGGCACACTCAGCAATGGTGCACATGAAAATTAATTCAAATTAACTGGCAACATGCTACATCTAGTGCAAGTTAAGATTGTATTTTAAAGACGTTTAAAAGCTATACTGAAGGCATTATTCATGCATAGACAGACAAACAATAAGTCTGTCACGATTAGGTTTTTCCCTGTACAAAAATCTTGTTTTACACTGACCTGCCAATTGTGATTCCATTCATCAAAAATGTATTCCTCAAACTCAATTTCCATTGGTATTTTCAAAGCCTATTTCAGCATCTGGCCAGATCTAGTCCTCTTCTCTCAGGAAGGACAACTAATTTCATACCTCCAAATCAGACATCTTGTGCAGAGGAATATTTTTTTTAATTCTCTTTGTAGGTTGAAACAAATGTGAAATATTTAATACATTGTTTATGTATCCTCTTTAATCATCTTGTTTTAGACAGACCGCTGTACCTCAACATGTTCTTACCTAGCATTGGGAAATTGTCTGGTAGTTATGGCTATTCTTTTTGATCGTTTTCTTCCCCTATACAACAATAGAACTAGCAAATGACTACCATTATTTCTTCTAAAGCAGGCTTTACACAGTTCAACTTTCCAGTAATTCTGGTTGCTTGAAACGTACCTTAAATTAAATTGCACTTTAATTTAAGACTGTAAAGCGTCAATGTCAAGTTGCACAGAAATTATGCTACATGCAAGTAGTTGCATGAAAGTTTCACCATCCAAGAAACATCTAACCATCTTTACTCTTCACTCAAGTTCACTTCCTAAGTTACTACTGAATAAGAATATTTAGGGTACAGCAAGACAACAGTATACTTTAACTGTTCATCAGCAATCATTTTTAAAATTCTAATTCTAAAATATACACTGTTGGTAAATAAAACAGTAAATAAAAGTATTAACTGTCAATACTGTACAAAGAGGCATAACTCACATTTTTTTCTCTTTTCGATCCATGGTACGTATGGTTCGACTGGTTTATGTTTTGGACACGGTTATTACAGGTTTATTATTATAAATATAAATAGAAGAAATTAAAGATGTGATGCTTCAGGCCAGCATGTGGAAGAGTCCTAAAAGAGTTCATCTGTTGATGACCCTATACACATGGACTGAACCAAACATTAGGGTAAAATCTCCCGATTTGAGAATTTTTTAAAAATATATATATATATTAAGTTACTGTAAGTCGTGAATGGAAGTTAAAAAAAAAGAATGAAAATGAAAATAAATTATATATTTTTATGTGTATATACTGTATATTTAGTTAAAAAAGATTAAAACACACTTTGAAAGGAGGTGAGATCTCCTTCATCTCACTCAAAGGGGTGTTACCAACCATAGTTGTCATGACAACCTGTGACCTTTGTGACCTGACTTGAACAGTTCTGAACTAATGTAAGAGACTTAATAGACTTAAACTTAAACCATAGACATGCTTCAAATTAACATATAAGAACATCGCTATACATAATACATAAAACATAAACAAGTTTCATTCACTGAAAATCAGTACAATCATTTAATAGTAATACTATGCTAGTAATTTTACTTACTAAAAAAATATAGTGTCTGAACAATGTCCAAATCAAACAGTAGATGTTGTGAAACATAAATGTTTACACATTTTTATACAATGAACAATCAGTATATTCTGTTCTATAAATTCTACAGTACTGTTTAAAATACAAATTTGTGCTGACATTATCTGAAATGTATGAATTAACATGAATTTTGTACATGTTAAGTAATGTACAGTACATTGTGTTATTTTAAATGTGTTTTAAATGCATTTTGAAAGTTGCATGGATTAAAGTAAGAATATTTTTAAGGAAATTCTGTATTTTTGTGCGTTTTTGTTGAAGTGCTTGAAGCATTTGCAGTGCTTTAAATTAACAATTTGATATCTTGCAACAATTGTGTCTGTGTGGATTAAATAGTAGTATTGTGTAAGATATAATTAAAATAAGTATAATTTACAGTTTCTAAAATTTGAATTAAATAATAAGAATTTAAAAAATAATTACAGTACTGTACAGTTAACCTAAGTTTTTACTGTGATGTTACTGTAAATGCAATTACAGTAAGATCAAGTTACTGAAAAAGTAAAATACAGTTATGGTACTGTAAATTTGAACTACAGTAACTTACTGGCAACACTGTTTGAAATGTCTAAAAGTGCACAAGACTTTATATTTTTGCTTTCTTCTGCCAGTATGTCACCGTGTGCTGTGTGGTTACACTCTGTTGCCACACCCCGTTGTTAGCGCTCTTCACTTTACCTGTGTGTACAAATAGGCCTACTCGTCTATCCTGTTTTTTCTTTTTCTACTTACTGTGGTGGTTTCCGTTTGTGTTTGTTTGTACTGGTTATTGTTGTGGTCTACATTTGTGCCTATTTTTAAATTACTGCTAGTCAGTGTTCACTAGTCCGTGTTTGTTCGTGGTTCTGCTCATTAAAAGCTGTTTAACGCATATGCGACTTGCGTTCGTCACATGAACAAGTAGGCTGTATAGTGAAGGGCCCCCAGGAGACAGTGGCAAAGATTGCAACTTCTTAATATGATTGCCATGTTCTCTCAAGTAATAAAATTTTAAAATTGCTTACAGGGAGAGAATTCTTCTCTTTGGTTAACTTGGTTGTCTAATTTGTTTTCTCTTTGAATAAATTTACATGTGCACAATTGCTGAGTGTGCCATGTTGCCAGTTCGATTTTAGTTAGAAAATGATCCTGGGCCAGGCTAAAATCAACTTTTTCTTACAAAGAGGGACCAGTTCTGTATAATTGATTTGTTATTTGTCTGGCCCGACTTGAATTATGCCATTAGTATGCTTCTGAAATTGCCCCTTTGAATCAATTTTCATGTGCACCATTGCTGAGTGTGCCATGTTGGCTATAGATTTTAGGTATAAAATAAACTTGGGCCAGTCTAAAATCAACTTTTTCTTACAGAGAGGGACCAGTTCTGTATAATGGATTTGTTATTTGTCTGGCCCGACTTGAATTATGCCACCAGTTTGCTTCTGAAATTGCCCCTTTGAATCAATTTTCATGTGCACCATTGCTGAGTGTGCCATGTTGGCTATAGATTTTAGGTATAAAATAAACTTGGGCCAGTCTAAAATCAACTTTTTCTTACAGAGAGGGACCAGTTCTGTATAATGGATTTGTTATTTGTCTGGCCCGACTTGAATTATGCCACCAGTATGCTTCTGAAATTGCCCCTTTGAATCAATTTTCATGTGCACCATTGCTGAGTGTGCCATGTTGGCTATAGATTTTAGGTATAAAATGAACTTGGGCCAGTCTAAAATCAACTTTTTCTTACAAAGAGGGACCAGTTCTGTATAATGGATTTGTTATTTGTCTGGCCCGACTTGAATTATGCCACCAGTATGCTTCTGAAATTGCCCCTTTGAATCAATTTTCATGTGCACCATTGCTGAGTGTGCCATGTTGGCTATAGATTTTAGGTATAGAATGAACTTGGGCCAGTCTAAAATCAACTTTTTCTTACAGAGAGGGACCAGTTCTGTACGATGGATTTGTTATTTGTCTGGCCCGACATGAATTATGCCACCAGTATGCTTTTGAATTAAAATAGGCTTTCCTTAAAGTGGAAATGCAGCCTGAAAGAATGAATTGAAAAAATATTTTACAAAGTAAGTATTTTAATTATATTTGAATCACATTTTTACATTGACAATATCACGATGAGAATCAGCCAAAAAAATTATGTTCACGTCTTCATTTAGTTGATTTATGTCGGTAAAATATAAAGTGTGCAGCAAATATCCATGGCAAACGCTCCCTTTATGAATAAGGAACCAACTTCAGCCGCTAAATAAGAAGCTGCGAATAAGTAACCAAACGAATCGGAAGCCATGAATAAGTAACTAACTTCAGCCTCGTCTTATTGCATAAGGTCTATACATTAGAAAAGGATCCAAACCTTTCTGTGGCATTTATTTTTTCCTTAAGAATGTTGGCACAATGAAGTTACTCAGAGCTAAGATATAAACATTTGGAACTGCAAGTATGACTTTGTAACCTTCCTCCCTTAGAGGTGTACACAGAAAAAGAGTGAGGCTCCCTGCACTTCTTATCCTGTGTTAAGCTTTTTAAATAAACACTCTTTCCAAGGACACTCATTAAACAAAAAACTGTATTAATGTATTGGGAAAAAAAACAGAAAAGATAAAGTTATATATAAACAATAAACACAATATTTACAAATGCCCTCTTCCCAGTGTCATTTCAAAATAAGTCCAGAAGGTTGACCACAGTAGGCTTGGTAAAGTTCAAAGCTTTTAGGTCCTACCAGGAGTCCACATCAATGTAATCCTTAGTTATCAGTATGATGAGGTAAATATGATGAGTTAAATATGGGTAATGGATTTCCAAAATAAACTCCTTGTCCACACAAGTAGAAATATACACACATTACCAATGTGAATTTACAATGGAGGTTAGCATTTAGCATTAGCATTACTACCTTCCATAATATTTCCAAAATATAAACTATACCAAAAATAATGATAATCATTTCCTTAATAAACATAGTTCACATTACTTACATCTAGGTGTCAAACATTTAAGTTTCCTAGGAAAGAAGCTTTAAAATCCTCAAAATGATCAGCACACATGCAAAGTAGCAAACCACTTTAGCTTCCCTCAGGAAATGCTGTGACTACTTCCTTTCACAGAAGAAAAATATAGGTCATTCCCTTTCTGTTGCCTCCTAAAGGAGCTCAAGAGAATTGACCAAAAGTAACTTTATGGTGTTGGCCACCATGCCCGTTACAACTTGTGTGCATATCACAGAGATGGGGACTCGAGTCACAGATTCGAGCGACTTCACACAGCGACTTCAGACTCGACTCTGACTCATTTCAAATGACTCGGATTCGACTCATGACTCGCAAAAAAATGACTTGTAAACAACGAAAGTCAGCAGCATGTGTTAACATTAGTTACATGTGACAATTTTATATATATATATATATGATCAGACATAATTCTGATCATGTCATTTTCTGCTCTCTGATAACGCTCCAGCCGTTTTAACCCGCAATGCACTCAATGGGTAAATGTTCCAGCCAGCTTCCGGTATAGTGATGAAGCATCGCTCCCTACTCCCTCTTTTGGCTTAGATTCTCACTTAAAGTGGTGGAATACCCTACGTAGTGCACTTCACTGGAACAGCTGGTGTGAATGAAACGCTCCCACAGAATTGGCACTAATGGTTGGAAGAACAGCTTTCTGAACCCATCAGACCTTCTGATTTAAATTTTAAGTAAGAAATGCTGTTATTTGTATTTATTTAGTTTGCAGCGTCACACAGATGATGTGTCAGTCAAACACTTGAGTTAGTGTTTTATTTTACAACCTGGAAAAGTTTGGAGGTTTTTAATTATATGCACATTTACAAAATAACGGATTATATTCCTAATGGGACAACACACGGTTATAAATTTAATAGCATCTGGAAGAATATAAGCTAAGGTAAGCAGTGGTTATGGATTTTTTTGCTGTGTTTTGGATTTTGGCCGCTGTGCCTGATTTATCGTGTGCTTTTGTCTTGAAATGAAAACGAAACGTATCAGTTTAAGCTTTTGACTGGTACCTAGGAAAGTAAAGGCACTAAGTAAAATGGCAAAATACAGTTGCTAATCTGTTGTTGTTGTTGTTGTTTATCTGAACTTACATATTATTTGTTTATTTCTACGCTACATTTCCAGTAAATGTTTTGTGTATATTATATTGACTCATGACTTGACTCTGACTCTAGCCTAAAGACCTGTGACTTCCCTCTGACTCTAGCCTAAAGACTTGTGACTTGACTCGGACTCTAGCCTAAAGACTCGTGACTTGACTCTGACTCGTATTTTGTGACGTGAACATCTCTGGCAAATTGTGATTGATTTTACATTTATACATGGGTAATATACTCTTGGATGAATAAATCTTTATCTTCAGTTAATGAATTGATCATTCAGAAGCTGCATTTTGTGTTTACTTGGGTTGTTTTTATATTAAATTGGTTGGAAGATCTGAAATGTTTAACTATGGCACATGTATCAAATCCGGCTCGCCACGTCATTTTATGTGGCCAGCGAGAGCTTAAAAGATGTATGACTGTCTTAAAATACACTGTAAAAACACACATAAACTGCATCTCCCACAATGCATGCCGATTTTGTGACCCGCAAAATGACTGCATCCCGCCACTAGATGGCAGTGTTTTTTAAAATGCATTTTCTTCCCATTTTTCCACCCGATTTAGCACATCCAATTTGTCTTCCGCTGCTGACAAACACCAGATTTTGCATCCAAGGAGAGCACGCCGCTACACACACCTTCTTTACACATATACAGCTTTCCTCTTCTCGTCCGCGCTTCCTGCACGGGCGTCTCTTCTGCCAATCAGGGTCCCTACACAGCGTATGAAGACCCACCCACCCACATATAGTCCAGTCCCCACCCTGCAGATATGGTGGCCAATTAGTATCTGCTGCAGGCACTGCCAATTATGCCCGCCCGATGGCGCCCAGACGACCGGTGGCAACACCTAGATGGCAGTGTTTCCACATCAGCTTTTAACTGAGGCTGTTTTCCAACAAGTGATGTTGAGAAATATTTACAAATAATCCCAAAATGTACAAGAAGAGAAAATTGAAGCAGAAGGACAGTACAGTAATTT
Organism: Trichomycterus rosablanca; assembly: GCF_030014385.1. Classification (NCBI taxonomy): domain Eukaryota; kingdom Metazoa; phylum Chordata; class Actinopteri; order Siluriformes; family Trichomycteridae; genus Trichomycterus; species Trichomycterus rosablanca. Next base: position 17,304,182 of record NC_085989.1, on the reverse strand, counting down.
AATGAAAGATGGGAAAGTGACTACAAGTTTGTGCTTCAAGAAGAAAAACCGGTCTGTGGTAAAGGAGTACAATATAAATGTAGATATACAGTGTATCACAAAAGTGAGTACACCCCTCACATTTCTGCAGATATTTAAGTATATCTTTTCATGGGACAACACTGACAAAATGACCCTTTGACACAATGAAAAGTAGTCTGTGTGCAGCTTATATAACAGTGTAAATTTATTCTTCCCTCAAAATAACTCAATATACAGCCATTAATGTCTAAACCACCAGCAACAAAAGTGAGTACACCCCTTAGTGAAAGTTCCTGAAGTGTCAATATTTTGTGTGGCCACCATTATTTCCCAGAACTGCCTTAACTCTCCTGGGCATGGAGTTTACCAGAGCTTCACAGGTTGCCACTGGAATGCTTTTCCACTCCTCCATGATGACATCACGGAGCTGGCGGATATTCGAGACTTTGCGCTCCTCCACCTTCCGCTTGAGGATGCCCCAAAGATGTTCTATTGGGTTTAGGTCTGGAGACATGCTTGGCCAGTCCATCACCTTTACCCTCAGCCTCTTCAATAAAGCAGTGGTCGTCTTAGAGGTGTGTTTGGGGTCATTATCATGCTGAAACACTGCCCTGCAACCCAGTTTCCGGAGGGAGGGGATCATGCTCTGCTTCAGTATTTCACAGTACATATTGGAGTTCATGTGTCCCTCAATGAAATGTAACTCCCCAACACCTGCTGCACTCATGCAGCCCCAGACCATGGCATTCCCACCACCATGCTTGACTGTAGGCATGACACACTTATCTTTGTACTCCTCACCTGATTGCCGCCACACATGCTTGAGACCATCTGAACCAAACAAATTAATCTTGGTCTCATCAGACCATAGGACATGGTTCCAGTAATCCATGTCCTTTGTTGACATGTCTTCAGCAAACTGTTTGCGGGCTTTCTTGTGTAGAGACTTCAGAAGAGGCTTCCTTCTGGGGTGACAGCCATGCAGACCAATTTGATGTAGTGTGCGGCGTATGGTCTGAGCACTGACAGGCTGACCCCCCACCTTTTCAATCTCTGCAGCAATGCTGACAGCACTCCTGCGCCTATCTTTCAAAGACAGCAGTTGGTTGTGACGCTGAGCATGTGCACTCAGCTTCTTTGGACGACCAACGCGAGGTCTGTTCTGAGTGGACCCTGCTCTTTTAAAACGCTGAATGATCTTGGCCACTGTGCTGCAGCTCAGTTTCAGGGTGTTGGCAATCTTCTTGTAGCCTTGGCCATCTTCATGTAGCGCAACAATTCGTCTTTTAAGATCCTCAGAGAGTTCTTTGCCATGAGATGCCATGTTGGAACTTTCAGTGACCAGTATGAGAGAGTGTGAGAGCTGTACTACTAAATTGAACACACCTGCTCCCTATGCACACCTGAGACCTAGTAACACTAACAAATCACATGACATTTTGGAGGGAAAATGACAAGCAGTGCTCAATTTGGACATTTAGGGGTGTAGTCTCTTAGGGGTGTACTCACTTTTGTTGCCGGTGGTTTAGACATTAATGGCTGTATATTGAGTTATTTTGAGGGAAGAATAAATTTACACTGTTATATAAGCTGCACACAGACTACTTTTCATTGTGTCAAAGTGTCATTTTGTCAGTGTTGTCCCATGAAAAGATATACTTAAATATCTGCAGAAATGTGAGGGGTGTACTCACTTTTGTGATACACTGTATATATTATAAATATACAGTATAAATTTGGCATTTTGACACCAAATACAGAATTTAGCCTCCAAGAAAAACAACAAATTGTCCAAGACTTAAAAGGCAGACTGCATTTACAGTAGGATATGTTACAATCGGCCCTTTGAGGGCCACCATAATGCAGATGTGGCCCTTGGTAAATATGAGTTTGACACCCCTGCCATAGGGCTAGCCTGGGAAAGTAAACATTTTGCTTTTAGCATTGCTAATACTAGCAGAAGCACAGACTTGACATTTCCAAACGTTGCCTACTTCTGAAAGTCTATTTAAATTCCAGCCGCAGTGTTTAGCTGGCTAGCTCCTTTGTTCCATTTAAAGATGCACCATCACTACAGATACGGTAGCCGATAAAAATCTTAACCTTTGCCGCTAACAGCATGGGTGGCTGCTGACTTTTTCCAGGAAGCCAGGTCTTAGTGTGATGGCCTTTTCTCCTCAGCCAAAGACGCTTTCCAGCTGTTCTGAACACGTCTGTTTACATCAGCAGATCACAAGAATTCAGCAAACGTGGAACGTTTCCCAAACACTGGTGTTACGCTTTCCCTGTGGTAAATTCCTGTAATGAAAGAACAATTCTATTCTGTTCAAAATGTGTAAATGCTCCTGAAAGAGCTTTGTGCAGGCCAGTGATAATTTTTTCCACCAGACTAGGCAAACAATTTCCTATTAAAAATTCTACAGTTTTCTCCTTTTTATACACACAAAAATTAAACTATGCTTGTTTACCTGGCTATTAGAGAATAGAATAGGTAAATAAGCACTTATGGACTTTTACAGCACTCTCTAGAGCAGCCTGTCTTGCAGCACGGACCGGTTTCATTTAAGATATACACCGATCAGCCATAATATTAAAACCACCTCCTGGTTTCTACAATCACTGTCCATTTTATCAGCTCCACTTACCATATAGAAGCACTTTGTAGTTCTACAATTACTGACTGTAGTCCATCTGTTTCTCTACATAGATTTTTAGCCTGCTTTCACCCTGTTCTTCAAAGGTCAGGACCCCCACAGGACCACCACAGAGCAGGTATTATTTAGGTGGTGGATCATTCTCAGCACTGCAGTGACACTGCATGGTGGTGGTGTGTTAGTGTGTGTTGTGCTGGTATGAGTGGATCAGACACAGCAGCGCTGCTGGAGTTTTTAAACACTGTGTCCACTCACTGTCCACTCTATTAGACACTCCTAACTAGTTGGTTCATCTTGTAGATGTAAAGTCAGAGACGATCGCTCATCTATTGCTGCCGTTTGAGTTGGTCATCTTCTAGACGTTCATCAGTGGTCACAGGGCGCTGTTGGCTGGATATTTTTGGTTGGTGGACTATTCTCAGTCCAGCAGTGAGAGTGAGGTGTTTAAAAATCCAGCAGCGCTGCTGTGTCTTATCCACTCATACCAGCACAACACACACTAAATATTCTTACTCTCCCAAAGGAGGAGGAACCAGAGCAGTCCACCTACACTGTAATTTGGGATTAAGTGCGTTTCCACTGGGCCGCTCTGGTCCCCGACTGGTTCGCCAACCCCCATTTTGTAGTGCTGTACCTTCCACCATATTCCCAATTTCTAAATCCAAAAGAGGAATTCTTTTCAGCATGGTGGAGAAAAGTGTATGAACACAAACCCCACTGGCAAGTGGCAGAACTCCAGGCAAAAGAGAAGGCATGTGATGAATCCATGCAAACGACTGCCAGGGATAGATCTGCCATGCCAGGTGTTCCTCCCCACTGCTTGAACAGGGAGAACATTGCATTCTTATTGTAAAAGTGAAATGTACAAAATTTTGCTATACAGTGGTATCTTGAAACTCAACGTCAATTGGTTCTGGGAGTAGCGTTGAGTTTCAAGGTATTTCTTCCATAAGGATGTATGGGAAACCTGTTAATGCGTTCCATGGTCCTGTGGAACTGCATATATTTTAGGCAAATGTAAAATAATTGGGTTGTTTTTGACACTTATACACTGCACTTTACCGTTACTTCATGTTACTTAATCGTGGTGATGCTTGATCTTGGAATACCGTATTAGGTTCAGTAAAGGTGCATTGACATAAAAAGCAAAACAATAGCTTTTGCGCTGGCTGTGTCATTATTTCCTATGAAGAGTGACGGTGCACAAAGCTTAATGTGACTTATTGTACTAAAACAACAAGCAAGGAATTTAATTAGTGGAGAGAACTTATATGCAGTAATAATTATAAGTTTAGTGTTTATATGTTGTTCTTTTAATACATTGTCACGTTAAGCTTTTTTTTTTTTTTTTTAAAGATAAGTGTTTTAGACTCTACCGGAAAATCTGATTCTTACAGTTTCTCAGAGCCCTGAGCTTTAACACAAGTTTAAAAGTGAAACAGAAGGGAAATCCAGATAAACACAGATACATGTGGAGCTTTCAGAGTGAATTTGACGGTTGTTCCACACAAATGCAGATTCGTCTCATGTTCACACTTTAATGAAGTTTTACCGCACCGCTCAAGCTGAGCACCAAACAAAAAAAGCATTGTTAATTTAAAATTAAATAAATTCATTAAAAAAAATAGCTGAACACATCGTTAAAGGTAAATGTCAACTCTATAAAATCATACTTTATATATATACAGTATATACCGATCAGCCATAACATTAAAACTACCTCCTTGTTTCTACACTTACTAAAGCAATAAGCCACGAGAGACCGTGTGTTACTACGATTTTATCACGGGGAAGGTTGGAAGTAACGCACGGTCTCGAGTGGCTTATTGCTTTTATAAAACTGCAGTCAACATAAACTATAATAAAATACAACAATGTTCAATTTACAAATGTTTTTATTTACAAAAGCACTTACAAAAAGCATTCTTCCGTGACCCCAGGTAGTTCGTTAACAGTGTTGCTAGGCAACATGAGGGCATCATAACATTCACTTTTTCTTTTCAGTGGCGTATTAATATGGAATGATGTGAGGTGGTCATAGGTGTGCGTTTATCAGGGACTTTACAACGGCTTCGAACGCGGCTCAGCCAATCAGATTTTAGGACCAGAACTATTCGTTTTATAATGTCCATTTTATCAGCTCCACTTACCATTATAGAAGCACTTTGTAGTTCTACAATTACTGTAGTCCATCCGTTTCTCTGCATGCTTTGTTAGCCTGCTTTCACCCTGTTCTTCAATGGTCAGGACCCCCTCAGAGTATGTATTATTTAGGTGGTGGATCATTCTCAGCACTGCAGTGACGCTGACATGGTAGTGGTGTGTTAGTGTGTGTTGTGCTGGTATAAGTGGATCATACAAAGCAGCGCTGCTGGAGTTTTTAAACACCCTACTGTTACTGCTGGAATGAGAATAGTCCACCAACCAAAAATATTTCCAGCCAACAGCGCTCCGTAGGCAGAGTCCTGTGACCACTGATGAAGGTCTAGAAGATGACCAACTCGAACAGCAGCAATAGATGAGCGATCGTCACTGACTTTACATCTACAAGGTGGACAAGCTAGGTAGGAGTGTCTAAGAGTGGACAGTGAGTGGACACGGTATTTAAAAACTCCAGCAGCACTGCTGTGTTCGATCCACTCATACCAGCACAACACACACTAACACACCACCACCATGTCAGTGTCACTGCAGTGCTGAGAATGATCCACTGCAGTGAGAGGTCAGCCTGTCAGTGCTCAGACTATACGCCGCACACTGCATCAACTCGGTCTGCATGGTCGTCATCCCAGAAGGAAGCTGACGCACAAGAAAGCCCGCAAACAGTTTGCTGAAGACAAGCAGTCCAAGAACATGGATTACTGGAATGCCCTGTGGTCTGACGAGACCAAGATAAACTTGTTTGGCTCAGATGGTGTCCAGCATGTGTGGCGGCGCCCTGGTGAGAAGTACCAAGACAACTGTATCTTGCCTACAGTCAAGCATGGTGGTGGTAGCATCATGGTCTTGGGCTGCATGAGTGTTGCTGGCACTGGGGAGCTGCAGTTCATTGAGGGAAACATGAATTTCAACATGTACTGTGACATTCTGAAACAGAGCATGATCCCCTCCCTTCGAAAACTGGGCCTCATGGCAGTTTTCCAACAGGATAACGACCCCAAACACAACCTCCAAGATGACAACTGCCTTGCTGAGGAAGCTGAAGGTGATGGACTAAACCCAATTGAGCACCTGTGGCGCATCCTCAAGTGGAAGGTGGAGGAGTTCAAGGTGTCTAACATCCACCAGCTCCGTGATGTCATCATGGAGGAGTGGAAGAGGATTCCAGTAGCAACCTGTGCAGCTCTGGTGAATTCCATGCCCAGGAGGGTTAAGGCAGTGCTGGATAATAATGGTGGTCACACAAAATATTGACACTTTGGGCACAATTTGGACATGTTCACTGTGGGGTGTACTCACTTATGTTGCCAGCCATTTAGACATTAATGGCTGTGAGTTGAGTTATTTTCAGAAGACAGTAAATCTACACTGCTATACAAGTTGTACACTGACTACTCTAAGTTATATCCAAGTTTCATGTCTATAGTGTTGTCCAATGAAAAGATATAATGAAATATTTGCAGAAATGTGAGGGGTGTATTCACTTTTGTGATACACAGTATATATATATATATACATATATATATACATATATACATACAGTGTATCACAAAAGTGAGTACACCCCTCACATTTCTGTAAATATTTCATTATATCTTTTCATGGGACAACACTATAGACATGAAACTTGGATATAACTTAGAGTAGTCAGTGTACAACTTGTATAGCAGTGTAGATTTACTGTCTTCTGAAAATAACTCAACACACAGCCATTCATGTCTAAATGGCTGGCAACATAAGTGAGTACACCCCACAGTGAACATGTCCAAATTGTGCCCAAAGTGTCAATATTTTGTGTGACCACCATTATTATCCAGCACTGCCTTAACCCTCCTGGGCATGGAATTCACCAGAGCTGCACAGGTTGCTACTGGAATCCTCTTCCACTCCTCCATGATGACATCACGGAGCTGGTGGATGTTAGACACCTTGAACTCCTCCACCTTCCACTTGAGGATGCGCCACAGGTGCTCAATTGGGTTTAGTCCATCACCTTTACCTTCAGCTTCCTCAGCAAGGCAGTTGTCATCTTGGAGGTTGTGTTTGGGGTCGTTATCCTGTTGGAAAACTGCCATGAGGCCCAGTTTTCGAAGGGAGGGGATCATGCTCTGTTTCAGAATGTCACAGTACATGTTGAAATTCATGTTTCCCTCAATGAACTGCAGCTCCCCAGTGCCAGCAACACTCATGCAGCCCAAGACCATGATGCTACCACCACCATGCTTGACTGTAGGCAAGATACAGTTGTCTTGGTACTTCTCACCAGGGCGCCGCCACACATGATGGACACCATCTGAGCCAAACAAGTTTCTCTTGGTCTCGTCAGACCACAGGGCATTCCAGTAATCCATGTTCTTGGACTGCTTGTCTTCAGCAAACTGTTTGCGGGCTTTCTTGTGCGTCAGCTTCCTTCTGGGATGACGACCATGCAGACTGAGTTGATGCAGTGTGCGGCGTATGGTCTGAGCACTGACAGGCTGACCTCCCACGTCTTCAACCTCTGCAGCAATGCTGGCAGCACTCATGTGTCTATTTTTTAAAGCCAACCTCTGGATATGACGCCGAACACGTGGACTCAACTTCTTTGGTCGACCCTGGCGAAGCCTGTTCCGAGTGGAACCTGTCCTGGAAAACCGCTGTATGACCTTGGCCACCATGCTGTAGCTCAGTTTCAGGGTGTTAGCAATCTTCTTATAGCCCAGGCCATCTTTGTGGAGAGCAACAATTCTATTTCTCACATCCTCAGAGAGTTCTTTGCCATGAGGTGCCATGTTGAATATCCAGTGGCCAGTATGAGAGAATTGTACCCAAAACACCAAATTTAACAGCCCTGCTCCCCATTTACACCTGGGACCTTGACACATGACACCAGGGAGGGACAACGACACATTTGGGCACAATTTGGACATGTTCACTGTGGGGTGTACTCACTTATGTTGCCAGCTATTTAGACATTAATGGCTGTGTGTTGAGTTATTTTCAGAAGACAGTAAATCTACACTGCTATATAAGCTGTACACTGACTACTCTAAGTTATATCCAAGTTTCATGTCTATAGTGTTGTCCCATGAAAAGATATAATGAAATATTTGCAGAAATGTGAGGGGTGTACTCACTTTTGTGATACACTGTATATATACATATATATATATATATATATATATATATATATATATATATATACAGTGCCTTGCAAAAGTATTCAGCCCCCTTGAACTTTTCAACCTTTTGCCACATTTCAGGCTTCAAACATAACGATATGAAATTGTAATTTTTTGTGAAGAATCAACAACAAGTGGGACACAATCGTGAAGTGGAACGAAATTTATTGGATATTTTAAACTTTTTTTAGAAATAAAAAACTGAAAAGTGGGGCGTGCAATATTATTCAGCCCCCTTGCGTTAATACTTTGTAGCGCCACCTTTTGCTGCGATTACAGCTGCAAGTCGCTTGGGGTATGTCTCTATCAGTTTTGCACATCGAGAGACAGACATTTTTGCCTATTCTTCCTTGCAAAACAGCTCGAGCTCAGTGAGGTTGGATGGAGAGCGTTTGTGAACAGCAGTTTTCAGCTCTTTCCACAGATTCTCGATGGGATTCAGGTCTGGACTTTGACTTGACATTCTAACACCTGGATACGTTTATTTGTGAACCATTCCATTGTAGATTTTGCTTTATGTTTTGGATCATTGTCTTGTTGGAAGATAAATCTCCGTCCCAGTCTCAGGTCTTTTGCAGACTGCAACAGGTTTTCTTCCAGAATGGTCCTGTATTTGGCTCCATCCATCTTCCCATCAATTTTAACCATCTTCCCTGTCCCTGCTGAAGAAAAGCAGGCCCAAACCATGATGCTGCCACCACCATGTTTGACAGTGGGGATGGTGTGTTCAGGGTGATGAGCTGTGTTGCTTTTACGCCAAACATAACGTTTTGCATTGTGGCCAAAAAGTTCGATTTTGGTTTCATCTGACCAGAGCACCTTCTTCCACATGTTTGGTGTGTCTCCCAGGTGACTTTTTATAGATATCTTTGAGAAATGGCTTTCTTCTTGCCACTCTTCCATAAAGGCCAGATTTGTGCAGTGTACGACTGATTGTGTCCTATGGACAGAGTCTCCCACCTCAGCTGTAGATCTCTGCAGTTCATTCAGAGTGATCATGGGCCTCTTGGCTGCATCTCTGATCAGTCTTCTCCTTGTTTGAGCTGAAAGTTTAGAGGGACGGCCAGGTCTTGGTAGATTTGCAGTGGTCTGATACTCCTTCCATTTCAATATGATCGCTTGCACAGTGCTCCTTGAGATGTTTAAAGCTTGGGAAATCTTTTTGTATCCAAATCCGGCTTTAAACTTCTCCACAACAGTATCTCGGACCTGCCTGGTGTGTTCCTTGGTCTTCATGATGCTCTCTGCGCTTTAAACAGAACTCTGAGACTGTCACAGAGCAGGTGCATTTATACGGAGACTTGATTACACACAGGTGGATTCTATTTATCACCATCAGTCATTTAGGTCAACATTGGATCATTCAGAGATCCTCACTGAACTTCTGGAGTGAGTTTGCTGCACTGAAAGTAAAGGGGCTGAATAATATTGCACGCCCCACTTTTTAGTTTTTTATTTCTAAAAAAAGTTTAAAATATCCAATAAATTTCGTTCCACTTCACGATTGTGTCCCACTTGTTGTTGATTCTTCACAAAAAATTACAATTTCATATCGTTATGTTTGAAGCCTGAAATGTGGCAAAAGGTTGAAAAGTTCAAGGGGGCTGAATACTTTTGCAAGGCACTGTATATACACAGGGTGGGCCATTTATATGGATACACCTAAATAAAATGGGAATGGTTGGTGATATTAACTTCCTGTTTGTGGCACATTAGTATATGGGAGGGGGGAAACTTTTCAAGATGGGTGGTGACCATGGTGGCCATTTTGAAGTCGGCCATTTTGGATCCAACTTAAGTTTTTTCAATGGGAAGAGGGTCATGTGACACATCAAACTTATTGAGAATTTCACAAGAAAAACAATGGTTTTGCTTGGTTTTAACGTAACTTTATTCGTTCATGAGTTATTTACAAGCTTCTCTTTGTTTACAGCCATTGACATGTCGCAGAGGTTAACACGTGAGGAGCGGATATAAATTGTGTTGATGTCTGGTGAACGCAGTACCCGGGTCATTGCAGCAGATTTCAATGCAAGACACCCTACGAGACCACCCATCTCCCATGCTACAGTTAGCAAACTGCTTGCCAAGTTTCGTGAAACTGGTTCAGTGTTGGATTTGCCAAAATGTGGACGCATGAAAACTGTCACTAATGAAGAAACATCAGTGGCTGTCCTAGCTTCATTCAGCAAGAGCCCACAGCGTAGCACTCGCCGCATGTCACTGGAGAGTGGCATCAGTCGAACATCCCTTCGGCGGATATTAGCTACTCACAAATGGCACCCTTACAAACTCCAGCTGCTGCAGCATCTCAACGAGGATGACCCAGATCGGCGCACTGAATTTGCAGAATGGGCAAAACAAAAATTGGAACAGGACCCTCAGTTTACACAGAACATTTTGTTCAGTGATGAGGCAAACTTTTATGTGAATGGTGAAGTTAACAAACAAAACCACCGCTATTGGTCTGACACTAACCCACATTGGATAGATCCCTCCAAGACTGTTGGAACACAAAAATTTATGGTATGGTGTGGTATATGGGGTACAAAGATAGTGGGGCCATTCTTCATCAATGGAAACCTCAAGGCTACTGGATATTTGAAATTGCTACATGATGATGTGTTTCCCTCTTTATGCACTGAAGCTGGCACGTTCCCTGAGTTTTTCCAGCAAGATGGTGCACCACCACATTATGGGTGTCAGGTCCGAGCATTCCTAGATGAACAGTTTCCTGGAAAGTGGATTGGTCGTCGTGGGCCAGTTGAATGGCCCCCAAGGTCTCCCGATCTGACCCGCTTAGACTTTTATCTTTGGGGTCATCTGAAGGCAATTGTCTATGCTGTGAAGATACGAGATGGGCAGCACCTGAAACTACGGGTACTGGAAGCCTGTGCTAGCATTTCTTCTGCGGTGTTGCTATCAGTGTGTGAAGAGTGGGAGAAGAGGGTTGCATTGACAATCCAACACAATGGGCAGCACTTTGAACACATTTTATAAGTGGTTAGAAACTTGTAAATAACTCATGAAATAATAAAGTTACGTTAAAACCAAGCACACCATTGTTTTTCTTGTGAAATTCTCAATAAGTTTGATGTATCACATGACCCTCTTCCCATTGAAAAAACTTAAGTTGGATCCAAAATGGCCACCATGGTCACCACCCATCTTGAAAAGTTTTCCCCCTCCCATATACTAATGTGCCACAAACAGGAAGTTAATATCACCAACCATTCCCATTTTATTTAGGTGTATCCATATAAATGGCCCACCCTGTATATATATAAACTGACACCCAGCCAACACGTTTGGCCTTTGTGAGCAATGACCGTGAAAGAAATGTGGCAGCACACCAGATTGTGAATATTTAAGCCCTGTGGTCAAGAGTTTCAGGTTCCAGTATCACCTGTTACTTAAAAGAAAAAGTCACGTGTATCAGTTTTCTTCTAGTTTACCCAGATTGTGTTCAGGCTGCTACAGCAGAGTCACTCAAGTACTGAGGGGTGATTTTACTAGAAATAAACTGGCTTGCACTGCCACAGGGTACTGTTCGTTTCCTGTTCAAGCAGAACACACCAACCAATACAGGTTTCAGGCTTCTAAAGGTGTAAGAGACAAAAATGCTGAAACTGACAAAAATAAATAAATTAAATTGTAAAAATTTAAAGCCCCTGGTGGTTTTCCTTTAAACAGGCAGTGGCAGCTCAGAGGCAACTCTGCATTCAATATGGGAATCGAAACTCTGCTCTTGAGCGCCATGTGTGAATTGTTCAATAACTCTAGCCGAACAGCTCGCTGACTCAAGAAAAATATCTAGCATGTTAAATATCTAGACCAGTCGCTGACTCAAAATCGTGTAGTAGAAAGGCATTGCGAGTGGCAGCAAGTGCTATGTCGAACTACAGCCAATGAGAACGCAGGATAAGAGGTGAGGGGAAACCCATGGGAGGAGTGTAAAAACGTGGGACACGGGCATAACAATTTCTATCAGAATGCATTGGCGCACACACAAGTTCTACAGTATTTATGACTTATAGTCCACGGCAAACCATAATACCCACGCTGCATTGCAAAAAATATTTATTAACCTCCAACTCACAATAAAACAGAATCCTTGCTGGTCGTGTTGCCAAATCCACTCGGATTCATTTATTTTTCCTACTTGCTTTTATGCTGCACATCAGTGCACAAACAATTTTGATCGCTCGCTTATTTATATATATATATACAGTATATATACATATATATATATATATATATATATATTTATTTATATTTATTATATACTTAAGACTCCCGATTGCAAGAGATCCAGTCGTCTAGAGTGAACTGTACAGCGATCTGATGACTTGGAAAGTCGTGTAGTGTGAACTTGGCTTTAACTTTTGTGCTTTCAGATGTAAAGGTAAAAGTAATCAAGACAAAGAAGACGCAAGTTGTGAGTGAACTTAAATAACATTTACTTGCTCAAACAGGTCACAAAAACTGAGCGCTAGATCTGTACAAATAATGATGCACTTGCTGAGCAGTCATTTCCAGGTGATAGATAGTCTGTTAACTTACTGCAGAACAGCATTTCTTGGTCCATATAGCATATGTAAACTCAACTACATGACAGATGCTGCATTGCAGTAATTCACTCGAAAGTACACACACGAACAAAAGAGCAGCCTTTTCAATTTCTTTACAGACTAGAAGAAGAAAAGAACACGAGCTGAAGACTCCAGAAAACATAAGCAAGCTTAAATATGTACACAGCAGTGAAAGAGGTTAAATAAGAGTGCAGGGAGAAAAGATTACAGTGGACACGTCTTAAGTTTGGGCACCGGTGTAACTGCAATACAGACAAGGATACAGAGTTATCACAATCAAAGGGTCAACCAGATTAATGGTCGAAGTCACAGTTCTAGTACACTCACTCATATTCCAGTCACAAAGCCTGCCACTCGAGTCAAGGTGGACAAGTACAGCAAGCAGCATTTGCAGTAATAATAATAATAATTAAAAAAATATATAATAAGACACATTTGAACACAGGCCCGGCCTGCTCCAGACTGGCAGGTGTTCCAATAACACGTTAAAAAAAGCAGATAGAATTGAGAACATCCCTCAAAGCAAACCAGCTCCCTCTGCCGGTGTAACAGAGGTACTGAATGGAAATAAGGGTGAACACAAGGTAAACAAAGGAGGAAAAGACCCAAATTTATCATCATGTAGAACTACACAGAACAGATGACAGGTCGATGGAGGCCAATTTTAAGTGACTCGCATCATCCAAGTGAAACACAACATTTAGTGCAGGAAACCCGGCCTTGTGACTGAGGAGGTGGGGAAGAGGGGGACGTGGAGGGGTTAACAAGTACAGACCAAACACATGAAGCAGGAGAGCCAAAGTTTGTTTAGGTACAGAGTTTGATGTGACGATAAGGTAGATGAAAAGCAGCTGAACTTGCTGCTGTATGGACAGGTAATGATCACATGACATGCCACGCTTTTGCTATGCACAACTATATACAGAAGTCGGATCAAACAGCGTTTAAAAAAAAAAAATTGATACAGAGGAAGGGGATTTTTTCCTGTGAGGTACCTGCTGTTTAGCTTTTCTAATAGAAAAAAAAAAAAAAAAAAACTTAAAAGGCAAATTAAAAAAAAGGTAAAATCTAAAATTAAAAAAATGGTAATAATTTACATACACACCAAAATCATATTCACAAAACAAAACTCCCACTGACTGTTACACAACAGGCTGCCTGAACTCCACCCCACACCCCCACCTAGATTCCAAATCCCAAACTCTGTCCCTCCTTTCCCCCTGACTTCGAGCCAGTTAAAAGATGCGCTTGCGCTTTAAGTAGGAGTCGGCATAGTGCCCACCCAAGCCTTGAGAATGCTGCCCCACATAGCTGCCCTCAGGACTGGGCTCTGGTGATGGAATCAGGCGTGAGAACAGACGCTTCTGGCCTCCAACTGGAGTCTAAAACCAAAGAGAAAACAAATGGTGAACACCAGACATTCCCTTACTACTACTGACTCAAACCAACAGCAGGTTAATGCTTTAGAGTACTAGCTTTGCACCCCATTTGTTTTATGCAGTATTGAGGTAGGCTAAGCCAGGCAAAAAAAATTCAATTAAAAGCTAATTCTCACTAATTGTTTTATTCTGATTATTGTTGGTTTGTTTGTTTGTTTATTAGGATTTTAACATCATGTTTTTACACTTTGGTTACATTCATGACAGGAACGATAGTCACTCATTACACAAGATTCATCAGTTCACAAGGTTATATCAAACACAGTCATGGACAATTTTGTGTCTCCAATTCACCTCACTTGCATGTCTTTGGACTGTGGGAGGAAACCGGAGCACCCAGAGGAAACCCACGCAGACACGGGGAGAACATGCAAAGTCCACACAGAAAGGACCCGGACTGCCCCATCTGGGGATCGAACCCAGGACCATCTTGCTGTGAGGCGACAGTGCTTCCCACTAGGCCCATTCTGATTATGGTTACAGTGGATAGGGCAACATCTGTAAACATTGGCACAAGAACAGGGCAGCAGTCCAACATGCCACTAAACTGGACCATAAATGACTGGAAAACTACATCTTGTTGGGTCACATTTTCTTTTCTACTGTATTATTAGTTTTTATTATTTATTAGGATTTTATTGCCATGTTTTACACACTTTGGTTCTATTTATACACAAGATTCATCAGTTTAAGTTTATTGTCAAACACAGTCATGGACAATTTTGTATCGCCAATTCACTTCATTTGCATGTCTTTGGACTGTGGGAGGAAACCCATACAGACACAGGGAGAACGTGCAAACTCCACACCGAAAGGACCCAGACCGTTCGACCTGGGGTTCAAACCCAGGACCTTCTTGCTGTGAGGCGACAGTGCTACCTACTGAACCACAGTGCCACCCCTCTTTTACTGTAATGACATCAACCAAAAGCCTGATTAAGCATCCCATCTAGATTGTGATCAGGGTGTTTCAGGTACTGAGGGTGTCTTTACTTGAATGAAATTGGTCCTTCAGTTGAACAAAGCAACACTCCTGTGTTCCAGTATGTCAAAAGGTGCCTAGGGCCAAATCCAGGGCAATTTTAGACCAGCCAATTCACTTTTCTGCATGTCTTAGGAATATGTGGGTGAAATTCTATTATCCAGAGCACACAAACAGAGAGAAACCAAACCTAAGTGACATAATGCTGAGTAGTTGAATAATTTAACATTGGATAAGATAATAATGGATTTAATTGTTTTAGGTTTTGGATTTATTTTAATTTAACACAATGATAACAGGAAAGGGCCCTCCCTAAACCGTTGCTACAAAGTTATATAAAGACGCATACAGTTCCCTTCATATAATTAAATTATAAATTAAAAAATTAATTAAATGCTAATTCTTACTAATTGTTTTATTCTGATTATGGTTGTAGTGAGCAGGGCAACATCTGTAAATCACTGGCAAGAGAACAGGGCAGCAGTCCAACATGAAACTACATTGGACCATAAATGACTTGAAAACTACATCCTGTGGGGTCACATTTTTCTCTGAATTATTATTAATTATTTATTAGGATTTTAATGTCACGTTTTACTCTCTTTGGTTACATTCATGACAGGACAAGACTCATCAGTTCTAGTTCAATCTCAAACACAGTCATAGACAATTTTGTATCTCCAATTCACCTCACTTGCATGTTTTTGGACTGTGGGTTTCCTCCGGGAGCTCCGGTTTCCTCACACAGTCCAGACACAGGGAGAACATGCAAACTTCACACAGAAAGGACCCAAACTGCTCTACCTGGGAATCAAACCCAGGACTTTCTTGCTGTGAGGCCACAGTGCTACCCACTTAGTCACCGTGCCACCTGTATCTCCAATTCACCTCACTTGCATGTCTTTGGACTGTGGGACGGAACCTAAGCCTCCGGACGAAACCCACGCAGACACGGGGAGAACGTGCAAACTCCACACAGAAAGGACACAGACCGCCCCACCTGGGGATCGAACCCAGGACCTTCTTGCTGTGAGGCGACAGTGCTTCCCATTGAGCCACCTTATTGCCCCTCCAAAAGCGTCGAGTCACTCAGGTACTGGGGGTGTGTCTTTACTTCAATAAAATTGGACCTTCGCTTAAAATACCTTCTGTCTGTAAAGCAATTTGCACTGCCACATGGCTTTTTGTTCTTCATGTTCAAGCAGAACAAAGCAACACTTTCACGCTCTACAATGCCAGAAGTGACAAGGGCCAGATCCAGGGCAATTTTAGACCAGCTAATCCACTTTTCTGCATGTCTTGAGGTTTTGTTTCTCTCTGTTTGTGTGCTCTGGATAATGGATTTTCACCCACATTCCTAAGTGACATTAGTAGTTAATTAGTTTAACATTGTAGCAACAGATTAGGGAGGTCTCTTTCCTGTTATCACTGTTTATTTTTTTACATTTTGTTATGCATTTTCTCCCCATTTCTCCTGATTTTTAGCACATCCAATTTTTACCCAATTGCGTTATGCTTCCTCTCTACCGGTGCTGACCCCCGCCCCGATTAAGGAGAGCGAACTGACACACTCTCCCTCCGACATGTGTGCAGTAGCCGACTGCATCTTTTTACCTGCACAGGCGAGTTCATATGCTGATCAGCTTTGTGTACGGAGAGCCACACCCTGTGTCATTTTATGGCATGATCAGTGTTATGTTTGAGTCTGCTTATTGTATCTTGTCTATATCGTAGGTCCATTTTATATACCCCCCCCCCCCCCCCATTTTTCCCTCCTAATCTAGCCGTGTGCAATTACCTTGATTGCATCCTCTATACTGATTCGACCCTTCACCGCTCCGGCACGTACAGTCAGTACAGACTGCATTTTTCACCTGCACGAGTCGAGTTCATACACTTGACGGGCACTGTGTACGGAGGGCCACACCCCCATCAGCATTATTCCTCAGCCCTGTGCAGGCGCCATCAGTCAGCCAGCAGGGGCCGCAGTCGCACCAGTTATGAGGACCTATGACCCGACTTTCTTACCCTCTAACCCTGAACAGCCGCCAATCGTTGTTCATGCTGCCGCCCAGCCCAGTCGGAAAAGGCAGAGCTGAGATTCGATACGATGTATTCGAAACCCCAACTCTGGTGCGCTAGTGAACTTTACCGCTGCGCCACCTGAGCAGCTCATTTTCTATTTTCTATAAAATTATATAAAGAAGCATACAATTTCCTTTATATAACTGATTATACCCGTTAGCCATTGCTGTGGCTGAACACATGAAAAGGTGTCCCAATATTTTAGAAAAACTACAAAACCTACCTTAATTCCAGCCCCCGGTGCAGCAGAGAACACACTGGAGTGAGTCACAGGAGGCATTCCCACAGCCTGCTCAAGCAGAGATCAATTATTTAAATCCTTCATATCACATTAACTTTGCAATAAAACGTCAAAATCAAATTAAAATTGCAGCAGACGGAAAAGGCCGAGGTGTAGCCCTGGGCTAAAAGCTAGTTTAATAATTAACATACTGCTTTCTCCTCAAAACCACCTTGTAAGTATTGATTCACCTTGAGCTGCCGATATTTTTACAGAGTGTTAAATATACATACAAAAGGAGCCAGTTTCACATCTCGTTTACACTCAACATGACAAGCTTGTGAGCAGTTGTAAATTTAATTCACTACTGTAGATGGACGTACCTTATTGAGCTGGGTGGAAGGCACATTCCTAGGCACTCCGAAGCCGAAGTAGGAGGTACCAGGAGGGCTAGGTGGGTAACCAAAGGAAGGTGTTCTTTCACAAACGTTTTCATTTCCCGGGTGCTTTAAGAAAAAAAAATAGGATAAAATGAAGTTAGCTGAGATACTAAGAGTTTTATAATACATTCAGACCGACAGTGATGCGACTGGCTGTGATTTATTTTCAGTTAGAGCTGATGATTGAACATTAGTGATGAAGTGGGCGGAGTCAGCAACACACAACAGTTTATATATAACGTTATGCAATTAAGGAGCAAAGCGACATGGCGATTACCAATAGGAATTGAGCATTGTTTATTTATTAGGATTCACAACAGGGATGTTTCGATCCGATGTCAAAGATCGGAATCGGGGCCGATCAAGGCATTTTTTAACTGATCGGTATCGGCTTTACTAAGGCCGATCCTAATCCCGATCCTCTGTTTTACGTCAGCATGTCCGCTGTGTGGAAATACTTTAAATTGGAAAGTGAAACAAGTCCAACAGCGAAGTGTAATGTCTGCAATGCGAGTGTTTCACGAGGCGGTAGGAGCAGAGCTGCGTTCATTACGGTAGAATTGTACTATTTATATGGTGCGTAAGTCAAGGATCACACCGGTTTACAAAACAACGTAGTGATGCACTTGCTTAATAAAGAAATAAATACACGGTATATTCACAAATTGTCGGGAGCAGAACACTTTATTAACTTCTGTTACGGTACCGAATAGCGGACAGCTAGAGTAATCGCGTTAGCCAAGCACGCTATTCCATGCACTATGGAAGCCCCAAAGGGTCAAAACACTCACTTCGTGTCCATCAAACCATTGTCACAATACAACCACAGAAAGGTTTGTTACAACACGCATACAAGTACGGTGGCTCATAAGAAACAAACCAGATATCATTTAACCAAACGATCTACAATTACTACCAATTTGATACGGCACCTAAAAAATAAACACTCAGTCGAATACAGCGAGTTTATTATTATATGATGAGAAGAGGAACCGGCTGTCCGCTAACACGGCAGAGATGCTGATTTTCCTCAAAAAGAACCTTCACTTCATTTTGAGTGTTCTAGTTTTACTACTACAATGCTGCACTAAGTTTGTTTACTTTTATTTTGTAAAAATAAAAGAACATTAAGCAATAGCTTGGATGCAGGCATTTTTTTCCTTACAGCACTGCAGAGCTATTCAGTTGTTAAACATATACATTGGATTAATTTGAATAACTGTAATGTACATTGTTTTGGTTACTAGATAATAGTTCTTACTAGAGATGGAAGAGAAACCAATTGAAGTGGCATCAAGTCTTGCAAGTAGACAGCAGTGATTACAGAGAAACAGTTTTCTTGTCATGTTTACTGCACAGACAGTGATGCACCACGCAGGGATGAAATTTACAGACACACGCTCCAGGATTTATATTTTTAGCAGCAACACATCTGATTTGTGGTAAAACTGGGTGGGAAGGAGTATGATTTGTAATCAAATTGCTTGTTCTTTACACTCTGTAGATACTAGCCAGTAAAGTGCGCTGTTCTGTCATGGCGTCAGTTAAACCATGGATGATGGCGCTGCTGGTGTGAACACAGGTCGATCAGTGATACGGGAAGCAAGAGGCGAAGAATGCTGCCAGTCTGAACATCTTGTTTCACATATAGGTCACTGTTTACAGGATTTTGTACAATTTTTTATGCGTTTTCCCCCTTTTTTCTCCCAACCTAGTCATATCCAAACACCAGTTGGATCTCCTCCAGTGCTGCAGACCACTACCCTGACCAAGAAGGGCTATACCCAACACACACACCCTCCGAGACCTGTGTAGTAGTCAACCGCTTCTTTTTAGGTGCATGAGGCGAGTTTACACAAAGCTCACGATAGCGTACGGAGGGTCACATCATGATAATGATCTCTATTATTCCCGTCTCTGTTCATATGGCTTTTACCAGCTTGCAGAGGCTGCAGTCACAACAGCAATGAGGAATCCGTTCGGACCACCCTCCCTCAGACACGACTGGCAGAGATTCGAACTCGACAGCTCATGCGTGTTATTTGCTGTGCCACCTGAGCACCCTGTGTTTTAATGATTGGATCACTAATTTTCATTAAGGTGTTGAAACACTTCCTGGCTTATATTTTTACGAACTAATTATTCCTGGTCAGGATCATGGTGAGTGCACCACCTAAATACACCACTGACTAAGAGCAAAACCATTGCAGCACTAAATCATTCTATTAGTAACACTTCTAGAACCCAAAACACATCACTTCAATCCAGATTATCCTCAAAGTTAAACATTTCAGAACAGATGTAAATTAAAATAAATTTTTTTTATTAAACTTGGTTTGTTTATTAGGATTTTAATGTCATGTTTTACACTTTGGTTACATTCATGACAGGAACGGTAGTTACTCATTACACAAGGTTCATCACTTCACAAGGTTATATCAAACACAGTCTTGGACAATTTAGTGTCTCCAATTCACCTCACTTGCATGTCTTTGGACTGTGGGAGAAAACTGGAGCACCCGGAGGAAACCCACGCAGACACGGGGAGAACATGCAAACTCCACACAGAAAGAACCCGGACCACCCCACCTGGGGATCGAACCCAGGACCTTCTTGCTGTGAGATGACTAATTAAACTTGGTAAGAAACTTTGTTCCACATGAAATAATGTCTCAGCTTATTTATTCAATTGAGCTTGGCTCATAATTTCCGACATAATTCTCACAATGAGCTCATATTAGAGCAAAACAACAGAAAGGAACAAAAAAAAATGCTGCCAGCTTTACAGAAAATGTGTTTTTAATTTCTGGCATCTTGCTACGTGTGAAGTATAGAAGACAATTTACAGACATGCAGACACCCAATTTGAAGCCAATAAAATCTAATGAGTTACTTAACCATTCCTTAAGCAGTATTATATTTAAAGAGGGTCATACTTGCACTCCATAAGGTAGCAGTCCTGTGCCACCCAGAGCCTCTTGATGCTCATAAAGGTAAGAAAGTGGATCCTGCAGAAAGATCAAAGATTAGAACACATGGCTTTTATACAGAGCTTCACCACTATCACTAGGAATATCAAAAGCACTGTTTAGTGTCATGTTAATGCAAAAGTGTGGAGGGGGGGAGCAACAGATTTCAGAGTATTGAAGGTATCCAGTTGAATTTTCACCACAATCCTGTTTGGATTTTAACACCATGTTCAACACATCTGTGTCATTATATGGCATGATCGTATTATGTTCGAGTCTGCTTATTGTATCTTGTCTTATATTATGGGTCCATTTTATATTTTCATTTTTATGGCTGTGAGAGGTTAACAAAAGGTTTATTGTGGTTTTAGGTGTGTACTTATTGTATTTCCTGTATGTATATGGGGCATTCTCCACAATCCTGTTAAACAGAGCACGAGTTATGGCATCTTAAACTCCAAAAAACAATAAGCTGGTGAGCATTTCTATCTATGCACAGGACAAAATCCAAATTTTGCAACCCACTGCACCGAACATGAACATGGAGTATTTATAGTACTAAAGACTCAGTGAGATTGAACAGCACACTATACAAGATTAATCTGGAAATAGGACAGCACACTGTGATCACAGACAGAATGTGTGCTGACAAACCCCAGACAGTTCATTTAAAGTAAACAGATTTTTTTCTGCAAATGCCAAAGTAGTGCAGAATAAAGGTTACAGTAGAAATAGGGATGCCAATGATGAACTAGTTAACTGCTAACTAATGTTTAATTAATGCTGTTGGAAATTAATGTAAAATAATTTTTAACCAACAGCTGATGCGTCACTCCAATTGAAAGCACAGCTACACATCTGTACTGTGAAAAAAGCACTGATTTAAAACACACCCAGACCCACCCTTTGGAGATTTTATGCATTTATTAATTCAATTATGTTTTACCACCACTTTATCTCAATCAGGGCGGTAGTGGACACGACTTTCCCGGAATCACTGGGTGCAGTGCAGTAACACACGCTGTACAGGACAACAATCATGTCTGTAGCTGCTGGAAATTCGAACCCTAAATCCCAGTGGTAGTGGGCTACCGGATGCATTTATACAATTTAGGTAATGGAATGACAAATATCACACACAGATTCACATGTCTCTACAGAAAATGATGTGCCTGTTACACTGAAACTTGATGCAAAATATCCACAAGTCTGTTGATCATCTCATAATAACCACACTATTAAAAAGCTTTAATATACCAACTGCATTTCTGTTCATTATGATTAACAGTTTATTACAAGTGCTAAGTGAACATGTTAGCGTCACAGTGATAAACACTGAGCAGAACCAGTTCAGCATCATCATTGTACGTTTTATACAGTAACCAGAAGCTATTTTTTCAAATCAATAAAACATTGACTTCACACTAAATACAACAAATAAATAATTTAACTAACATGTTCAGCACATTCATGCCATTTACAGCATACTAGGTATTTTGATTTGTTTATAGTTTCTTTTCTTTATGAATCCATATTATATCCTTATTATTTTATGGCTGCAAGATACATTAGTAGTGTTTTCTTGGGCATTTTCTTATCTAAAGGATTGCTGTGTGTAGTTGTTGCCTTTCCTTAACATCCATTGTGTTCAAGTCATACACAATATGTAGAACTGGTCAGTAAACCTTCATTGACATTCGGGTGCATCCCTTAGACTTTGTGGTTAGTGTTCTATTTGGTTTGCCATTTATCTTCGATATACACTGATCAGGCATAACATTATGACCACCTTCCTAATATTGTGTTGGTCCCCCTTTTGCTGCCAAAAGAGCCCTGACCCGTCAGACTCCACTAGACTCCTAAAGGTGTGCTGTGGTATCTGGCACCAAGATGTTAGCAGCAGATCCTTCAACTCCTGTAAGTTGTGAGCTGGGGCCTCCATGGATCGGACTTGTTTGTCCAGCGCATCCCACAGATGCTCGATTGGATTGAGATCTAGGGAAACTGGAGGCCAAGTCAACACCTCAAACTCGTTGCTGTGCTCCTCAAAGCATTCCTAAACAATTTTTGCTTTGTGGCAGGGTGCATTATCCTGCTGCCATCAGGGAATACTGTTTCCATGAAAGGGTGAACATGGTCTGCAACAACGCTTAGGTAGGTGGTACATGTCAAAGTAACTTCTACATGGAGGGCAGGACCCAAAGTTTCCCACAAGAACATTGCCCAAAACATCACACTGCCTCTGCCAGCTTGCCTTCTTCCCATAGTGCATCCTGGTGCTGTGTTCTCCCAGGTAAGCGACGCACACAGTGGTCATAATGTTATGCCTAGTCAATGTGTGTATGTTTTAGTCTCATATAAATAAGGTAATTGATGATTATTTCTGTATTATCTTGTTTGAGAGTTTCTTTTAATGTATTGGGCATATGTACAGTACTTTGTGTCTTTTATTGTTGTATTTTGGGCATTCGTTCAGGATGTGTTTTATGGTGATTGGTTCAAGTGTTTGTGTGTCAATCTAGAATGGCCCATTCTACATCTAATGTATATAACTTGGTCACTTGTCAGTTTGCAGTTAGTTGTCGACTAATGACGCTGGATTATCTGATGAAATGGACTGAACTTTGGATATTATATGGGATGCAAATTTCAGTCTTTCAATATTCAAAGCTATCTGCATCAGGTTGAACAGAGAGCACAGTCTGTGACACAGCCAAACAGCTTGCTGACTGAAAGCCCACCTTTCGCATTTTAGTCTCATGCAGCTTGGTTTAAAAATATTTTAGTTTAAAACAATACACAATACTGACTAACAGTGTAACATGTTTAAAGCTTGCTGCTCAGTGGTAAGCTGTTGTGCCACGCATCATTTGAAAGACCCAAACTATATGGTAAGTGGTAACAAGCGTTGTCTCAGCCTCGCAGTGATTAAAACACAAAACCCTCATCATGTGAATGCAGCCTTATGCTTAAAGGCATTTCTTCTTTTGCCTGTGGTATCAAATTAGTACAGCGACTGGTAAATATTTACCATTGTAGATTACCAAAAAGTTGAGTTTGGATTTCTGTTTGGTATACTAGGTAAATAAACTGCAATATGCTAACCTGGTGTATAGTTGGGAAATCATAGGAGTCCTGACAGCGAAGGCTGTAATTGGGGTGGATGCTCTGGATGGATCGTTGGTTGGACATGCTGCCTAGTGGTGGTCTCTTTCTGTATGGGTGGGGTCTGGAGTTGACAGCTATAAAGAAATGTGTCACATTTAGCTTAGCTTACAGAAAAGTGCTAAAAACAAGAAACAAATTAGGAAAGAATTTAGGAAGGACCCACCTGAGGATGAAAACATACTGGGTGCATTGAGAAAAGGAATTGAGGACACTCCCATCTCTTTTGGTGGCTCGCCCAAAATTGAAGCCTTCACATAAAGGAGGAAAACAGTGGTTAATACATTATGCAGCTTTATACCCTCATCTATACTATAAGTGAATACTGACAATATACAGTACATTTACATTTTCAGCATTTAGCAGACGCTTTTATCCAAAGCGACTTACACAATGAGCTGAACACGATGAGCAATTGAGGGTTAAGGGCCTTGCTCAGGGACCCAACAGTGGCAACTTGGTGGTGGCGGGGCTTGAACCGGCAACCTTCTGTTTACTAATCCAGTACCTTAACCACTGAGATATCACTGGCCCACAGTACATGCTGAAGCAGTCATACTGCATTTCTAAGTTCCGTTAGAGAGGTAAAGCAGAAAGTCATGTGACAGTGGATAGCATGTGCCATTAGGGGGACTAAAGGGGGGATTTGTGTGGGTTAGTTTGCAACCACTAGTCAATTAAGAGGAATATATTTAGGTCTTGAGCTGAAAATATCATTTTCTTGAAGCCTTTATTAAAAGCCTGGTGAGCCCCTCTACAGCCTGAAAGTCCTATTTGAAACCCTGAAAACAGCTGTATACCCAAGTCTATCACCCTGACAGTGAACCATGAAAAGAATGGACTCAGCCATATCTGTAAATGCATCTATGAATCAAAGACCCACATGACTCACCAATAGGGCTGGGTATCGCCACTAATTTCCTGAATCGATTCGATTCCGATTCACAAGGTCCCGATTCGATCTTCGATTTTCGATTCAATTTTCGATTCAATTTCGATTCAACACATTTAGGCATATTTGAGTTACATTAACAGGTTTTGTTTAAATATGTACAGATGTTCAGAGAACGAATGTGATAATTGTACAAAAAACTCATTATTAAAAATGTGTATTTTGTTTACATAAATAATCAATTGTTTTGTAGAGAACGATCAGGTCAGAAATACTGTAAAACTCGCGTGTGCTGATGTATTCTGATAGAAACTATATTGCGCTCCACCACCTGTTTACAACCTCCCCCCTGTGTTTCCCCTCGCCGTTTCACACATTGATCGAGAGCCGAGTTTTGATCGAGTTCCTCCCGAATCCAGCACCGACCCGTCGCCGAGCGAAAATCAGTGCAAAAAGTTGTGTAGTGGTCATAACTTGAGCTTCTGCCATGCTAAACTGATGTGCAGGTCAGATCTCGTTGCATGAAAAAACACTGGCTGGTCACGCGAAATTAAAGGAGGTAACAGATTTCCGTGTGCACCGTAAAAAGGGGTGTATTTAAAAGATCGATCTCACGTTTATATGAATCGATATCGGATCGTTCAAATAAAGATCGATTCGAATCGAAAAATCGATTTTATAAACCCACCCCTACTCACCAAGCTGAAAAACTCACTAATGGCACCACATCTTACTAAAAAAGGATTTAAACTGTTTACATGCCTCCCAAAGCAATGGGAGAAACTAACAGCAGAAATGTTGGGACAGCACGTTCAATAAAGCAGTGATTTGTAAATTCTCTGATCAATATTAAATTAGCAACAAAATGCAGAAAAAGGACAAGGTTATAGTATTGTTTTTCTAATGGTGCGTGCTGACCTGCCAATGTGTCATGATTGTATTGTTACAACCACATGGAACATAACATTTGATTGTTCCGATTCTGCAGCGTTTAGGTTGGTTAAAAACCAGGAGGGCAGCTGCATTTTGAATTAGTCCCACAGAGGACATGGGAGAATCTGCCAGAATGGAGTTGCAGTAGTTTAGCCAAAAGATTAAGTGACTGGACCAGAAGCTGAGTGGCTTCCATAGAGAGAAATGGTTGAATCGTCTTGACACTGTAAAGGAGGAACCGGCACGATCTTCACAAGTTCACGCTCAACTCTTTTGATATATACCCGTGCCTTACCAATATGTGCCCAATATATTCAAATTGGAGCAGGTGTATTACAATCGAGTTCTAAAGTTGTAAATAAAGCAATTAGGACCACCTGACCACAAGCTGGAGGGCTACAGCAAAGGGTCTGTATATATTTGTAAATACTTTTTTATTAAATCTATTTTAATAACAAAAACACCCAGAACTAAACAGTCTTACATTTAACCAAATACAAAACTAGAAGTTGTATCTTACCGCTGAAAGTGTGGGCCCATTTCCTTCTAGTACACTTCCCAGATGGGGCATGTTTAAACCCTGCAGTGCAGGAGAAGGGTTTGGTGAAAAACTCATTGGTGTGGTTGGGGAATCCGGATCCCTTACTAGCGGTCTGCCAAAAGCCGGCGGCTTTATGGGGCCTAATGACTCTGTTTGTAGACTCATAGCACCTGGATCAAAAAGACAAGAGGATTAAGACTGTTGTAGAATGTTGGGCCTTGCTTCACTTAATTACCAATCTTTTTTCTGTGTTAGAGCTGGTAAGCCAGTCATACCATGAGGTAAATCTCCCAGCATGTTGCCACCATGTTGCACAGGTAGAGAAGCCAGTGGGTTTTCACTCAGTAATGCAGCCTGCTAAACAGAAACCAAGTCATTAACATCTGGCACAATGCCAACCAGTACAGTTAGCACATGATTAAGAACAAGAAATGAACAACCACAAAGCAAGCCACACAAACATTTTTTACACAAACTGTAAACTCAAGGTTGGAGAAATTGGTCCTTACACACAATTAGCTTAGCAATAAACACATCACACACACAAATTCTGCAAGTGCTCGATTGTCTGCTTTTAAAACCAGGTTAATAAAAAAAGAACATTAGGAGGTACAATGTATAGAATTGTGGTTCTAATGAGAATGATGGCAGTTTATGTTCTCCTATAGCCGTATGACTTAGCAATTTAGCAGTCTGGCAGGTTTTCATTTGTAAGCAATACACTGAGAGGGTAGCCATCAGACCCTGCTTGGTCTTCTGATTTGTAAAATTCTCAACCACCACAGCAAACACACAGCGCCACTCACACAATGTGGTGGTAGGAGGCTTTCATGACTGTGCAGAAGCTGTGCCCAAAGAGGATTTCCTAAAAATGCTTGCTACGGAAAAAATGATGGAATAAAAACCTGATAACAGAAAATCTGAGCAAAAAACAAGCAAAATACGAAAAGAAAAATGTCAATGACCTGTTGGACTTGGTTCTGGAGCAGAAGTTGCACCAGTGCTGCAGAGAGAGCCGGATTGGCAAGCAGTGGCATTGCCGGCACTGCACCAAGCAGACCTGCACACAGAGACATGGTTATTGTAGCACTAACAGGAAAGTTCATTCCAAAGCATTTGGGTACACCCAGTGACTTATTTCACCACAGTAATTCTAAGAACAGATTGATACATTGGGCAGGTAGGCAGTGCATATTCATCTTGTACACAACACTGAATTCCCACAACACTATGCCAAGTAACCCTTAAGACACAGGCAACCGGAGTAATAGTTAAAGCAAAAAATCAATTTATTACTCAGCTGAGGACCGATCTCATATTGCAAACACTCACACAGCTTTACAGAAGAGAAAGGTGGATACCGTCTGCCCTATCGCAGTATTTATACCCCGCTTTACTGCCCCTTCAGGCTAACTCTGCTCGAGGCCGACTTTCCACAAACTTGTTTATCATTTTACAAGAATGGTCAGTTTGTTAGGAACATGGCTGTGTGTATGTGTGGGTGTGTGTCAAGGTCAGTAACAGCCTTTGGAATTCTGAAACCTTCAAAAAAAAAAAGTCACTTCTATCCTTGTTAATTGTACTAAGAAAGCAGAAACTTATGAGTTTAATGTAAATAACTAATAAAATGTAAAATTTCCAGTCACAATAGTTACCAACAAGCACATGAATATAAACTAGAGATGGGCACCCACCCCGTCAAAAACATGTGACTTTTTTTCTACAATGGCAGAAGTGGATTCTCACAGAGCTGCGCAATGTATGAAGAGTCACACTATGGCCTATATAAATCCTCCACCACTCAAGCTGCTTCCTCAACAAGAAAGCAGAGGTTACTCAGCAGTTGTCAAAGCTTTGCCATGAATCAGCACCCTGTCCAGGATATTCTGGCCCTGCACCCAGTGTTTCCCAATTAAACCAGGGTAGCATTAGCTTAGCAGGAGTGGTTATCAGAGGGTTGCTTGTTTACATTTTAGGCATGCTTTTATCCAGTGACTAACAGTACTGTGGCAGTATATATTGTCTAAGCAATTGAGGGTTAAGGGCCTTGCTCAAGGGCCCAACAGTGGCAGCCTGGCAGAGGTGGGGCTTGAACCAGCAACCTTTCAATTACTGGTCCAGTACTTTAACTGGCTAGGCTACAACTGCCTCTTTAGAGGACCAACAGTGGCAACTTGGCAGTGGTGGGGCTTAAACAAGAGCTTTTACCCGTTTAAAAAAAAAACAACAACTTTGACCCTGATCAGGATACAGCGGTTAACTGAATTTATTTTCTATATCAAGTCAAGTTTATTTATATAGTGCTTTATGTGGTGGTATAAAAAAAATTACAAAAAATTAAAAAAACAGGTTTGCGTATCCCTGTACTAGCAGCACCTAAAAGGGGGACTCTACCTTGTTTGTGTCCTTGGTTTAGAGGTGCCAGGAGCATCTTTAGTGTAGCAGGGTTGCTCAGACTTGAAAGAATCTGCATGGCGTTAGGTTCAGGAAGGAGCCCCTTTCCCCTGTTTAAAGCCTGAAACAAGGCAAAGACCAGTAGCGTTAGCCAAGTCATTTACAATAGAGGAAATGTTGAAGGTCAAGATAGTGAACTAGAAAACAAGTGTGCATTAAAGCTGTATTTATATGGTGTTTGCATAACAGGTGGGTAAACAAGACCATTTCATAAACATGCACACACACACAATCAGGAATATTTCAGTCCCAATTACCTTGAGGTATTATGGTTGTGTATAGCATTAAATGAAAAAGTACAAATACAGTAAACAGAGAAATATATTTACAGACAGATGAACAACATTTTGAAAACCTAAGTTACATCATTTTAATGTTTTTCATGTAACTATTATTCAACCCCTAGCCTCATTACTTGGTGAAACATCATTTTGCCATCATAACCACCAATATAAAACTATATAAAAATATAAAAGCTAACAAGCTCCTGACACATCTACGTATATCCATGTGTGAATGAAATCTACAGTATATTCATTCTTCTCATGCAAAAGCTTCCAGCTCATAAGGGTTTAAAAATTCAATCATCACCAAGGTACAGTTTCACTATAGAAGGCATAACATTCCTTCTCAAAATGCCTTGGTCTTGGTCTTACAACCAAGACCAACAGTTCCTAGAGCAGAAAAAAATGTGGGTCAGGCCATGACGTCCTTAGTTGTTAAATGCCCCAAACTCATCAGGTCATAGTGTAAGTCTTTTTCATAACAGCCCAAGATTTCATCCAGAGGCCTTAGTGCATCTTCACACAGTCAGGCAGGTATGCTGCTGTGCCATAAATTTGGAACTTTTAAAGAATATTTCTGGGGGTTTCTTGAGGAATGTTCCGGCCCTTGCAAATCTTAGACCTACTGACCTTTTGGTGTAATGAAATGATCTTCTCTCAGCTTTTGTGACAGCTTCTTAGCTTTCACCATGGTTGCAAAACACATTGAACACCTGAATCAATGGATGGTGTTTATATAACACATCACAACTACAAATAAGGGTGGTTATTGATTCACAATGGATTAATCATGTTGTAACCCAACTTTAGGTTATATTTACATTTGCAGCATTTAGTAGACACCTTTATCCAAAGCGACTTACAATACAGTTACAGTCTGAGCAGCTGAGGGGTAGGGGCCTTGCTCAAGGGCCCAAAAGCAGCAACTTGGCAGTGGTGGGGCTTGAACCAGCAATCTTCTGATTACTATTCCTGTACCTTAACCACTAGGCTACAGCTTGCCCTAGGTTATACAGATTAGCAGTAGGTTTAAAGATCAGCAATATTACGTAGGGGTTGAATAATTGTGACATGGCAGTAATAGCAAACTACATTTTTTTTGTTCATTCGCTGAATCATTCAGCTGATAAAGATTTAATTTAAAACAAAATCTAGCTTAGCAGAAACGTTAAACATTAATTTTACTTGAATGTTTCCAACTGCAACTGTATAGAGAAAGAAGAAAAGGTTACTATACCATAGTCTGAGCAGCAATAAGAGCTGCCAGCATACTTCTGCCGGGTGGTCCTGGAGCGCAGAAGGAGACCCGGATGTGGGTGCCACTCAGAGGCTTCCTGTCAGTTAGCCGCTGCACCTCTTCAGCCATCATTGATGTGGCATACTCCAAAACTGCAAACGGCCTGAAACTACCGTCTTGTCCTTGAGCAATCTAGGGAAAAACAAAATCAGGGGATAAATACAGCAAGAACTGAAAAAGCCTAATGTTGTAATTTATTTATGCGAACCTTACAATCAACATAAGCCAAAATGAATGCCTATTCACAAGTCTATATAACAAATCATTAATAATGGACTACAGACTAATAGGTAGATCAGCAAATTCTAAAGAACTAGTCCAAAGTCCAGGGATTTACTCTGATCTTATGTATACAACAAGTCCCAAACATTGGATGAATGGAGCAGATAAACTTCCCATTAAGCTAGTTTAACAGCCATTCGCTAGTGTAATCTACAGCCACTAGTAATCCCACCGCTCACTCCTCCAGCCTGGCGCCTCATTCCTCAGCACTCTTCTCCCAATAAAACTTCCATCACTCTTCTGCACATGCCCAAACCATCTCAATCTGGCCTTCCTAACTATGTGCCCAAACCATTTACCTGCGCTGTCCCTCTAATAAACTCAATTCAATCATTGTCACTCCCAATGAGTCTCTCAGCATCATCTCTGCCACCTCCAGCTCCCTTTTCTGTCCTTTTGTCAGTGCCACTGCCTCCAAGCCATATACAGATCACAGCTGTCCAGTAAATGTCTGCCAATCACTCTTGCCACTCTACACCATCCATCATCCATCACACTCCATTACTTTGTACACTCAACCCAAGGTAGTTAAACTTATCCACAAGCTTAATCTCACAACCTAACCTTTCCGACACCCTTCCTCCCATTCTC
This sequence comes from Trichomycterus rosablanca, assembly GCF_030014385.1. Lineage (NCBI taxonomy): Eukaryota > Metazoa > Chordata > Actinopteri > Siluriformes > Trichomycteridae > Trichomycterus > Trichomycterus rosablanca. The sequence continues at coordinate 17,273,020 of NC_085989.1, read as the reverse complement.
ACACTCACTCCATCTCACTCCAGCTAAGTTCCATTTCCCTTGTCTCCAATGTATGCCTAATCTTCCCAGGCTCACCTCAACATGCTCCCTACTTAATTACAATATCATATGCAAACATGACTCAGGCTGAGTAATAGTGCATTAGACACTATTTAGGGCATTTGTTCAGTATATGTTTGTAATATTTGTCAAATACTTATTTCTATCAGAGTGGTAGGTAGTAGCTTCCCTCCTTACAAGATATGAGTGTGTTAAATATGTGTCCCCAATGTGGCATCTGGTGTAGACCACCTGATAAATAGGTTTGTCTGTTGTATTTTTACTTTGGTGTAAATGACTACATATTTAAGGAAACATATTTTCACACATTGTGTTCCATTCTTGCCACATTTTTCTGATGTAGACAGATATTAGAGGTTTGGCATCTGATAGGGGAAATTTCATTTAGCTTTCATTCACACATTATAAATAAAATACCAAAGCAGTACAACTACACAAGCCTGATTAAACTTTTTTTAAAGCATTTACCATGTCTTTCAAACAGTACACATTATGTCCCATTATGACAGCATGTTTACTGCATGCCTTATGCATCATGGAGAGCTAGAAGCTCCCCACAGTTATTGCTTAACTGTGCGACATTTCATTTTGGGCTGCCCCCAAAGCACTTTAAATTAAAAATCACAGCCTGGAACAGATCAATACATAGTCAGTTAATATTATCATCACTTTACACATGCCCAAGCAAGTCAAACAAGGCTCACTACTACTGTAGTGAGCATTCTACTGAGTGGAGACCTGTGAGCTTATTGGGTCAAATATGAAAATAAGCACCTACAGTTCATGAGTAATTTTTGGAATGATCTTGCTGACATGCTTTTATGTCCACTCTCTTTCTTTCTAGAAAAGCTTTCAGAAAAGAGGCCTGCTGACTGACAGCCCCTGGTCAAGTCACGTGGTCATCATGGTCCAAACCAACACTACACTCTATACCGCTATAGAAAGTATGAACAGCCTCAATAAGGCAGGGCAAAGGTTAGAGGCCTAGAAAAGGGTTAAGTCTGGCTGAATACACAGTGAATAAAAGTCATCGAACAAAGAGAAATCCAGCAGTTTCAGATTGTGGCAGACAAAAGGCTAACTGGCCTACTGGCAAATCTATGATTTGAAGTCTCAAAAACTGGAAAGTACCTGGACATGCATAGTCACAGCTCTGCATTGTTTTGGCAAGTATGTGTAGTCAAAAAACATGCTAGAAGATGGCGTATTCTACACCCATTTAAACCTGGTATATCATCTACCAGCTACCCCCTCAGCCATACTCAAAAACTTCCAGCATACCCACACTAACTCAAATGTCTGTGGTACAAATCATTCGCCTGATGAGAACAAACTGGTTAGTATTGAATACCAAAGGAACAACTTCACACAACCTTATACAGACATACAGAAACAGGCAATGAATCACTCTGGGAGGGAAAGGATCTATTACATAAATCTCAATATCCATCTCCATATAGCCACCAAAAGTATTTGGACACCTGACCATGAGCTTGTTGGACATCCCATTTAAAACACAAATTGTATTAACACATAGCTCAAAAGATCTCCTTAGAAGGCTTCGCACAAGACTTTGAGGCATGTCTGTGGGAATTTGTGCCCATTTATTCAAATGAGCATCTATATGGCTGGTGACTGATGTTGGCCAAGAAACCCTCAATAGATGTTCCAGTTAATTCCAAAGCTGTTCAGTGAGGCTGAGGTCAGGGCTCAGTACAAGCAACTGAAGCACAGTGATGCTGGAAAAGGAAACGGCCCTTCCTAAAATCGTTGCTGCAAAGTTGGAAGCATACAATGTTCTTTATACCACTCTGAAGGGGAACACTTATGTGGTGCATCTGTCTTCTATGGCAGCTGCTACATGACTGGTTTGATTTATTTAGACTCGACCCAAGAGCAGTGAAAATTATGAGCTGTACGTAAATACAATGGTGGAAGGTATCACTTATCAAGTATGACCCTTTATTAGGTGTGCTGAAAAACAACATGCAGTTTCACCTGTGCTTGCATACTATTAATATTTTACTTTGATAAGATTACACATGACCCTGGAGAACAAACACCAGCACATTGCTCAGCAAGTCATTAGTTTAATAGGTACAACTTTGTACCTATGCTCAACTTTCAGTTTGTTATTGGAAGGGACCACTACTAATCACCTGGGTTTAAAACTACCACCTGTAAAGTGTCAAGTAACCACAAACTTTAACTTCACTTCTAAATGCACACCCTCTTAGAGTGACTAGGTAGTGAGATACACTGATCAGCCATAACAATAAAACCATCTCCTTGTTATAGAAGCACTTTGTAGTTCTACAATTACTGACTGTAGTCAGTCTGTTTCACTACATGCTTCTTTAGCCCCCTTTCATGCTGTTCTTTAATGGTCAGGACTCTCCCAGGACCACTACAGAGCAGGTATTATTTGGGTAGTGGGTCATTCTCAGCACTGCAGTGACACCGACACGGTGGTGATGTGTTAGTGTGTGTTGTGCTGGTATGAGTGGATAAGACACAGCAATGCTGTTGAAATTTTTAAACACCTCACTGTCACTGCTGGACTTAGAATAGTCCACCAACCAAAAATATCCAGCCAACAGCACCCCATGGGCAGCGTCCTGTGACCACTGATGAAGGTCTAGAAGATGACCAACTCATGAGCAATAGATGAGCGATCGTCTCTGACTTTACATCTACAAGGTGGACCAATTAGGTAGGAGTGTCTAATAGAGTGGATGGTGAGTGAACATGGTATTTAAAAACTCCAGCAGCATACCAGCACAACACACACTAACACACCACCACAATGTCAGTGTCACTGCAGTGCTGAGAATGATCCACCACCTAAATAATACCTGCTCTGTAGTGGTCCTGGCAATTGAAGTACATGGTGAAAGCAGGCTAAAAAAGGTATGTAGAGAAACAGATGGACTACAAAGTGTCTCAATATGGTAAGTGGAGCTGATGAAATGGACTGTGTGCACAAACAAGGAGGTGGTTTTAAATGTTATGGCTGATCAGTGTATATACCTGTATATACTGTATCTTCCTGACAAGAAGGCTGTTGTATAATACCTGCCAAGACTGCCCGAACATATTTTAACAGAGTGCAAAAGCAAAAAAGCAAATCAAATCAAGAAGCAAAAACTCTTATTTCTAAACACAACAGAACTACAAGGACACATAATTCATTTTGTTAACAGAACCTAAAACAACTTGAAAACAAATGTAATAAAAAATAACTAAAGCAAAACAGAACCTTTCCTGGCATAAATGTCCAACAAACTCATGGTCAGGTGCCCAAATACTTTACCAAATACAAACCTAATTGTTGCCTACAGGACAAAAAAAGGCTGTGAATAAAAACAAAGCAATTCCAGCTAATAAATCTTATTGTTCGAAATTCAGTAAAGGGAAACAGCAGTCAAGTCAAGAAAGGGTCTGAAAGACCTAGAACACTCTGATAGTACAGTTTGTATGCAGCCAGGGAGACAAAGCAAAACTCACATGACAGAAAAGGACCTGCAGGAAGGTTTAGCTAAAGGGTGACATTGTCCTGCTGTACAGAGTTGCTTGTACAAACATGAAACATCTGGATGAGCCAGCAGACATACAGAAACTCTGGATAGATGAACATGCTGCGAGTGCAAATTGGACTAATAGTAATCAGCATTCAGCAGGGTGTGATATCTGACAAAGGGGGAGGATGTTACCAAGTACAGTCTAAATACTGGTGTCAATCATTCCTTACCTGGCAAAAGACAGGTTCGGGCATGTCAGCCAGAGCGTTTAACAGATCCTGAGCAGTCTGCAGGTTTGGAGGCAGGCGGTCGATGCATAGGCAGCGCGAGTGCAGTGTTGAATATGTGAGTGAGCCCACTTCAGTCCAGTGCACATAAAGCATGCGTGAGCCGAGCTGTTTGCCCAGCAGCTCTGACTTGGCCCGGGCAGCAGAGTCCTTCTTCATATACTCCACGAAGCCGTAGCCCTTGGAGTGGCCGGTGGTGGCACTGTGCACCAGAAAGCAGCGTTCCAGGTTGCCGAAGGGCCGGACCAGCTCTTCGAACTGCTGCTGCGTGAAAGCTCGTGGAAGGTTGGCAATGCACAGAAGGGCATCTGTGGGCTGCAGTTGCACCGAGATCTCTCGGTCACGCAGTACATGCTGGTGAAATTGCTTGATCGCACACTGGGCCTGCTCACCGTTTAGAAGGGTCACAAAGGCTAAAAGAAAGCAGGAACAAAGCTCATCAAAATTGTTAGGTAGCAGCAGGGCTAAACACCATCACTTACACCGACTCATGTAGGTTATTTAAAACTGTAAGGTCAAAGCTTGTACTTCTAATAAAGTAAACGAATGTAGATTAGTAATGTAGATTGATAAAGCATCTGTAAAACTACAGCACGCATGGCTAAGATAATGTATACTGATCAGCCATAACATTAAAACCACCTCCTTGTTTCTACACACAGTCCATTTTATCAGCTCCACTTACAGTTGTGTTCAAAATAATAGCAGTGTGTTTAAAAAAGTGAATAAAGCTCAGAATTCTTATAATAGCTTTTATTTTCATACACACAAATGCATTGACAACACTGCCCATTCTTTTCCAAATCAAAACATGAATTAAAATTGATCAAATGTGTTATTACTTCACAGAAAGTGAAGAAAAGGGAATATTAGGCTGTTCAAAAAAATAGCAGTGTCTGCATTTTTCTTTACAAACTCAAACATTTACTGTTTAAACTGAAAAATGCTTCAATATTTAGCTTTCCTGTAAACCACTAAACTAATAATCAGTTGTATAACCACTGTTTCTGAGAATTGCTTCACATCTGTTTCATGGAGTCAACCAACTTCTGGCACCTGTGAACAGGTATTCCAGCCCAGGACGATTGGACCACATACCACAATTCCACTGCAATTCTTGGTTTTGCCTCAGAAACAGCATTTTTGTTGTCACCCCACAAGTTTTCTATTGGTTTAAGGTCCGGAGATTGGGCTGGCCACTCCGTAACGTTAATCTTGTTGGTCTGAAACCAAGATGTTGCACACTTACTGGTGTGTTTGGGGTCATTGTCTTGTTGAAACATCCATTTCAAGGGCATGTCCTCTTTGGCATGAGGCAACATGACCTCTTCAAGTATTTGGATGTATTCAAACTGATCCATGATCCCTGGTATGCGATAAATAGGCCTGACACCATAGTATGAGAAACATCCCCATATCATGATGCTTGCGCCACCATGCTTCACCGTCTTCACAGTGTACTGTGGCTTGAATTCAGTGCTCGGGGGTCGTCTGACAAACTGTCTGCGGCCACTAGACCCAAAAAGAACGATCTTGCTTTCATCAGTCCACAAAATGTTGCGCCATTTCTCTTAAGGCCAGTGAATGTGTTCTTTGGCAAATTGTAACCTCTTCAGCACATGTCGTTTTTGCAACAATGGGACTTTGCGGGGGCTTCTTGCCGATAGCTTGGCTTCACACAGGCGTCTTCTAACTGTCACAGTACTCTTAGGTAACTTTAGACCTTCTTTGATCTCCCTGGAGCTGATCATTGGCTGAGTCTTTGCCATTTTGGCTATTCTTCAATCCATCCGAATGGTAGTTTTCCATTTTCTTTCACGTCTTTCTGGTTTTGGTTGCCATTTTAAAGCATTTGAAATCATTTTAGCTGAGCAGCCTACAATTTTCTGCACTTCTTTATATGTTTTTCCCTCTCCAATCGACTTTTTAATCAAAGTACGCTGTTCTTCTGAACAATGTCTGGAACGACCCATTTCACTCTTTTTAGAGAGAAATGCACCATAACCAGCATGTACAACATCTGCTGCTTTTATACTTTAATAAGGTATAAAAGCCACCTGTTTGACACCCATTTTTTTCACAGAATGAATGACCTCAGTAATTGAACTTTACACTGCTATTATTTTGAACACACCCCTTTTAATTACTTATTCAATTACACAGAATCAGCAGCATGCATGTCATGATGGTTGGGTCTGTTGGTTTTTTATTACTCTACTACACCTACTAGTAAGTTTTTTGCCATGTATAAATATAATTTCTACCAAAAACAGTGATTGATCTGGTTAGTGATGTTGGACTGCTATTATTTTGAACACAACTGCCATTCCAGCTCAATTTGGCTATGTACATGGCATTAGATGTGGGTTCAAAAACCAAATTTAAGTTAAATCAAAATTGATGTACTATATTTGGTTTTTTATTTTTAGATAATTCAAGAAATTAAGTATTTTTTGTGGATTAGTGTGTTGGAAGAGATACTTACCATATAGAAGCACTTTGTAGTTCTACAATTACTGACCAGTCCATCTATTTCTCTACATACTTTAAGCCTGCTTTTACTGTTCTTTAATGGTCAGGACCCCCACAGGACCACCGCAGAGCCGGTATTATTTAGGTGGTGGATGATTCTCAGCACTGCAGTGACACTGACATGGTGGTGGTGTGTTAGTGTGTGTTGTGCTGGTATGAGTGGATCAGACAGCAATGTCGACGGAGTTTTTAAATCAAGTGTCCACTCACTGCCCACTCTATTAGACACTCCTACCTAGTTGGTCCACCATGTAGATGTAAAGTCAGAGACGATGGCTCATCTATTGCTGCTGTTTGAGTTGGTCATCTTCTAGACCTTCATCAGTGGTCACAGGACGCTGCCTACTGGGCACTGTTGGATGGATATATTTTTGTCCAGCAGTGACAGTGAGGTGTTCAAAAACTCCAGCAGCACTGCTGTGTCTTATCCACTCATACCAGCACAACACACACTAACACACCACCACCATGTCAGTGTCACTGCAGTGCTGAGAATCATCCACCACCTAAATAATAACCACTTTGTAGTGGTCCTGGGAGAGTCCTGACCATTAAAGAACAGCATGAAAGGGAGCCAACAAAGCATGCAGAGAAATAGATGGACTACAGTCAGTAATTGTAGAACTAGAAAGTGCTCCTATATGGTAAGTGGAGCTGATTAAATGGACAGCGAGTGTAGAAACAAGGAGGTGGTTTTAATGTTATAGCTGACCGGTGTAAATCCCAGTTAAAAATCACTAAAATAAGATTTCCTTAAACCCAGATCACCTGCAGATACTTCAGAGCATAAAACACATCACCCATATCCATGCAGGAACCTTCTAATCATAACTAATCATGTCTGTGCAGCAGCCCGCCAATACATCAAGAGCTTGAGATCTCAGCAGTCTGGTGTGTTCTGTTTGACCAATCAACAATCTACACTGTTTCTTGCCCAACAAGTACAGGCAAGAAGGGTAATCAAATTTAGCCCAGGTACTAAAATACAGTATGGGTCACTTGGCAATGGAAACGACCACTAATGTTGGAGTATGGATTTAAAAATGTACCAGACCATTGGATACCATGCAGTGGAAAGAGGGCTTGATATAGACCCACACCAATGGCTTTTTTGTTAGAAAAAAAATTTACATAACAAAAAACCCACACCCACTGGTGCTTTTCTGTATTGACAGAACAAAAAACTACTCAACTCAGTTTTTGGGGCCATGATTTTCTCTTCAATTGTAAGAGTAAGGTGGCCCACTGTTTTTACATCCATTCACATGAAACTTTACATTTATTCCAACTTTATCAATACTAAAAGCAGCACTTTAAGTGACTTGTTCTCTGTTGTTTTTTTAAGCTGTTTCTTTAATGTACCCACAAAACACAAAACTGTTTGATTACTATTTAAAACCAGAGCTTTAAGTTGGTTAAGCACTGCAAAACAGCAGTAGCATGGCTGTTTAACCAGTTGAACTAGCTAAAGGTTTAGTTACATTTTGTGGTACAGTATTATGGAAGTTAGTCAAAAACACAATGCACTGAACTGCTAATACAGCAATAACAAACATTAAAGGTCATACCTGTTCCCTTGTACTTGTCCACAAAGCAGTACTTCAAATCATAGTTGCTTAACAGCTCATGCACTTCCTAAATAAAGAAAAAGACCATGACAGAATAAATATTAACAACAAGGTCAAAAGGTAGAATGTCAGCATGGAATAGAAGGTTAGTTCGCAATATCATTTATGTAAATAATGATTGTTTTGGCCTCGTTATAAGTAATAGGGCAGGGAAATCACTTTTTTTCAGAGAAATTGTTCCCTTATGCAGTCAATGCACATATGCACATTAGTTACTTATAATAATCTCCATCCAAATACAATTTTTACTTGAAGTTTGTCAGTGTACTGTACTGTGCATCTTGATTGCACACTTTGTCTGTTGTATTGTTTATTCTATGTTTATATATAGTATATCATTTTGTATTATTTAATTAGATGTTTATATGTTGCCACCTGCACCAAGAGAAATTCCTTGTACATCTGGTACTTGGCGAATAATAAAGATTCTGATTCTACACCCAAATTCTCTTTAAACATGCCATACGCAAAGTTTACCACATACAAGTTAGCACACTACAGCAGTGGTCGCCAACCTTTTTTGCAGCATGAACCGGTTTCATACAAGATATAATTTCACGGACCGACCGGGGCAGAAGGATTTAAAATAGATTAACTACAGAATGGAAAATCAGTGTGTATCCTGAGCCTTTTTCGATGCAACGAGACACTGCTCCCATCTAGTGGTGATTGGAGACAATAACACCCAAAGAGTTTTGGAAATGTCTTGTAGCGATCTCTAATTATTTATTCTTACTGTGTGGCCCAGTAAAATAACCCACGGGCCGGTGCCGGTACCGGTCCACGGCCCGGTGGTTGGGGACCACTGCAATACAGGGCTTGAAAACGGATTTCATGGCTGAGGTGTTTGCTACGTAATTACTAAATAAGCATCAGAGAAGTAACAGTTTCCTAAACGTCATTGCTGACACCGGACAAATAATCATACAAGAAATTTAGTGCGGTTTGTACCAAAGACAGAAGAATAACTGATTAATACTTGATTTTTGACTGGGCACTTGTAACCGTTTTACACTGAATTTATGTAAACTATTCAAAGAAAATATCCTGATGATTAAATATAAATGCATTGCATGTTAGTAGTTTTGCTGACGTCAATGCTTAGACAAAATTAAATTTTAATAAAAAATAAGTTAATACATTTCGCAATAGTGACCTAGCCAGTTTAGCAACACAACATTGGAAACTGAGAATGGGCTGTGTCCTAAACAACCTACTAGTGCACTACATAATCGATAATGGGATTACTACTAATCACTTGGTAAATATTATTTAAAACTAAGTCCGTTTTAACACCTTAGCGTGAGGGCTTAATTTATTCCAACCATACAGAGAAGCATGTTTATAACATAATTAAAAATATAGGACTTATGTACTTATGAACTTCAACATTCAAACGATCAAAAATTAAGAAGCCAGACTTTTTGGTCGCAAAAGTCAAATTTGACAATTTTTATGTTACGAGTTTAAAATAAGATATCAGTTTGAGTACATCTTTGGCTTTTAAAAACGAGAGGTCGCATTTTTGTTGTTTGCAAAATCGATTTTAAGGCCAAAAAATCTGAAATTAAAAGGTCGAAAATTACACAATCGCTGCGTTTCTCCTCTAGGTGGCAGAAAGGAGCTCGTATAGAACCAACCTGCTAACTAGATACCTAACGTTCTCGTAATCTCCACCCAGCTGTTGCACTTTCGAGGCCATAAAGTGCGAGCATGTCGAAACACTGGTGAGGCCAGGGTTTTCCAGAAGAAACCAGTTCATTACACACTCATGATGACTGAAATCTGTTTGTTTGATACATTAATAAGCACACAGTCCGGGCGCATTAGAAACATTGAAATAACAGGAACGCGGCGGAGTTCTGCATTAATCAATATATAATCATTCACTTATTCATTCCTGTTGAAAGGCGCTTATTTAACCACATAATTTAATGGGGGGAATTAATTGGTCAGATAACACCAGCACCGGGCAGCCGTTCAGAATCAACACATGCAACGATTGGAAGCATTTAAAGCCCTGAACACTTGCCTGGTTGGTAATATCAGCCGGGAGGTTCTTGATGATGATTTTGCGGCGGTTATGGAACTCTCTGTGTGTTCTTTCTAACCGGCTGGAGATTTCTTCAGGACTCAGTACTGTCAGTTCATCCTCAGCCCTGTATGAACACTCGTTTCCCACCGTCGTCGTCGTCTCCCCATCCCGCGGATCAGCTCCTGACTCTCTGCGTTTCTCCATAACCCAGTTCTCCGATCTTCCTTGATCGCGGTGTTCGTAAAACGCACGGGGAGCGAAGTCTGCACCAGCGTAACCCTGCTCCTCTCCGGCAGCTCTACTAACGGACACCTCTGCCGCCATAGCTCCGTGTGGAAGTTTCGCTTAGAGCGCACCGTCTGTTTCAGCAGTTTAAACAATACACGCGTGGGGCAAACTCGGCTTCTGATTGGCTGACAGCAGAATGCGTCTCACTACAGCGTCCGAGGCGGAGCTCTTTGATCACGTGGTCATTTTAAATCCTCCAAATGCAGGGTTGCCATGAGTTGTTTTGTACTGAAATACTCTGGTCAGCAGCTAATAGTGACCCTAGTCCACCTGACCGTCCGTGTGTGAATCATCCATTCATTGTCTGTTTTACCACGCTTTATTCTATTCAGGGTCGCGGTGCGGTGGGTCTGATTCACTAGGCGAAAGATAGGTCGACAGTCCATCACAGGGCAAACACACATGGGCGGATCTACCGGGGTGGCATAGGGTGGCACATGCCACCCTAAAAGAAAGCCTTGCCACCCCTGCTGCCACCCCAGTTGGCAGCAACGAATTAAAAGAAAAGTTATGGCCAATTTGACATTTACGAGCGCGAATCTCCAATGTCCGACTGCAGTGAACGCTGCACGAGATAACGTCAGAGAGGCGCGGTGCGTCAGATTGGCGCGAAGCGAGGGAGCCAGGAGTCGCGAGGAAAGGAGACACGGGAGGAAAGAGGTAAAAACTGAGTAACTGTCTATCAAGAAATTAAATTATAATTAAAGCACAGTGCTAGTATAGTTGCGATGCTGATTTTGAGATGATAAAAATCAGGTTGAAGAACGTTATTTCGCTAACTATACACAGACATCCCAAGTTGCAAAAACTAATTTCAGTGAGGTACCCCCGGACCTCGACCCCGACCCCCCAAGCCCCCCAAAAAAAAGCTAAAAAAGCCTCTGCACACATGAAAGTATATGGGTGATAACAGAACTTTTAGGAGCTGCTAACTGAGCTACTAAGCTAACTGTTCGCGTCACAAACACATTAATGTGTACTGTAGTGCACTAGATTGTGTGAAAGATAATAGATTTATGTTCCCTACATAGTGCACTAGATTGTATAGCAGATCACGGATTTATGTTCCCTACATAGTGCACTAGATAGTGTATTAGATAACGCATTCATGTTCACTACATAGTGCACTAGAAAGTATAACTAGATAATGATTTGTGTTCCTTACATAGTGCACTAGATAGTGTATTACATAATTAATTATGTTCCCTACATAGTGCACTAGATTGTATATCAGATAGCGGATTTATGTTCCCTACTTAGTGCACTAGACAGTATATTAGACAATTGATTTATGTTCCCTACACAGTGCGCTAGATTGTGTATTATAAAACGGATAGTTCCGGTCCTAAAATCTGATTGGCTGAGCCGCGCTCTAAGCCGTTGTAAAATCCCCGATAAACGCACACCTAGGACCACCTTACATCATTCCATATTAATACGCCACTGAATAGAAAAAGTTAATGTTATTTTCGCCCTCATGTTGCCTAGCAACACTGTTAATCGAACTATTTTGCGTCGCGGAAGAATGCTTTATTGTAAGTTTATACACAATAAATACATTTATGAATTAAACATTGTTGTATTTATTGTATTTTATGTTGACCGCCGTTTTATAAAAGCAATAAGCCACTCGAGACCGTGCGTTACTGCTATGATTTTAGCACGGGAAAGAAGTTTTAGGCACTCTGCTTCGCGTCGTGCCAAAACGTCATCCCCGTGCTAAAATCACAGTAACGCACGGCCTCTCGTGGCTTATTGCTTTATCAGATAACGGATTTAATACGCGATCGGGGAAAAAAGTTTGTCGCCTGCATGCACGTGTGTGTTTGTGTGTGCGTGCTCTTGGCCGCTCGTTCTGGATTCCGGGAGATTTTATCTGACTTGCGGGCATCAGGGAGCCGCTATGTATATACGGGAGACTCCCGGAACTTCCAGGAGACTTGGGATGTCTGTTAACATGTAATGTTAGCTAGGTCTGACGTTAGTTCTGTGTAAAGTAGGCTATAAAAGCTAATATTGATTCAACGTCTGTCAAGGAAAACATTGTAAAGTTACTTTGAATCTTACAGAAATGAAGAGGAAGGGTAGCATACATAGTTTTTTCTCACCAAAGAGAGAGGTGACAGAAATAGAAAATGAACAACTGAGCAAGGTAAACAGTAAAGATGAGGTGGAAGGAGAGAGAGAAGAGAAGGATAAGGTGGAAGGAGAGAGAGGAGGGCAACAGAAACGTGACAGAGATAGAATAGGCCAAGGCAACCAGGGACAGGAGGAGGTAGGAGAACACCATAGCGGTGAAGATATGGAGGAGGGAGAAAGCGAGAGACAAGATAACACACAGGGCTCAGACAGTGAAAGGGAAAGGAGAGTGCCTGAGCCATCACCAACGATCTCCAGTCGAGTTGGTCCACATGGTATGGAAATTGTTGCTGCATAGTTTACTAAGTTACATATGAATAAGAACAACAAATGACAAAAACGGACATTTTGCTGTAAGGTGTATTTAAGAGACATTGCTTAGACTTCTTCAAATAAATATAAATATTCATGTTTGCTTAAATATGAATAATTGGGGAAACTTGTAAGTGTGAAAGTGTGATGAGATGGGGACAGAGTTTTAATATTTTGTGTACAATGTATTTTAGATCTATTGCTAAGGTTAAATTCCAAAATTACACAAATAAACCTAAAAATACTCTCCAGGCAAAAATGTTAGTGTGTGCTAACACAGTCTGATAGTTATAACTAATCAATGACAGTTCCAAATTGATTATGTTTTTACTAGTTGTTATATTGTATTATTAGTTCAGATGTAATGCAGTTTGAATCTTTCCTCCCCTCCATCTTCTAGACGTATCCAAGTCCAGGTGTGAGGTGCCAGTGCAGCCAATGCGAGAGAGTTTCCCTAAGACCCTTCAGGGAGGAGCCAGGAGAAGCTTCCGTAGCGACTGGTACAAATCTCATCCCTGGTTAGAATACTCGCAATCCAAAGATGCAGCTTACTGTTTTGCTTGTAGGCATTTTTCCCTCCCCGATGCTCCAAGGACTGTTTTCACCTCATTCGAGGGTTATCGTAACTGGAAAAAGGCTACAATGAAAGACAGTGGTTTCTGTTCTCATGCCAGATCTGAAGGCCATGTAAATGCAATGTTTGCATGGACAGAGAACAAGAAAATTATGGATAAAAATACCTCAATGTTTGGACTAATGGATGAGCAAAAAAAGAAGCAGGTGGCTGAAAATCAATACTACATTAAAACATTAGCTGAAATTTTAGTTCTAACAGCCACAGAAAACATAGCACAGCGGGGTCACAGGGAGTCTCTCGACTCAGAAAAAAAGGGTGTTTTTCTGTCTATGTTAGACTTGCTGGGTAACCATAACCCCATCATTAAAAAAAGACTTGAACAACAAGTTAAAAATGCAAAATACACCAGTAAAACAATACAGAATGAAATACTTGAGTGCTTGGCTGCAATGGTCAAAGAGGAAATCATCCAGGAAGTTAAAACGAGCAAGCAGTTTTCAGTTATTGTTGATGAAACTAAAGATGTTAAGAAAAAAGAGCAAATATCATTTGTTCTGAGATATTTTTACAACGGTGTGGTTCATGAGAGTTTTCTGGAGTTTGAAGTGGCAGAACACCTGGATGCTGCCAGCTTAAGTGACAAGATTATATGCTTCCTTGAGAAGCATGGGCTGGAGTACAAGAAAAACCTTGTAGGCCAGGGCTATGATGGCGCGGCAGTGATGCGCGGGGCACATGCAGGTGTTCAAGCAAAAATAAAAGAAGTAGCCAAACATGCCTTCTATGTTCACTGTAGTGCACACTGCTTGAACTTAGTTATAGTAGACGCTGTAAAAAGTGTGGCAGATGCAGGAAACTTCTTCTCATTATTGGAACGACTGTATGTATTCATGTCTGGGTCTTATGTACATAACAAATGGCTGGAAGTGCAGCGGGAGATGTTTGATGGTGCACCAAGGGAACTCCAACAGCTAAGTGATACACGTTGGGCCTGTAGGCACATAGCATGTCGCAATGTTATGGACAGGTTGCCTGCAATAGTACAGGTGCTTGAAGAGATCGCATCTGAGAACCATCCACAAAGAGCTGTTGAAGCAAGAGGGATATTGGCTCAAATTGATCTGAATTTTGCTGGATCTCTTGTTCTGTTCAAAAAGGTCCTGAGTGACTCCAAATTTTTATCAGACATGCTCCAGTCTAAAACAGTGGACTATGCCAAGGCTGTTGAACTTATTGAAGCACTTAAAGAGACACTGATCCAGTACCGTAGTCAAGCGTCTTTTGAGGAAATGTGGAGTGAAACACTAGATTTATGTCAGCGAAGTAACATTGATACAACTCAGCGAAAACCAAAGAGGCCAAGACAGACAGCAAAGGTGCTTCAGGATACTGTCATCCACTCCACCTTGGGACAGCATGTAGTTCCAGATAGCAAACACACCTTTTGTGTCTCTGTGTACTATCCAGTTCTGGATAACATGATTGGAGAAATAGGAAGAAGATTTTCTAACACAAATTGTCAAATTATGCAGGGTGTCCAGGCACTAAATCCGTCAAGTCCAACTTTTTTGAGGGAGGAGGCTGTTCTGTTATTGGCTGAAGCTTATGATTCAAATATTGAGGATCTCAAACACGAGTTACATCAGACAAAAAGAGTACTAGACAGAAAAAAGGGGGAAAAGGAGAGTCCTACCACTTTAATGGAGTTCACTCAGTTTTTGGACCCATACCAGGATGTTTTTTATGAGTTGTTCAGGTTGTGTAAAATAGCAGTTGTTTTACCTGTGAGCAGTGCATCCTGTGAACGAAGTTTTTCATCTCTCAGGCTCATAAAGACTTATTTGCGGTCTACTATGACAGAAAAGAGACTATCAAGTTTGGCTGTACTCAGCATTGAATCAAAACGCACAAAAGCATTAGACCTAGATAAATTTGTTAAGCGTTTTGCTGAGCAAAATGGAAATCGCCGCATTCAGCTGTTATAGTGTTGTTGTTATTGTTGTTGTTTTTAATGTCTCTTTCGTATATACAGTATAAATCTGTTCAAGCTACTAAGGGACAAATGGGGAGAATGTGTGTTTCGAGTAAAAAATAAAAGCAATGTCCAGTACCTTGTTTGAGTGCCATGACCCATTTATTTCCACAGTGTATTTATGCTCACCTTAGTACAGCTCAGTCCATAGATCTTCATGGGTACGTTTTTCTTTGGATAGTTTCTTCTTGTACAAATGCTGGCTGCAACGCTGCCACTCTGACCCTTTTGAAGTGTGTACATACTATTTCTCATCAAACTGTGATTAAATTCAGTATAAATACGTCTGCCATATGTTGCCACCCCTCAAAAATTCCTGCCCCCCTCTCGCCACCCCATGAATATTTTTCTAGATCCGCCCCTGCAAACACACATACACACTTTCACACCCAGACAGATTTTAATACACTGCCTGGCCAAAAAAAAGGTCACACACTAATATTTAGCTTTGATTACGGCACGCATTCGCTGTGGCATCGTTTCCACAAGCTTCTGCAATGTCACAACATTTATTTCTGTCCAGAGTTGCATTAATTTTTCCCCAAGATCTTGTATTGATGATGGGAGATTTGGACCACTGCGCAAAGTCTTCTCCAGCACATCCCAAAGATTCTCAATGGGGTTCAGGTCTGGACTCTGTGGTGGCCAATCCATGTGTGAAAATGATGTCTCGTGCTCCCTGAAGCACTCTTTCACAATTTGAGCCCGATGAATCCTGGCATTGTCATCTTGGAATATGCCCGTGCCATCAGGGATCGTTCAGTACATTCAGGTAGTCAGCTGACCTCATTCTTTGGGCACATAACGTTGCTGAACCTAGACCTGACCAACTGCAGCAACCCCAGATCGTAGCACTGCCCCTACAGGCTTGTACGGTAGGCACTAGGCATGATGGGTGCATCAGTTCAGCCGCCTCTCTTCTTACCCTGATGCGCCCATCACTCTGGAACAGGGTAAATCTGGACTCATCAGACCACATGACCTTCTTCCATTGCTCCAGAGTCCAATCTTTATGCTCCCTAGTAAATTGAAGGCGTTTTTGCTGGTTAGCCTCACTGACAAGTGGTTTTCTTAAGGCTACACAGCTGTTTAGTCCCAATCCCTTGAGTTCCTTTCGCATTGTGCGTGTGGAAATGCTCTATTCACTATTAAACATATCCCTGAGTTCTACTGTTGTTTTTCTACCATTTGATTTCACCAAACGTTTAAGTGATCGCCGATCACGATCATTCAAGATTTTTTTTTCGACCACATTCCTTCCTCGAAGATGATGTTTCCCCACTGTCCTTCCACTTTTTAATAATGCGTTGGACAGTTCTTAACTCGATTTTAATAATTTGACCCTTCTGAAACAGATTAACATCTTTTCCATGACCACAGGATGTGTCTTTCCACATGGTTGTTTAACAAATGAGAAGCTACTCACTGCATCAGTTAGGGTTAAATAACTTGTTGCCAGCTGAAACATAATCACCCATGCAGTAATTATCCAATGGGAGGCTCTTACCTATTTGCTTAGTTAAATCCAGGTGGTGACCTTTTTTTTGGCCAGGCAGTGTATCTACAGTTAAGCTGACTGCATGTCTTTGAACTGTGGGAGGAAACCACCCATGCAGACATGGGGAGAACATGCAAACTACACAGAAATGACCCGGACTGCTTCACCTGGGAATCAAACCCAGGATCTTCTTTCTGTAAGGAGACAGTGCTAGCCACCAAGCCACCATGCCACCTCCTGTACATGACCTCAACCAATTACTAACTTACCCATCTTCCCTGGTAGATTTGGTCACCCCAATGTTCAGTTCATGGCCACGGCCCTAACGACAGGTCTTGTACCTAAATTTGACATAATGAAATCACTGTAAATAATTTTAATAAAATTTTTCCCTATTAAGGTCCTTATATAAATGTCTGTAAATAAAAATTGTTTTTAATTTGGTAACATTCTGGATTTGTTTGTTTATTAGGATTTTAACGTCATGTTTTACACTTTGGTTACATTCATGACAGAAACGGTAGTTACTCATTACACAAGATTAATCACTTTACAAGGTTATATCGAACACAGTCATGGACAATTTAGTATTTCCAATTCACCTTACTTGCATGTCGTTGGACTGTGGGAGGAAATCCAAACAGACGTGAAGAGAACATGCAAATTCCACACAGAAAGGACCAGGACCACCCCACCTGGGGATCGAACCCAGGGCCTTCTTGCTGTGAGGCGACAGTGCTACCCACTTCTGGAATACTGGACTACAGATCAGAAAGTTTAGAGTTTAGGGCATTGTTGGACCCTTGAGCAAGACTTCTAACCCTGAATGAATTAAATGGTTTCCTGTCTGGTTTTAAACTGCATTAGATAAACCCAAGCAGAGTCTGCCAAATGTAAAAATGTAAACTATTAATTTCATTATTAAACTATACACGATCAGCCATAACATTAAAACCATCTCCTTGTTTCTACACTCACTGTCCATACCATGACAGACCCTGGCATTTGGACTTGTTGCTGATAACAGTCTGGATGGTCCTTTTCGTCTTTGGTCCGGAGCACACAGCACCCTTTTTTTTTTTCCCAAAAAAAAGATTTATACACGTTTCCACTGTGATGGTCCAGCCTAGATGCCTCCGAGCCCAGTGAAGTCGACCCCGCTTCTGGACATGGTTAACCTAAGGCTTCTTTTCTGCACAGTAAAGTTTTAAGTGGCATTTGTGCATGTAACTCTGTATTGTAGTGCTTGACAAAGGTTTGACAAAGTAATCCCTCACCCATGTGGTTATATCAGCTATTGTTGAGTGGCGGTTCTTGATGCAGTGCCGTCTGAGGGATCAAAGATCACAGGCGTTCAGCTTAAGCTTGCACCCTTGGCCTGTACGCACTGAAATTCCTCCTGCAAATCCCTTCCAATCTTTCTTGCCGGTTCACTGTTTTTAAACATTTTAATAACTTTCTCAATAGTACTCAGCCTTTCCTGGATGTTGCTTTTGTACCAAACCATGATTACAATCACCTGTTGACATCACCTTTTTGTAAACACATCATTATTTAGTTTTTTTTCATGTCATTACTAGCCCTAAATTGCCCCCCCTTCCCCCATCCCGTTTTCTTTATAAATGAATTTTTATTGTACTGCAAGTTAAGCATAAGACATTTATGCTTTATAAGGTGTATTTATGATTTACTTTATGCAATGTAAAAATGCTTGAACTTGGTTCATAACCCTTTTTGAAAAAAATGAGAGAGAAACACTGAACAGAAAATGACATTTATTTAACACCATCTGTTTACGTTTAGCATTGCATCAGATTAAGCAAAGTGAAAACATACATCAGTGATTAAAGGATAACATCAGTATGTAAATACTAAATGCATTTATTTACTGTCATCACCACAGAGATTTCTGCAGCTTAAGGGGAAACACTGACCTGTAAGGAGTAGATGCGCATGATTTATTTATCTTTCGGATTTTACCGTCATGTTTTACGCTTTGATTACATTGATGACAGGACAGGTAGTTACAGGTTACACATCATTCATCAGTTTAAGTTCAGTGTCAAACACCACCACAGGTAATTTTGTATCTACAGTTTACCTCACTTGCATGTCTTTGGACTGTTGGAGGAAACTGGAGCTCCTGGAGGAAACCCACACAGACACGGGGAACATGCAAACTCCACACAGAAAGGACCCGGACCACTCCACTTGGGAATTGAACCTAGGACCTTCTTGCAGTAAGGCACAGTGCTACCCACCGAGCCACCAGGGTGTGTATTATTAAACTGCATTTATTATCACTGTATTATAATTCTATAGTAGTATATACACTGAATAGGCATAACATTATGACCACTGACAGGTGAAGTGAATAAGACTGATTATATCTTCATCACTGCACCTGTTAGTGGGTGGGATATATTAGGCAGCAAGTGAACATTTTATCCTCAAAGTTGATGTGTTAGAAGAAGGAAAAATGGGCGAGCGTAAGGATTTGAGCGAGTTTGACAAGGGACAAATTGTGATGGCTAGACGACTGGGTCAGAGCATCTCCAAAACTGCAGCTCTTGTGGGGTGTTCCCGGTCTGCAGTGGTCAGTATCTATCAAAAGTGGTCCAAGGAAGGAACAGTGGTAAACCGGCGACAGGGTCATGGGTGGCATTGATGCACGTGGGGAGCAAAGGCTAGAACGTGTGGTCCAATCCAACAAATGAGCTACTGTAGCTCAGATTGCTGAAGAAGTTAATGCTGGTTCTGATAGAAAGGTGTCAGAATACACAGTGCATCACAGTTTGTTGCGTATGGGGCAGCAAAAGGGGGACCAACACAATATTAGGAAGGTGGTCATAACGTTATGCCTAATCGGTGTACAGTATAGTAGTATGTATAATATAGTTCTATATAGTTATATATCATTACTATTTGGGATACTACAGTTTCAAAATCTACCTTGAACTGAATATACACTATATTGCCAAAATATAGTATTGCATTAACTCGCTCATCGAATTCATTGCATTCAGGTGTTCCAATCACTTCCATGGCCTGGCCACAGGTGTATAAAACCAAGCACCTAGGCATGCAGACTGCTTCTACAAACATTTGTGAAAGAATGGGTCACTCTCAGGAGCTCAGTGAATTGGATGCCACCTGTGCAACAAGTCCAGTCGTGAAATTTCCTCACTACTAAATATTCCACAGTCGACTGTCAGTGGTATTATAACAAAGTGGAAGCGATTGGGAACGACAGCAACTCAAGCCACAAATGTGCTTCTGGAAGAATGGTCAAAAATTCCCATAAACACACTCTAAACCTTGTGGAAAGCCTTCCCAGAAGAGTTGAAGCCGTTATAGCTGCAAAGGGTGGCCGACATCATATTAAACCCTATGGATTAATAATGGGAGTCACTCAAGTTCATATGCGTGTGAAGGCAGACGAGCGAATACTTTTGGCAATATAGTGTAGATAAAATGCCATCTGATGGTAGTAAATTTTACCAACTGTCAAAGTGCTGCTAAGTGTAAGCTTTTCCTGCCAAATTAGTAGTTTACTTTCATCGTCTATGAGGAGATTTGCATGTTCTCTCAGTAACAGCATGGGTTTCCTCTGTGTTCTAATTTCCTTACACACTTTTAGGTTTGAATGACTGTACGGACTGGCGCCCAATGTTCAAAATACACTGAGCAGAAAAAAGTGAATGAATAAATGAAGGTATGAATATTTTTAATTTACAAAACCACTACTAAATGCAGGTTCAATTATTAAAGTTAATGTTTAAGATCAAGAGCATGTCTACAGTAAATCATGAGAATTCAGTGAATATGTTGAGAGTATTCTTCCCAAATTGAAGATACAAATCTGTTTTATAAAATAGGAAAATAAATAGAATAAAACATTCTCTGGGGAAAGTTGAAAGATCACAAACATCACCGATATTTCAGGTAATTAAAATAAGGTGCTTTTGCAAAAGTCATAACTTTTAAGCCCTTTTAGAACATTTTACCACCTTTGGTTTACATTGCTAGTCAGTTCATTCATTCTGAAAATGCTAAAAAAGAAAAAAGTGTGTATTAAGGCCCAACAAATACAAAAACAATACACTAACAAGATAAAATAACAGCATGTCTATTTACAATACACTTATAGTCACAGCGTGATACAACAATATTCCAGCACTGTACGATTTCTTTCCTCGATCAGATTGTACACGAACACAGTGGCACTTGAAAAGCAGACGGCTCGATTTCTCACTGTCTGTTCTGTAAGCGATGCTGTCGACACGAACACCTCACCTGGCGAATATGGGAAAGTGGTCAGCGAGGGTTGATCTGCGCGAGCCGCACGGTGGGTTCCTGCTCGTACGTTCGGCGAATCTCCTCCAAGGCATCAGCGAGGGTTTTGAACGTTGGACGCTGTGACGGCGTGAAGTCCCAGCACTGCTCCATTAGCGAGTACACCTAAAGTCAGGGCAGAATTTATTTATTTATTAGCATTTCAACATCATGTTTTACACACTTTGATTACATTCATGACAGAACTGTAATTACTTGTAAGTTTATTATCAAACACAGTCATGGACAAATTTGTATCTCCAATTAACCAGACTGCATGTCTTTGGACTGTGGGAGGAAACTGGAGCTCCCGGAGAAAACCCACCCAAACACAGGGGGGAACATGCAAACTTCGCACAGAAAGGACCCGGACAGCCCCACATGGGGATCGAACCCAGGACCTTCTTGCTGTGAGGCGACAGTGCTACCCACTGAGCCACCGTGCCGCCCGGGCAGCATTTTCAATTAAAATAATGTGAATGGGGACCAATGACATCAGTGTCAGTAAGATGCAGGGAGAAAACAGTGTCTGACTCCACTCCTAATGATCAGTGTAGTGGCAAAACTACAAGGTATTGATTTCATCATGAAAAGGTAGCTCAAGGAATACAGATGAGATTCCCCCCGTTTTAAACAGATACAGTTGAAGTAATAAGATTACATACACCTTAGTCACATTTATTTTATTCAATTAGTTTGACTATTTCTGACATTTAATACTAATACACATTCCCTCTTTTAGGTCAGTTAGGATCACTTCTGTATTTTAAGAACTTGAAATGTATAAATAATGCGAGGGATCTTTTATATTATGGTTGGAAGCTGGGTCTGAAATCGCATACTTCCATACTGAACAGTACGCAAAAGCAGTGCGTGAGAGTGGTCAGTGTGTCCGAATATGTAGTATTCATTAAACAGTACACGAAAGCAGTGCGTGAGAGTGGTCAGTGTGTCTGAATATGTAGTATTCATTAAACAGTACGCGAAAGCAGTGCGTGAGAGTGGTCAGTGTGTCTGAATATGTAGTATTCATTAAACAGTACGCGAAAGCAGTGCGTGAGAGTGGTCAGTGTGTCCGAATATGTAGTATTCATTAAACAGTACGCGAAAGCAGTGCAAGAGAGCGGTCAGTGTGTCCGAATATGTAGTATTCATTAAACAGTACGCGAAAGCAGTGCGTGAGAGCGGTCAGTGTGTCAGAATATGTAGTATTCATTAAACAGTACGCGAAAGCAGTGCGTGAGAGCGGTCAGTGTGTCCGAATTTGTAGTATTCATTAAACAGTACGCGAAAGCAGTGTGTGAGAGCGGTCAGTGTGTCAGAATATGTAGTATTCATTAAACAGTACACGAAAGCAGTGCGTGAGAGTGGTCAGTGTGTCTGAATATGTAGTATTCATTAAACAGTACGCGAAAGCAGTGCGTGAGAGTGGTCAGTGTGTCTGAATATGTAGTATTCATTAAACAGTACGCGAAAGCAGTGCGTGAGAGTGGTCAGTGTGTCCGAATATGTAGTATTCATTAAACAGTACGCGAAAGCAGTGCAAGAGAGCGGTCAGTGTGTCCGAATATGTAGTATTCATTAAACAGTACGCGAAAGCAGTGCGTGAGAGCGGTCAGTGTGTCAGAATATGTAGTATTCATTAAACAGTACGCGAAAGCAGTGCGTGAGAGCGGTCAGTGTGTCCGAATTTGTAGTATTCATTAAACAGTACGCGAAAGCAGTGTGTGAGAGCGGTCAGTGTGTCAGAATATGTAGTATTCATTAAACAGTACACGAAAGCAGTGCGTGAGAGTGGTCAGTGTGTCTGAATATGTAGTATTCATTAAACAGTACGCGAAAGCAGTGCGTGAGAGTGGTCAGTGTGTCTGAATATGTAGTATTCATTAAACAGTACGCGAAAGCAGTGCGTGAGAGTGGTCAGTGTGTCCGAATATGTAGTATTCATTAAACAGTACGCGAAAGCAGTGCAAGAGAGCGGTCAGTGTGTCAGAATATGTAGTATTCATTAAACAGTACGCGAAAGCAGTGCGTGAGAGCGGTCAGTGTGTCCGAATATGTAGTATTCATTAAACAGTACGCGAAAGCAGTGCGTGAGAGCGGTCAGTGTGTCCGAATATGTAGTGTTCATTAAACAGTACGCGAAAGCAGTGCGTGAGAGCGGTCAGTGTGTCCGAATATGTAGTGTTCATTAAACAGTACGCGAAAGCAGTGCGTGAGAGCGGTCAGTGTGTCCGAATATGTAGTGTTCATTAAACAGTACGCGAAAGCAGTGCGTGAGAGTGGTCAGTGTGTCAGAATATGTAGTATTCATTAAACAGTACGCGAAAGCAGTGCGTGAGAGCGGTCAGTGTGTCCGAATATGTAGTATTCATTAAACAGTACACGAAAGCAGTGCGTGAGAGCGGTCAGTGTGTCAGAATATGTAGTATTCATTAAACAGTACACGAAAGCAGTGCGTGAGAGTGGTCAGTGTGTCTGAATATGTAGTATTCATTAAACAGTACGCGAAAGCAGTGCGTGAGAGTGGTCAGTGTGTCTGAATATGTAGTATTCATTAAACAGTACGCGAAAGCAGTGCGTGAGAGTGGTCAGTGTGTCCGAATATGTAGTATTCATTAAACAGTACGCGAAAGCAGTGCAAGAGAGCGGTCAGTGTGTCCGAATATGTAGTATTCATTAAACAGTACGCGAAAGCAGTGCGTGAGAGCGGTCAGTGTGTCAGAATATGTAGTATTCATTAAACAGTACACGAAAGCAGTGCGTGAGAGTGGTCAGTGTGTCTGAATATGTAGTATTCATTAAACAGTACGCGAAAGCAGTGCGTGAGAGTGGTCAGTGTGTCTGAATATGTAGTATTCATTAAACAGTACGCGAAAGCAGTGCGTGAGAGTGGTCAGTGTGTCCGAATATGTAGTATTCATTAAACAGTACGCGAAAGCAGTGCAAGAGAGCGGTCAGTGTGTCAGAATATGTAGTATTCATTAAACAGTACGCGAAAGCAGTGGGTGAGAGTGGTCAGTGTGTCAGAATATGTAGTATTCATTAAACAGTACGCGAAAGCAGTGCGTGAGAGCGGTCAGTGTGTCCGAATATGTAGTGTTCATTAAACAGTACGCGAAAGCAGTGCGTGAGAGCGGTCAGTGTGTCCGAATATGTAGTATTCATTAAACAGTACGCGAAAGCAGTGCGTGAGAGCGGTCAGTGTGTCCGAATATGTAGTGTTCATTAAACAGTACGCGAAAGCAGTGCGTGAGAGCGGTCAGTGTGTCTGAATATGTAGTGTTCATTAAACAGTACGCGAAAGCAGTGCGTGAGAGCGGTCAGTGTGTCAGAATATGTAGTATTCATTAAACAGTACGCGAAAGCAGTGCGTGAGAGCGGTCAGTGTGTCCGAATATGTAGTATTCATTAAACAGTACGCGGAAAGTCCCCGGATGACCTACTGCCTGGGCAGCCAATTCTGAGTATGCAAACATAGCACACTTGCAGTCCAATAATCTATCCCATAATACAACTGGAGCTGCAAAGGTGTTTGTAGCGAAGAAGAAAAATGGCAGAAAGCCGAGTAAAAATGTTATGATTAAATACAAATCTAAATAACGTTATGAGTAGCTTTGTGGAGAACGACAGAATTCATTTTGTCTGTTTTTTATAAAATTGTTATAACTGCGGTGATGTGACGTCATGCGGACATAGTACTGCACACTTGTGTACTGAATGAGTGTACTGCTTTACTGGCCGAGCAGTGCGCACTGCCTCCAATTTAGTACGTACTGTTTAAGTATGCGATTTTGGATGCAGCCTATAAGAGAGCTTATAGTTCGGATTTAGTGCCATCTGATTTCCACCTTTTTGGACGCTTAAAGAAGCTTTAAGGGGAAGAAGATTTTCATGTGAACAAACGTGGCCATGGAAGTGATTGGAACACCTGAATTCAATGATTTGGATGGGTGAGAGAATACTTTTGGCAATATAGTGTATTGCTGTTATTTTCAGTGTAAAAGTGTCAAAAACAACACCATTATTTTACATTAGCCTAAAATATATGCAGTTCCACGGGGCCATGAAACACATTACGAGGTTTCCCATACATCCTTATGGGAAAAAATACCTTGTATATATAGTACCACTGTATATAGAAATGCCTGTCTATTACTCTACCTCTCGTGGGCAGTTCTGCGGGCATGGCAATCGCCTGTGATTCTCCAGAAGATTAATCAGTCTCATCACCGTCATCTGTCCTTGAACCATCCCCATCATCTCAACGTATTTCTGAAAGCAAGCAAGCAAGCAAACGTTCATGTACTATGTATATGTACATGTATATGTATTGCTATTATGGCGGACAAAAGTCAGAGAGCACTAGTGACATTTTTCTCACATGTAACACAATGTTGTCAATACAAATCATATAATCAGTATAACGGATTGAATAAAACATTGTATGTTTAAAAACCAATTAGTATTTAAAACTACTAAAAAGCAATGAAGCACAATTGTGAAACTGTCAGTTCTTTTGTGATTTTCTTGAGTATTTTAATTTCCATAGAAGCTGATGCTTCAAACTAGAGATGCATGAGTACCGATACTAGTATCGGGTATTAGCCCGATACCGCGCTCATTAACTCGTACTCGTACTCGCAAACGAGGCTCCGATACTAAACATCCGATACCGTGTACCTAGTGCACGTTGCTGCGTTAACGCAGGGATTTTCAACCTGTGGGGCGCGAGTGCCTGACCGGGGGGGCGTGACATTACGAGATTTTTTTACTTCTAAAACTAAAGCAATTCATTTTTCACCCACGGGAGACAGATTGAATTATTCTCACTGACCACGCTCACACGCACGTTTAATGTTATTTAGTTCCGTTTGAAGAAAAAAAAAACTTCAAAATAGAGCTAACAGCGAAGATAACCGGTTGCAAAAGCAGCGACCGCTGTTATAGGACGTGTGTGTGTCTTTAATACTCTGTTCACAGTGTCGATACAAGTGATTCAGGAGTCGACTCATTTTCAGCGCAGCGTAAGTTTCTTTTCTCAGTCATCTCTCCGTGTTTACTGTTATAATAAATGATGCGGTTGTAAATAAACACCAAATACTACAGAACATTTTGTGTGACTCGCTTACATTATAAAGCTCAGGCTTAATTATACTGGTTTTTACCACAGAGCGGGAGCCGACTCAGAGTCGTTTACGATTTACCGAGGTGAACCACAAATGTATGTGCTGATAGAATCGGCTCAGATGGGATCGGACTGTATTATCTTTTTAAAGTAAATATTTCAATCAGCAGAATCGCATCGCATGTATGATGTGCACAACGTTAATTACGTGCGTTTATTAATGAACGTTTATGTTAGCTTGTCAGAAGCTTTCTCAATGATGGCTAATTTTTTTTTACAATTAGTGATGGCAACCCAAGCAACTGTTCCACTAACTGTTTTTACACTAAAAACTACACTATTCCATAATGCTCCAGATTGCATCATTCTAAATAGGTATCGGTATCGGCGAGTACAAAAATACATGTACTTGTACTCGTACTCGGTTGGGAAAAAATGGTATCGATGCATCCCTACTTCAAACTTTAAGCATGTGCATTAGATCTACTTATTGAAAGCTTAAGTTATTTATTGTTCGTCTATTGTCAATACAGTCATACCAGAATAAAATAAATTCTGACATTTTCACTAAATTGTTTGGCTGATAATATGATGTGTGTACAATTAAATGTGTACAAGCAATATAAAAGCATTTTCAGTAGTGGTGTAGGACTTTTGGCCCCTGCTGGACATATTAAAGTAATCAAATGTAACAACAGGAATTATAATCAGAGGAGGCAGAAAGTACTAATATTTCCCAATGTAGTCATTATCAATTTCCAATTGTGGATGTCCAGCCCTCTATCTGATCAAGGAGAGCTGAATCACCACACCGCCCTCCAACAAGTGTCCAATCTGCAGCGGCATCTTATTACCTGTCAGTGCTGGGTTCCCACACAGAAGGCTCAATGTGAGTCCCTGACCAGTCCCGGAAATTGCATATCACAGCAGCAGCGGGAAGTTTCGCGCGAATTTCCACCCTCAAACACGGCCAATTGTGTTTGTGTGGCCAATCAGTCAGGTCGGTGGCTCTGCTGAGATTTGAACTGACACATGCCCCCTCTGACACGTAAGCAGTACCCGACTGCATCTTTTTACCTGCATGAGGTGAGTTCTCATGCCAATCAGCCTTGTGCACGGAGAGCCACACCCTGATCAGCATTATTCCTCTACTCTGTGCAGATGCCATCAATCATCCAGCAGAGGTCGTAATTGCATCAGTTATTAGTAGGGATGTAATGATACACTCTACCCACGATACGATGCGATTCACGATACTGGGATTACGATGCGATTTTTTCTTAAAAAAAGAAAACAAAATACCATATTTGCGATTATCTTTCATTTATCTAAATAATGAATGCCCTTTTATTTCTGAGGTAGGTACAAACTATGCAAAACAATTTTGAATTAAGCCAAATTTGGCTGAAAAATCCTGAATTTGGCAACCAGGCGTATAGCGCCAGTGACGTCATCAAGGCGAGGTGTACAGCGCCAGCGCCCCCTGCTGTTTAAAGTGAATATCGATTCATTTTACATGTGAAATCGATTTGAATCGTGGAATTTTTTAATCGGTTATTAACTGTATTGTGGTGAATCGTTACATCCCTAGTTATTAGTTATCCCTCCCAGGATGAACAACAGCCAAACGTTGTATATGTAGCCGCCCAGCCCAGCCAGATGGCAGAGCTGAGAATCGATACGATGTATTCGAAATCCCAGCTCTGGTGTGCTAGCGTATTTTACCGCTGCGCCACCTGAGCGGGCATGCAGAAATATTTTTAACAGGGATATTGTTGACCTTTAAATGTACACTAGGTCAAATTTTCGCTCTAGTGATTCAGAGTACCCAAGGTTCCTTCCGTCTTCCAAAAGCACCCAGTAGGTGGACTGGCTGTTCTAATTCACATCTATGTGTAAGTAGTTGAATGTGTGAGTGTGTGATGCCCTACGATCAAATGGCACCAGCCCCGGTTCTGGACTGCTTTGCTTGGGGGGGCAGTAAAACCTAATGAGGGGGCATGTTGATAGTCATGTTTTTGAAGCCAGAAATATATTCAAGGCTTGATTTGTGCATGAATGATGACAGCCAAGCAATTGATACTGGCTTAAAGTGATGTATGAGGTAAAGAAATAAAAATGCATGTTTTCGAACTTAAACTTCAAACCCAATGATTAAAAAATACATGTTGATTATGTAAATGGAGAAAAAAGATTATCTAATTGTATTTCATTTTAATACGCCCCCTTAATTAAATTGCCATTACTAATAGAACAACTCTATTTCTTGAAAGGCTTTAATACAAATTTAAGTCAAAGCTGACAAATGTACCTACACACAGACTGAGAATATTCAAACGTGGAAATAGGAATGAGTGAGAATATTTATATTATTGGGAAATTAAAATATAAAGAAAACAAAAGAATACTAATTCTGTAAAAAAAAAGTGTTTACCAGTATACCTGCCTCTCGCTCACACTAACAGAACATATACTGCCGAACTGAACTGTTTGGGGCAGTCTGCCGATTTTTATATGACTCAAAGAGCCAATCAGGAATAAGCAAGGAAATATCTTCACACTGTAAAACAAAATGCATTTTTGTGATTGGTTCAGAGATAATTTTAAAAATAGCCGTTGCTTGCATTGTGCTTGGGGGGGCAAAGACACAATTTTGGGGGGCAATACCCCCCTCAGCCCCCCCCCTAGCGCCGGCCCTGAATGGCACCCTGTTGAATGTGGCAAAGATTACTGTTGGGCACTCGGGTGGTGCAGCAGTCTATTATGCTAGCCCAACAGTCCGGGTCGAATCTCAGCAGCGCTATAGGCCGGCCAAGTGTCTACACAGACATGACAGTGGATTTCCTCCAGATGCTCCGGTTTCCTCTCACAGTTCCAAGACACGCAGTCAGGTTAATTGGAGGTACTAAAAATTGTGTAAAAAGTGTGTGAACTGGCAACCTATCAGGGGTGTTTCCTGCCTTTCGCACAGTGACCACGAATAGGACAAAGCGTGGTAAAACAGACAATGAATAAATGAATAAAATGTTATGCAGTGGGATGCTGCACAACAATATGGACAACATGGATTTTCCATTTTTGCCTTTAGAAGAGTCTGGCATGTTCTCCTTTGTTTTCCAATATCGTTTGAGATCCACAACATAGCCAAAAGTATGTGGACAACTTTACTAAATATTGAGTTTCCTCACATATTAAATCGGTGATACAGAGGACCAACTCGTAACAACATCGGTGCCTGACCTGACAACTGCTCTTTCGACTGAATGGGCACAAATTCCTCTAGACACACTCCAAAATCATGGGAAAAGCATTTCCAGAAGTCCATATCAATGCCCATGGTTTTTGTTTCATGATACGGTTACTGTGACCACATCTTATACGTATTTCTGCCTTGTTTGCAACAATCAGAGCAATATGAATATAGACCGGCGCACCTTGAACTGGTTTTGTATTAGAGTACTAGGTCTACTTTCAAAATGTGCCCAGAAGAAAGTATGAACATTGTATTAAGTCTGCTAACACTTTTATAACTATTTGCAGCAAAGTGCTGCACTTTTGATACTTTCCACCTCTGATCATAATTTTCCATAACAACAAGAGTGGACTGTGAAGGGGGTGGGGGGTTTTGGTGGTCTCTCACCGTGGGTGGACTCTGACGTTGGTCACAGCGTGTCAGAATCTCATAAAGTGTGACGCCAAAAGACCAGACATCGGAGGAGAAAGAAAATTTGCTTTCCTTCAGACACTCGATGGCGTACCTGAAAAATAAACAAGAACGTATACACAACCATCAGAAAAATAATCAATATGTGGTAAGGGTTTCAAAAATAATGTTGTCCTTCACTACCAAGAAAGTCTTCAGAGATTACAGTGCATTCAGAACAGCGCCGCTAGGATCCTGATGAGAGTGCGAAAATATGAGCACTATTCTCCGTTCTCTTCCCTGGCTCCCCGGGTCTCGGTCAGGATTGAATACAAGATCTCCCTCCTCACTCACCAGTGTATTTATGGATATGCTCCCACCTATCTGAAAGAACCGCTCACCACACAAACCTCCACGCTACAAATTCCCCCCAAGAACCAAGCTCAGTACCATGGGTGATCGGGCCTTCTGTTCTGCTGCCCCTCACCTTTGGAATGCCCTCCCTGACCATTTAAGGGTACCACAGTGGGTTGGGACTTTTACAAAGAGACTCAAATCCTTTCTTTTAGCAGAACTTATGAGTAATTTTAATTAATGTAGTGATCTTTTAAATTGCTTATTTATTATTTTTTGTAGTGATGTCTTTTATTTTGTGGCACCTTGAGATTATGTATCAAATGTAAAGTGCATTACAAATAAAATGCATTATTATTATTAAAAATTTATTATTTCATTAATTAATTTTTTTCTTCCCCCAATTTTCTCCCCTTTTCTAGTCGTGTCCAATTACCCTGACTGCGTCCTCTATACTCATTCGACCCTTCACCGCTGACTGAGGATGCCTCTCAACTGACATACGTCCCATCCGGCACGTACAGTCAGTACAGACTGCATTTTTCACCTGCACGAGTCGAGTTCATACACTTGACGGGCACTGTGT
Source organism: Trichomycterus rosablanca (assembly GCF_030014385.1). Lineage (NCBI taxonomy): Eukaryota > Metazoa > Chordata > Actinopteri > Siluriformes > Trichomycteridae > Trichomycterus > Trichomycterus rosablanca. Next base: position 17,242,065 of record NC_085989.1, on the reverse strand, counting down.
ACGGAGGGCCACACCCCCATCAGCATTATTCCTCAGCCCTGTGCATGTGCCATCAGTCAGCCAGCAGGTTTCGCAGTTGCACCAGTTATGAGGACCTATGATCCGACTTTCCTACCCTCTAACCCTGAACAACAGCCAATCGTTGTTCATGCTGCCACCCAGCCCAGTCAGAAGGCAGAGCTGTGATTCAATATGATATTCGCAACCCCAACTCTGGTGCGCTGGCGTACTTTACCGCTGTGCCACCTGAGCGGCAAAATGTATTATTATTAACTTCAAGGTGTCTCATTTCTGTGCATCTAACTTCTTTTTAAAAACTTATATGGGAGAGAAGACGTGGTGATAAAACATCATACGTAGCAAAAACCAAACTACCTCCGCAGGTGCCTCAACCAGCTAACAGAGACTGCATCTAAAGCAGCAATGAGGACCCCTGTCGACCTCCCTTCCTCAGACAATGCCAACCCGGTCTGTTGGACGCCTGTCCAGGTCGAAAAGATTCGATAAGCTTGAGATCTCATCAGTGGTGAGATTAGATACATGATTAATTATGTATTAGGCAGCTTCACAGTATATTTGCTGCACCCTTTGGATTTTTCTTACCACCTTTACCTAGGTAGGCAGTAGGCAGCAAGGCAGCTCACTAGGTTTTTGGACAGACCCACTGTGTTGGATAGCCAAGACCTTCCATTCCATAGGAGGATCAATGCCATGATGTCTGGGCCAACAGCAGGGCGACTGTGCCCCAAATCGCAGACCATTTTAATACTGGAGATCAACAGAGCGTGTCACAACATAGTACATCAATCCCTTCTGTGTACTGGGCTGAGTAGGGGCAGGCCAGACAAAGTGCCCATGCTAACACCTGTCCACCATTAAATGTACCTACAAAGGGTAGCTGAGAGTAAGACACCATAAGATACAGGACACTCACTGACCCTCATCCGATCAGTTATACTAACCAAAACACAGGGCTGTCGCCATCCTCCCGAACTCTGTAGTAGATCTCTCCCTCAGGCACGTATTTTGTCAATCCAAAGTCACCAATCTTTACCACTCCCTCGTTTTCCACCAAAACATTACGAGCTGCCAAATCACGATGGATGTACCGTTTCGAGTGCAGGTAATCCATCCCCTATAGGACAGCAAACACAAGGCGATGATGACCGTGAAAGGTCAAGGTATTATGTGTCATTAAACCAGTAATAATCACCAAATCTTTGTGTTTACCTGGCAAATCTGTTGAGCGTAGAGCAGATTCTGAGTGATAGTCAGCCTGTGTTTGACCAGGTACTCCCGAAGGCTGCCCAGTGGAAGGTACTCCATGATTAGCTGCACCACCTGCCCACCTGCAATACCATTAGCACACAGATACACATTTACAACCATCATCTGAGTTTCAGACAGTATTATGCTGAATGACCTTCCTGACACTCATTTAAGGGACACAAATAGCTTCATTATAGCAATTAGTCCATGAACAGACAGGTGCAAAAGGGGCAGCTTGTGATCTCCACTACACCAGGTGTTGGGATGCGAGAAAACAAGTATTTACAGTGCTGTAATCAGTAACTTATTGACTCTTAATGATGACCTCTGTTGTTGTGTATTTGTCACACTGAATGTCTGCTATTGCAACGGCCTAGAGGGGTCTTAACCTTTCGAATTCACGCACTGATGCCTATGCACCAGAGTGTCTTCACTGCTATATTTCTTCAAAATCAAAAACAACATGGATTTCGGCAGCTCAGGTGGCACCGCGGTAAAACACACGCTAGCACACCGGATCTGAGATATCGAATACATCGTATCGATCCACATGAACAACGATTGGCCTGTTGTTCATATAGGGGTGGGGTAGTAGTAAGACGGATAGGGTCTCCTCGTAACTGATGCAACTACGACCTCTGCTGGCTGATTGATGGCGCCTGCACAGGGGCGGGGAAGAGTGCGTTCATCAGGGTGTGTCTCTTCGTACACAGGGCTGATCTGCATTAGCACTCACCTAGCGCAGGTGAAAAAATGCATACGGCTGCTGCCCACGTGTCGGAGGGGGCGTGGGTTAGCAAGAAAAAGAGGAGAAAGGAACACTGCTTGTGCTGGTCAGGAGCTATTACAGTAAAAAAAATGCAGTGCCAGAAGTATAGAACCAGTGCACTAGAAAAACACTGGTTAGAACAGTATATAGACAAGACTTGGTAGCAGTGCATACAGAGTGCCAGGTCTATGCAGGTAAAATGAGCAGGTTTCTCGTACACTTTACTGTAGGCCACAGTAGTCCTAATTGTGGCCAGTAGCAAGTAGTTTATGCTGTTTTCCCCTTAGATTGGGTTAAAAAAAAATTAGTCATCTAACAGCCATTAAAAATCGCTGTAAAGCAATGTCTACTATTCTACGGGATGTTTAAAATATATAATAACACAGATGTATGAACCTCTCTATATATTAGAATATATTGGAAGTCATGCTGCTCTATTACCATGGTGAAATCCATGCATCACATGACTGGAAAACTTACCCAGTTCTGTGCAACAGCCTTTGTACTTGACAATGTTGACATGGTAGAGCGATTTCAGGATTTCAATCTCCTTCATCCATGAGGCATGGAGGTAACTGCCACCCTCTTGCTTGAGCGTCTTTACTGCCACATACTCTCCAGTGCCATCGTTAGCAGGATCGTACACATACAGCATCACCTTCCCAAAGTGACCCTGAAGAGCCACAGGACACAGTTCAAGTAAAAAATACAATTATCTATAATTGTTTAATACACTAAATGACTTAAATCAGCAGTTCCCAACCTTTTTGCACTACGGACCGGTTTCATATAAGGCCGGACCGGTGGGGGCGGGGGGGATTTAAAATAGAAGAACTATAGAATGAAAAAATCGGTGGGAACCCTGAGTTTTTTTTCCATGCAACGAGACGCTGCTCCCACCTAGTGGTGATTGGAGACAATAACACCCGAAGAGTATTGTAAATTTAATTGCTCTTGTAGCGATCTCTAATTATTTATTCTTTCTGTGCAGCCCGGTAATAAATGACTCACAGACCAGTACCTGTCCGCGGCCCTGTGGTAGGGGACCACTGACTTAAAGCAATCCAAACCACATGCAGCTATAACAGCCTCCACTTGTCCTGAAGGTTTTTTACAAGATATTGAAACATGTTTCTGGACATTCGTGCCCATTGGGTCAAAAAAGTATTTAAGAGGGATATTCCGCTAGTACAGCAGCACCGAGATTCTGAACTCCTCGGTTCGAAACTCAGCGTTGCCACTGGTTGGCTGGGTGCCATCTGGCAGGTACAATTGGCAGTGCCTGTAGCAGATACTAATTGGCCGTGCCTGTAGCAGATACTAATTAATTGGCCACCGTATCTGCACGGTGGGGGCCGGACTATGTGTGGGTGGGTGGGTATTCATGTGCTGTGTAAGGACCCTGATTGGCGGAAGAGACGTCTGTGCGTGTACAGCGACGTGCTCTCCTTGGATCGGCAATCGGTTATCTCTCAGCAGCGGAAGACAAATGGAGTGCGCTAAATCGGGATTCTGAACACCCCGGTTCGAGTCTCGGCTCTGCTACCGGTCGGCTGGGCGTCATCTAAGGGGCACAATTGGCAGTGCCTGCAGCAGACAAACTGGCCAACATGTCTGCTGGGTTGGGGAAGTGACAGGACTATGTGGGTGGGGTCTTCAAACGCTGTGCAAGGACCCTGGTTAGCAGATAGAGGCGTCTGTGCAGAAGCACGGGTGTAAAGAAGGGGTCTGCTAGGAATGCACACACATTGGAGGGCATGTGAGGAGCAAATATACCTTCCTTGAATGCAATCAGGGATCCACAAAAATCTGGACGCCAATGGAGACCCTACCCCTTATCAGCTCCTTATAGTTGTTAGAGGGATTATTTATTATTAGAATGTTAACGTCATGTTTTACACACTACGCACTTTGTAGTTCTATAATTACTGACTATAGTCAATCTGTTTCTCTGCATACTTTTTTAACCTGCTTTTACCCTGTTCTTCAGTGGTCAGGACCCCCACAGGACCAGCACAGAGCAGGTATTATTTGGGTGTTGGATCATTCTCAGCACTGCAGTGACAATGACATGGTGCTGGTGTGTTAGTGTGTGTTGTGCTGGTATGAGTGGATCAGACACTGCAGCGCTGCTGGAGTTTGTCCACTCACTGTCCACTCTATTAGACACTCCTACCTAGTTGGTCCACCTTGTAGATGTAAAGTCAGAGATGATCGCTCATCTATTGCTGCTGTTTGAGTTGGTCATCTTCTAGACCTTTATCAGTGGTCACAGGACGCTGCCCACAGGGTGCTGGTGGCTGAATATTTTTTAGGTTGGTGGACTATTCTCTGTTTAAAAACTCCAGCAGCGCTGCTGTGTCTGATCCACTCATACCAGCACAACACACACTAACACACCACCACCATGTCAGTGTCACTGCAGTGCTGAGAATGATCCACCACCCAAATAATACCTGCTCTGTGGTGGTCCTGTGGGGGTCCTGACCATTGAAGAACAGGGTGAAAGGGGGGGTAACAAAGCATGTAGAGAAACAGATGGACTACAGTCAGTAATTGTAGAACTACAAAGTGCTTCTATATGGTAAGTGGACCTGATAAAATGGACAGTGAGTGTAGAAACAAGGAGGTGGTTTTAATGTTATGGCTGATCGGTGTTAGTTAAAATTCATACAGAAGCAAACTAACCTCTCCCAGGTCTCGGATCTTCTTCAGGTGGCGTTTAAGGAAAATGCTGGGATCTCTATCTGGAAGCGCCTCACAGTCAGAAGAAATATCTGGATCTGTTATTTATAAGTAAAGCCATAATTAATATCAGCTGTAAGAGTGTCGCATCATATTTAAACAAACAGCCAGGCCAGTGTTAAAAGCTAGAACCCACTTTTGATCTGGATCTCAGTCAGTTCACGCAGAATAGTCCTGAACGACGGCCTGGCTGCAGGATCGTAGGTCAGACACATGCTGATGAAGCTGGCAAGCTCCTGAGAAGAGGGCACTGCCAGCCGACTCTGGGTCTCATAGAATCGCTCTTTCTGCAAACAAATGACGATTTATCAGCACATCTTCATGCCATCATACGAGGGATCTTCAAAAAGTTTCCACACTTTTATATTTTGGTTGGAAGCGGTGAGGGCAGGAGGAGTAGTAATTGGTCATGTCTGAGAGACTGAGAGAGAGCTTACAGTCTGGATTTAGCACCATCTGATTTTCACCTTTTTGGACCACTCAAAGAAGCTTTAAGGGGAAGAAGATTTTCATGTGATGATCATGTGAAAGCAGCACTGCATCAGTGGCTACACGCTCAACCAAAATCCTTTTTTTGCTGATGGCATTAAAAAGTTGGTATGAGGGCGCCCAAGTGGCACAGTGGGATATTCCGCTAGCACACCAGCACCGAGATTCTGAACACCCCTGTTTGAATCTCGGCTCTGCTACCGGTCGGCTGGGCGCCATCTAGCGGGCACGATTAGCAGTGCCTGCAGCACCATGTCTGCTGGGTGGGAAAATGACCGGACTAAATGGGAGGGGTCTTCAAACGCTGTGCAACAGTAACAGACTGAGGTGCCTGTGCAGAAAGTGGATGAGCCTCATGTGCGAATCCACCGAAAGCATGGGTGTAAAAGAAGGGGTCCGGAGGGAAATGCCTGCGTCGGAGGGGGTGTGAGCAGGCAAATATACCCTCCTTGAATGCAATCGGGATCCCCAGCAGCGAAAGATTAAGTGACTACGCTAAATCAGGAGAAAAAGTGGAGAAAGTGTGGAAGATTTTTGAAGGACCCTCATATAAAGCAGGGATGGTACGTATATGGGAGGTGGTGTACCTCGGGCAAAGTGCTGCCACTCATCGCCAGATCTCCATTGTTGCAGATCTCTAACAGTGTGGCTCCGAAGCTCCACTTGTCCGCAGCGCTGCCCAGGCTGGCCCCGCACGGCACACACTCCGGTGCGATCCATGGAATGCGCTCGACTCGTTCTGCGTGTGTCATAAAGAACAGAACGACTCTCAAACATACCGCAAATGAAACACACCAGACGCCTTTATGTTACGTTACTGTGACATTATAAAATGCTCAAGACAGGAGGAAGTAATCACCACCATCAGGAAGTGGTTAGAATTGGGCTTCCTGTTCTACCATCGACTATGAAAAATAAATCTGATGAAATATACTGATAAAGTGGATAAGATAACAAGACTTCCGTATAAAGGAGAAAAACAGTCTGCGTGATCTGAAAATGTCTTAAGACGCAGTATTTTTTAATATAGAGATTAGGGCTGGCTCGATACCACTTTTTCATGTCCGATACCAATACTGCAAATTGAGTATCTGCTGATACCGATACCAATCCGACACCGATTTCTCCTCTCAAACAACTAAGCAGTAATAAAACATGTCTCAATGCACCATGGTTAAACTAGCTATCTAAATAACAATGCTCAGACTGTGAAACAAATATTCTAAAGCAGGGGTCACAAACTCGCGGCCCGCGGGCCAATTGCGACCCGCAGGCCGGTATTTTGTGGCCCTCGACTAAACGTCAAAGTTCATTGTTAGTGCGGCCCGCGCGGTTTTCTCACACGCACCTATTTTGCCGAGTCGTTGCGCAACTCATTATTTTTTCACTTAGCAACGTATTAGCAACGTCACTTGGCTGTAACGTGATTCAGAGCGACACCAAGTGGAAGGAAAATATATCCTGTCAGCCAGTGCAAGATACAGAGGACAGAAAGGTGCGATCGCAAAAGAAAACAAATTTACCAAGAACAATTTAATCAAAAAGAGCAAGAATTTAAAATATATAAAACAGACAATGCACTTGATATTAAGAATTAAGAGAGGTGAAGTAACATGGACACCAGAGTTAGCTCAGTGGCGGAGAAATTTGGTAGAGCAGAAGGATGTGTAGGATGTAAACAAAAAGAATAAAATCTAGATCACTTTATTTATGAATGTGAAATGTATAAACACCTGCGAGATAAATTTAATAATGATAAAAAAAACGAAGTGCTCAAAAAAGCTATGAACAATGATAACATTTTCAAATTCCTCTGAGAATATATAGAAAGGGCTTTCTGAATAATATCCCAAACACTCAGGTATTGGGCAGAGGTGGAAAGAGTACTAAAATATTGTACTCAAGTAAAAGTACTACTACTTTAAATAATTTTTACTGAAATACGAGTAAAATTACTAGTCTAAAAACCTACTCAAGTAAAAAAGTAACTAATTTAAAACGTACTCAGAGTAAACGTAAAAAAAAATTCTTAACAGCAGGGGGGGTCTCTCCTGTGTAATGCAAACAGGACAAGTAGATATAAATCTCACAATAGTTGTTTTTAATTGAAATATAATAGAAAAAACATGTTGATAGAACATTTAAAGCATTTAGGAATGTAATGTGTAACTGTATAACCACTGAAGTTGGCATTAATTGTGGATTCTATAGACCAGCCTTCTTTTCATCACCAACAAATACCAAACAACATCCTACTGCAGATCTCATAACTCAAAACAAGTCACGGTTACAGGTGCTGTGACTTGCACTAAATGACCCAAAGAAAACCTTCAAGATGTAAGACAATTCTGGGAGTAATGGATCTTTGAAGGGAGCTGGATCTTTAGGTTTCTGGCAGCAAAGAGTAGGTAAAAGAAGCCTCTGTTCTGAAGAATTGTTCATGTTCTGAACTGTTATTAATAAAGATTGAGAAGTTTGGATCAGTTGTACTTTTGTTTGGAATACCTGAAACCCTTTTTTTGTGGAATACTTGATGCGGCCCAGCCGCTCCTAGACTCTACCTCCAGCGGCCCCCAGGTAAATTGAGTTTGAGACCCCTGTTCTAAAGGAATAAATACAGAACCTACAACATCACACTTACGCAAAACTGCCCTAATAGAAACATTTGCTTAGTTTTTCTTAATTTGACCACTGAATCAATAATATTATTGTGTTACTGCAACAGACCTGTTTTTTCATGGTTCTTGAATCTGACCACCAGAACAAATATCCACCTAGGCTGCTTTCAGTTTAGGGTTTTATGAAACATTGACAATCGGTTTCTCTCCACCATGTCGGTGTTTGGTTTCTAACTACATCACATAATCAATCCGTCTCATTGGTGGTCATTTGAAAATGTCAGCGGCAAACTTGGTCACAGTTCGATCAGACTGAACCTTTAGCACAAATACTGTAGGTTAAGTTAAATGACACTGTAAAACTTTCTACACCATCAAATTAACGTGTTGTTGTGTGTAGCTTTTTGATCCAACAAAACTACTTATGGAAGCAAAAAAATGTAAACAAGCACCTGTATTCTGACACCCTGACACACAAGTACCCTGACTTCTTCAGTTGCTGATCAGTGATCTTTAAAAGTTGTGTTTTACATCACCACTATGTACGTTGTATCTTTATATTACAGACTGACCCAGTTTACTTATTTTATTAGGATTTTAAAGTCATGTTTTACACACTTTGGTTACATTCAAGACAGGACAGGTAGTTACCGGTTACACAAGATTCATCAGTTCAAGTCTTTAATGTGAAACACAGTCATGGACAATTTTGTATCCCCAATTCACCTTACTTGCATGTTTTTGGACTATGGGGGGAAACCGGAGCCCCCCACCTGAGGATCGACCCAGGACCTTTTTGCTGTGAGACTGAACCAGTTTATTCTACTGTATAATAGTCAAAGTTGGTCAGTGGTCAAAAAGTACACTGAATACACTGGATAAAATCCCTTTGCATAAAAACTATGCATTGCAGTTGTATTGCCCCCAAATGTGTTTATTTGATTCATTTAGTCTAGCTTTTAAGGGCATATTTAAATGAGAAGAGGCAAGTACAGAAGCAGAGAGTACATACTTTTGGCTGGATTTAGCATAAAGTACCTGCTTTATTATAGCATGTAATAGCAATTTTAGCTACACAAATACACTAGCAAGCATGTTAAATGGTCCTGTTTGATTAAAACATGAGGTCCTTAGGCATTGCAACAGTCTTAATTTATGCTCGGATGAACATTAAAGGCTATAACGTGGCGCCTGAGGGGTGTAGCAGCCCATTACGCTGGCCCATAATTGCCAAGTCTGTGTCTGAGGAATGGAATGGATTAATTTCCTCGCTGTTGCAACAGTTACTCCTACTGTCTGGTCGAGGAAGAAAAAAGTGACGTCCACTGTACGTTGCCTCATGATTATAGTTTTTATTATAATAGTTTTATAGTTGTATTATATTATTATAGTGATGTTATTATAGTGGACGGGTAGCTCAGCGGTTACAGTGCTGGACTAGTAATCATGAGGTTGCTGGTTCAAGCCTCACCATCACCAAGTTGCCACTGTTGGGCCCCTAAGCAAGGCCCTTAACCCTCTAATTGCTTGCATTGTATTTGGTAATAATTGTAAGTCGCTTTGGATAAAAGTGTCTGCTAAATGCTGCAAATGTAAACGTAAGTAAGCACTTGCTAATGCTGTAATGACAAACCTGTTAAAGGGAACATAGTTTTTTTTTCTTTATGCATTTTCTCCCCTTTTTCTCCCTTTTAGCGCATCCACTTGCCCGATTGCGTCATGCGTCCTCTCCACCAATGCCGATCCCTGCTCTGATTGAGGAGAACGAAGCTAACCCACATCCCTCCGACACCGTATGCATCTCATCACCTACACTTTGACGAGTGCAGTGCAGCTCAGCGTTGTGTACGGAGAGACACACCCTGAGAGCACTCTTTTCTCATCTCTGTGCAGGCGCCATCAGTCAGCCAGCAGAGGTCGTAATTGCACCAGTCATGGGAGAGGGACCCCATCCGGCTTAGTCCCGCTCATATCTGAACAACAGGCCAATCGTTGTTCATGTGGCCGCTCAGCCTTAGCCGGCAGGCAGAGCTGAGGTTCGATACAATGTTTTCGAGATAACAGCTCTGGTTCCAGCGTGTGTTTTTACCTCTGCACCACCTGAGCGGTCCTAAAAGGAACATAGTTTTTAGGTTAAGCCTTTACTTCCCATTTAAACCCATTACAAGGAAAAAAGCTTAATAAAAAGCTTCCTTTTGGACCTCAGGTTTGTCATTTTAGCAGTAGTGTGTACCTATAATAATAAAGAGTTTGATGTTCCTAGGTCATTGTTTCAGTATATTAAGCCACATTAAGCATTTTAGACTCTACGAAAGATAAAGGTTTACTAGTGTATCACAACACAATGAGGAAAATACAGCTGAACTTAGATAAATATAGATGCTTTCAGAGTGGATTTGATGATTATTTCACACAAATGGTTATTAGTGTCGTGGTTCATATTTAATGAACGTTTTACCGCACTGCTCAAGCCAATTTGCACCAAGACTCGCAGTGAGTCTTCTCATCTGAATGCTCCCTCAATCTAATAGTAAAAAGTTTCTATTATTAACTTGCTGCAGTGAGGTAGAGCCATGTACATCTGGAGCCTTCGATTATGTGTTTTTTATTTTGAGTACCCAACACCAAAATGATCTGAAATCTTAAATATTAGCTGATCTTAACAAATCCAGCTATATAGGAAAGCACTGCTAAATAGAACAGCATTGCTGCAACCGTACCTCCTCGTGAGAGAGCAGTGAGAGCAATGCCTGGGTCACTCAGCTTCACGAAAGGAAATGTGCCCTCCTCCAGACCCTTACGAGCAACCAGAATATTCTTCGCACAGACATTCCCATGAACCAAGCGTTTTGTTTCCTAGAAGAAAAACATAATTGAAAGTAATATATGAAATTATACACCGACCAGCCATAACATTAAAACCACCTCGTTTTTACACCGTTTTATCAGCTCCACTTACCATATAGAAGCACTTTGTAGTTCTACAATTACTGACTGTAGTCTATCTATTTCTTTACATACTTTTTTAGCCTGCTTTCACCCTGTTCTTCAATGGTCAGGACCCCCACAGGATCGATACAGAGTAGGTATTATTTGGGGGGTGGATCATTCTCAGCACTGCAGTGACACTGACTGGTGCTGGTGTGTTGGTGTATGTCAGACACAGCAGCGCTGCTGGAGTTTTTAAATACCGTGTCCACTCACTGTCTACTCTATTAGACACTCCTACCTAGCTGGTCCACCGTGTAGATGTAAAGTCAACAAAAAAGATGATCGCTCATCTATTGCTGCTGTTTGAGTTGGTCATCTTCTAGACCTTCATCAGTGGTCACAGGATGCTGCCCATGGAGCGCTGTTGGCTGGATATTTTTGGTTGGTGGACTATTCTCAGTCCAGCAGTGACAGTGAGGTGTTTAAAAACTTCAACAGCACTGCTGTGTCTGATCCACTCATACCAGCACAACACACACTAACACACCACCACCATGTCAGTGTCACTGCAGTGCTGAGAATCATCCACCACCTAAATAATACCTGCTCTGATGGTCCTGGGAGAGTCCTGACCACTGAAGAACCGGGTGAAAGCAAGCTAAAAAAGTATGTAGAGAAACAGATGGACTACAGTCAGTAATTGTAGAACTACAAAGTGCTTCTATATGGTAAGTGGAGCTGATAAAATGGACAGTGAGTGTAAAAACAAGGAGGTGGTTTTAATGTTATGGCTGATCGGTGTATATGAAATTTAACAGACAGCAACTTTTCTTTCTAATGTGGTCACTAGTTGTCAGCTTACAAGATAGCACAGAGCACTGGCCAGCTGTTTCGCCACTGTAAATTTCCACTGAGGAGTCACCCGGGCCTTCTCTTTGTGCAGGAAGACATCCAAGGGGCCGAACTCAACAAACTCCTCCACCATTATGTCTGTTCAAACACAAACATGTCAGCAAATAAGGTTTAGTACATTTTATTGGCTGGGAAGATAAGTGTGTGGGAGTAGCAGGTGTACAGAAGGGGAAAGTCAGGCTAAAAGAGGACATCCCGAAAGAGCACACCACTCACTCTCAGATCCCTTGACTGAAACGCCATGCACGAAGACCAGGTGACAGTGAGAAACTTGACTCATCAGACTAGCCGTCTCGAAAAATGCCTGCAACACAGTCAACAGGAAAAGACATGCATTATATCCTCTCTACAATATATAATTAGCTCTTGCATTTGCTGGGTATAGAGAGCTACAGACTAGTAGCCGATGTTGGTTTAATGACCCAGTTTATTCTATAATAGTCGATGTTGGTCAGTTGTCAAAAGGTAAACTGGATACCTTTAAGCTATGAGCATTAAACATTGCATTTTACTTATACCGCCCCAAGTGTATTTATTTTATTTTATTTATTGTCAAGCTTTTAACTAAACTGCTGCAGTGTGGTATGCAGTATGGCTATAGAGAGCTGCAGACTACTACCCCCCTCCCTCCGATGTTTGTACAGTCGCCGACTGCCTGGCGACTCAACCAGACAGCAGAGGTTGCTACTGTAACAGAGTTTAGGAGAAATTCTATTTGTCCATCAAGCATGGCTAATCGAGGCACAGACATGTGTCCGTCTGGGCACCAAGCACCACTGAAATGTATACTCCAGAGCTCAAATATTCCAGATAATGGGATAGAATATTAGTCTGCTGCTTAACCCGAGTGCCTATTGTTTTATTATTTCATTATCAACCCAACAAGCTCGACGTCACAAACCCAAAAATCTGACTTTGCTTTTTATCCCTTTGAACCAACAGGTGTTTTGGTCACATCACTCTAATTTTCCTCCCAATCCAACCGTATTTACCAACCCAATGGCAACCAATACACTTCCTTTCTACTGATGTTGACCTCCACTCTGACTGAGGACAGCCATGACTAACACACGCCCCCTTGAACAACAAGCCGATCGTTGTTTGTGTAGGCACCCAGCTTGCCAGGTGGCAAAGCAGAGAGATTCAAACTGATGAGTTTGAGATGATATATTAAGTTAATTTAACCTGTAGTATAATTTTATGGTTCTCTCTGTATTATCGAAATATGATACAAATATATATGAGATCTGTAGTGGGATAGTAAATCATCTCCTAAAGTTCTTATATTATTCTATTTTTAACGTGACAATATTCACCTGCTGCCAATTGACTAAATATTGTAGTACTCATCCTACATGCTGTGCACTTTACTGTTATTTTTTTAAATATTCCACACGCTGCTAGCTTACATTATCCGTACATTACTGTATATTGCCATTGGTATGTTACCATATATTGTGTACCTCTGCTTATATGTACATATACACACTGGTCACTGAATACTGTTCATATATACATGCACACGTCCATACAGTTTCTATACAGTATATTGCCTGTATATAGTTTGTATATTTTTGTGTTTAATGTTCTAGTGCACTGTCTGCAACTTGTACATTGCTTGTATACTGTATTTATACTAGACAGATACTATCAGCTGGAACCAAATTCCTTGTGTATATCCACATACTTGGCCAAAAAATCTGATTCTGATTTTATCTTTTTAATTCTCCCTCTTTTCCTTTCAATCGAGTCATGTCCAAGTCACTGATAGCACTGTCCTCCAATGCTACAGACCCCTACCCAAACTGAGAGAAATGCAGAACATCACATGGCCCCTCGGGCACGATCCACAACTTCTTTTCACCATACAGAGACTGGGTCCTGCAACTGCAGCAGCATTGATGAACCCATTCAAACCTGAAGTCTCAGGGGTGATGGGCTAGTACATACTATTTGCGCCACCTGAGCACTCTTCTCCAATAGGTGTTTAATCCTTTTCATTAATTAAGGGACTGTCTGAAAAGTGCTTGCAGTGGTTGTGGCGTATTATTCATCAAATAAGGTGAATAGGTGCTAAGTTATTATAACTACAGAATATTTATAGGTCCACACAAGCAGTCTGTATTCAAATCAGTGTTTGAAAAAAGACCTAAAATTCAACATTAAACCGTAGAATAAGGAACAACCAGCATTTTTATGTTTATTGTGCTTCCCCATATTGGTGTAAATTAAGAATCATATCTATCAAATTAAAGGTCAAAATACTTGTATCTGTATCCAAAATGTATTTTTCATTGGCAAGTATTGCAAGTCTGCTCACACTGGAAATGCATTCAAATACTATGTTATGTGATTCAATTTAGAATATAGAATTTGATTACTCATGTGTGCAATTAGGAAAAAATAATGCAAAACATGAGACATGGGCTTGTGTTCTAGGTGCATCCTGTATGGCCCGTGCTTCGTTCAATTAAAACCAAACTGCTGTAAATAATACAGGATAAACACGACGGTCTTAAATGATCATTTCCATGTACTACGACCATGCACAATATGCACGGGTATAAACAAATAATCGGATGAGGTCTATATTTAGAACCACTAGGGGTATATCCTCTCACCAGTGCTATGTCCTTATGGCTCTGGTCCAGGATTTTAAGAACAACACGGATGCCTTTGCCATTGGTGTAGTTGTTGTTCCACTCATCCTCATAGTCATCTGTTCCACTGCGGACCATCAAACGGCCAGAGTAGATGTTGGTCCTGGTGCCACGACCCAAATGCTGCTCCTGAAAACCAAAATTACAACTGGATTTAAATTGCATTTTCTTTCTCATTTTCTCCAACTTTTCCCCCAATTTTCTCCCCTAATCTAGTCGTATCCAGTTACCCTGAGTGTGTTACACTTCACCTCTACCGATACAACCCTCCACTGCTGACTGAGAAGCTTCACAACTGACACACGCCCCCTCCGACATGTGTGCAGTACCGACTGCATCTTTTTACCTGCACGAGGTGCCATCAATCAGCCAGCAGAGGTCGTAATTGCACCAGTTATGAGATCCCTATCCGGCTCCCTACCTGGATGAACAACAGCCAAACGTTGTTCATAAAGACGCCCAGCCCAGTCAGATGGCAGAGCTGAGATTCGATACGATGTATTTTAAATCCAAGCTCTGGTGTGCTAGCGTGTTTTACCGCTGCGCCACCTGAGCGGATTTCATGAATTACTGAGGTGAAGATTTCCTAGTAGCTGTTCATATTGTAGAATTTTGTTCTGATGGTGTTCATCTGTTGGCATGAGAAGAGCATTTGTTCTATGGAAGTTCTTGATCCACAGAGGGTGCAAGTCGGGGTCTGCTCTCCCTTTAACAGGTAGGTATGGGTTTGCTGTATGCGGCATCTAGTGTAGACAATTTGTTCCCATCGTTTTTTGGGGTATTGAGCTCTATCCATTTTTATGATAGGGTGGATCTCGTAGAGCTTGTTGTTGGTATGAGTTTCCCATTCTTTTTGCCAAGCTGCTGTGGTGTCTGCTTTTATAATTGGTCTGAGATCGGATGGTGTGTAGGGGCATTGTTGGATTGGGGATGTTACAGTTTGCTTTGCTGCCAGGTCTGCTTGTTTATTTCCTTTAACGCCACAGTGTCCTGGGCTCTAGCAGAACTTTGTCATGGCCACAGGTTTTAAACTGTAGATAGACAAACTATCGAGAGTGTAATACTTTACTGGCTTGTTCTTTTGAGGCGCAGCACAGACTACAGAGAGATGATCACGTGTGTAGAGAAGTACACTTTTCCACTGATTATGGAATCCCATGCAATCAATGCAATTAATATGTAAACATATACACTGAACATTATCAGCACACTACACCACAGAAAAGTCTGTTACACTAGGACCGCCTCATTTAGCACCTCATATTTCAATTAAATTGCTAAACAAAAACCTTACATTTTGAATTTAACAGCAAATTGCATATTTCACAGGAAACAACTCCGTGACACGATTTTCATGGCCGTGAATTAGATATGACCTTATGTATGAGGCAAGGCAAAAAAAATGGCACATTGTTACAGTATGGACTAATCCAAGGTGTGGTTGTTGGAATATTTTGTTCTAAATAATATACAGTGTGTTAAGACAAACCTGTATTATCTCTTTGTCTTTAATCTGATGGAATCTCAGCTGGCACAGGTTGAACGTTTCAGACAAGGGTTTGCTGCTACTATTCATTCCATGTCTCATGACCAACAGGTTCGACAGTTCTGTAATGCAAAAACAACCATGCAGGATGAGTGAAAGACTTTCAATCGGAAACATAATTGACAATCAAGGTCACTTGATCACTTGGCAATGACGACAATACCACACATCACCTGCAGGTCTGGGCAAACAGCACTTCTTCACAGTAAAGCAGTCCTGGCCAGACTTAAGCACAAAGGTTTTCAGGCTTTCTGTGAGTTCCTTCACACTGGAGAATTCTCGCTCCCAGCCCTCCAGAACAAAAGTAGAGCCCTTCTGCATGATCCTGAACTGCTTATGTGTTGGACATTGTCCATCCTTTGGAGAAAATAAGGCAAGAATTACTTACAAATCATAATAAAATCATTGTTTTCAGTCAGAAATTCACTAAAATATACATATACAGGGGTTGGACAAAATAACTGAAACACCTGGTTTTAGACCACAGTAATTTATTAGTATGGTGTAGGGACTCCTTTTGCGGCCAATACAGCGTCAATTCGTCTTGGAAATGACATATACAAGTCCTGCACAGTGGTCAGAGGGATTTTAAGCCATTCTTCTTGCAGGATAGTGGCCAGGTCACTACGTGATGCTGGTGGAGGAAAACGTTTCCTGACTCGCTTCTCCAAAACACCCCAAAGTGGCTCAATAATATTTAGATCTGGTGACTGTGCAGGCCATGGGAGATGTTCAACTTCACTTTCATGTTCATCAAACCAATCTTTCACCAGTCTTGCTGTGTGTATTGGTGCATTGTCATCCTGATACACGGCACCGCCATTGGATGCACATGGTCCTCCAGAATGGTTCGGTAGTCCTTGGCAGTGACGCGCCCATCTAGCACAAGTATTGGGCCAAGGGAATGCCATGATATGGCAGCCCAAACCATCACTGATCCACCCCCATGCTTCACTCTGGGCATGCAACAGTCTGGGTGGTACGCTTCTTTGGGGCTTCTCCACACCGTAACTCTCCCGGATGTGGGGAAAACAGTAAAGGTGGACTCATCAGAGAACAATACATGTTTCACATTGTCCACAGCCCAAGATTTGCGCTCCTTGCACCATTGAAACCGACGTTTGGCATTGGCACGAGTGACCAAAGGTTTGGCTATAGCAGCCCGGCCGTGTATATTGACCCTGTGGAGCTCCCGACGGACAGTTCTGGTGGAAACAGGAGAGTTGAGGTGCACATTTAATTCTGCAGTGATTTGGGCAGCCGTGGTTTTATGTTTTTTGGATACAATCCGGGTTAGCACCCGAACATCCCTTTCAGACAGCTTCCTCTTGCGTCCACAGTTAATCCTGTTGGATGTGGTTTGTCCTTCTTGGTGGTATGCTGACATTACCTTGGATACCGTGGCTCTTGATACATCACAAAGACTTGCTGTCTTGGTCACAGATGCGCCAGCAAGACATGCACCAACAATTTGTCCTCTTTTGAACTCTGGTATGTCACCCATAATGTTGTGTGCATTGCAATATTTTGAGCAAAACTGTGCTCTTACCCTGCTAATTGAACCTTCACACTCTGCTCTTACTGGTGCAATGTGCAATTAATGAAGATTGGCCACCAGACTGGTCCAATTTAGCCATGAAACCTACCACACTAAAATGACAGGTGTTTCAGTTATTTTGTCCAACCCCTGTACCTGTCATGGCATGTTTATGGCACCCAGGATTCGCAGTGAGTGAATTCACACAGGCGACATGAACTTTAAAACCTAAGATCGCAGAGCTGTTAGGCTAGTGCATCTACACCACCTGAGCAACCCTCTCCAATAACTCAATAATAACTTTTAAAAATTTAGGGACTGTCTGAAAAGTGCTTGCAGTGGTTTTAGTGTAGTATTTATCAAAGAAGGTGAAGAGGTGCCTAGTAGAATGAACTACTTTAAATATACTACATTATCAGCTCCACTCACCATATAGAAGCACTTTGCACTTCTACAATTACTGACTGTAGTCCATCTGTTTCTCTGCATGCCCCCTTTCATGCTGTTCTTCAATGGTCAGGACTCTCCCAGGACCACCACAGAGCAGGTATTATTTAGGTGGTGAATCATCACAGCAGTGACACTGACATGGTGGTGGTGTGTTAGTGTGTGTTGTGCTGGTATGAGTGGATAAGACACAGCAGCGCTGCTGGAGTTTTTAAACACCTCACTGTCACTGCTGGACTGAGAATAGTCCACCAACCAAAATTATCCAGCCAACAGAGCCCCGTGGGCAGCGTCCTGTGACCACTGATGAAGGTCTAGAAGATGACCGACTAAAACAGCAGCAATAGATGAGCGATCATCTCCGACTTTACATCAACAAGGTGGACCAACTAGGTAGGAGTGTCTAATAGAGTGGACAGTGAGTGGACACGGTATTTAAAAACTCCAGCAGCATTGCTGTGTCTCATCCACTAAAACCAGCACAACACACACTAGCACACCACCACCATGTCAGTGTCACTGCAGGGCTGAGAATGATCCACCACCTAAATAATACCTGCTCTGTGGTGGTCCTGTGGGGGTCCTGACCATTGAAGAACAGGGTGAAAGCAGGTTAAAAAGGTATGTAGAGAAACAGATGGACTACAGTCAGTAATTGTAGAACTACAAAGTGCTTCTATATGGTAAGTGGAGCTGATAAAATGGACAGTCAGTGTAGAAACAAGGAGGTGGTTTTAATGTTATGGCTGATCGGTGTATATTATGTGTGTAATGTGCATGCATGGGTTCAGTAGCTAAACCTCTGGCATTATACAACATTTTCCCTAAAAAAAATGAACAACTTGAGAGCACTTTGGTGGCAAAGCGGTCTAACTCGCTACCACACCACTGTGGAGTGTTCAAACTTGTGAATTACAATCAAGTCTTAGCAGAGCCACCGAGTGCTGGAGTGGCGCAGTGGTAATTTACATTTGTAAACTTTTTAAGTGACCCACATGTTCATATTTTTCGCTACAACCCAGGCAACACAAACAACACATCAAAATGAAACACAAAATAAAAATGGTGGCAATCTGGTCCCACTGTGGTTTACAATGTGTAACGTAACTCCACCACATGGGGGCATACGTGGATTTCGTGTCATTATGTGCCTTTTAAAATTCGTTTATTTAATTATTATTCACTGCAGCCCATATTTTTGGCTCGCAATCCACTACCACTGGGATTGAGGGTTCAAATCCCCAGCAGTACGATCAGCGCTTTAGGGCAGGGGTTTTCAGGCGCGAGTACCTGTCCATGGTAAAGCCATTTATTTTTCACCCACATTATACATATTTGATTCGTCTTGCTGACAACACACACACACACACGTTTAATGTTATCCGGTTCAGTCTACAAAAAAGGACCGTTGGCTAGCCAAACTTAAAAATAGGGCTAACAGTGAAGACAAATCGGTGACAAAAACAATGACTGCCGGTATAGGACACATGTGTGGGTCTTTAAGAGAGGTGTATAGTAGGAGATGCTCTGTTCACAATATCACTATAAGTGATTCAGGAGTCGATTCGTATGAAGCAAGGCGTACGTTTCTCTTCTCTAGGTCAGCACACAGAAGGGGGCGCATGTCCAAAAAGGTTGAAAACTCCTGCTTTAGGGGTCTGCATACAGCAATGATTGGCTGTCTTGGGGGTAATTGAGGTCCTACAATGGATTGGCATCCAGTTTATAGTGTATTACTGCATTTCACCCAGTCCCAGTGATTCTGAGGCAACCAGGCCTTCCAAGAAGCAGTGGTAAACATGAAAACACCATTGTAATTGCACCAACCAAATAAAGATAATACAGCATAAAACAACAAATGAACACCAGCAGCATAAATACATTCTCATTTTCATTAACAGCTTTATCCTGGTCAGGGTTACTTACATACTTACATTTTGGCCACCTATATTACACCTCTTCCTCAGACACAGCCAATCATGTCTGTATGTAGACACATGTCTGGGCAAAAGCACCGCTGGGGATTCAAACCCTGTTTCCTAGCTGTAAGGGGCTAGTGTAATTTATCACTGCACTACCCGAATGCCCACATTTTAGCAAATGGGTTTTAGGATGAACTTATCAGTTGAAAGATGTATTTTTCACAAGAACCAGACCAAAACAGAATATGAAGATCACCTGGGTTCTACTCAGAACAGCTAAGATGATACGGTTGTATTCCACGACGCTCCAGCGCACAACGTACGCCCCCTCATCGGCGGCTTCCTTCTTCAGCTTCTGCAGCACAAACTCATCCCTGAAGAAAAGGACAGAGCACATCAGCGCTGCATTCCATCAGCGCAAACAGTCATACACCCAAATCAGAACAGATACTTACATTATGGGGCCGTGAAGCCCATTCGCCTCACTCAAAACTACTCTAGGGGGCGCCACCTCGTGGCAGAGGTAGTGGTGCGCGTCTGCCGTCAGGCGGAAATACCCGTCAAGCAGAGAGACCAGAGAGCGAGCCTCGAGACTGGATTTCAGGCGCAGGTCCTGTATTACAACAGAGTGACTCATTATAACACAACACTGTCACTTCTCAGGAAAACTGATGACATCACTGGTGACTAAAAAAGTAAAGTACAACGGCAAATACAGCGTGAACTGTCAATCAAAGTCTTTATGGGTTAAAATATATACAATCCCAAAAAAAGAAAAAGTTGGGACAGTATGGAAAATGCAGATAAAATAAAAACAGTGTTCCTTACATTTACTTTGACTTTTATTTGATTGCAGACAGTTTGAACCTGAGATATTTCATGTTTTATCTGCTCAACTTCATTTCATTTATTAATAAACATCCATTCCTGCATTTCAGGCCTGCAACACATTCCAAAAAAAGTTGGGACGGGGGCAATTTAGGGCTAGTAATGAGGTAAAAACCTAAATAGTGATTTAATTCCAAACAGGTGATGTCAACAGGTGATTGTAATCATGGTTCGGTACAAAAGCAGCATCCAGAGTCTTTAATTAGCAAAGATGATCAGAGGATCTCCAGTTTGTCAACAAATGTGTGAGAAAATTATTGAAATGTTTGCAAACAATGAACCTCAAAGAAAGATTGGAAGGGATTTGCATATTTCTCCCTCTACAGTGTATAATATCATTAAACCATTCAAGGAATCCAGAGGAATTTCAGTGCGTAAAGGCCAAGGGCGCAAACTTAAGCTGAACGCACTGCATGGCACTGCATCAAGAACCGCCATTCAACAATGGCTGATATAACCACATGGGTGAGGAATTACTTTGGCAAATCTTTGTCAAGCACTACAATACAGAGTTACATGAACAAATGTCACATAAAACTTTACTGTGCAAAAAAGAAGCCTTATGTTAATTATGTCCAGAAGCTGCGTTGACTTCTCTGGGTTTAGAGGCATCTAGGATGGACCATCACACAGTGGAAACGTGTATTGTGGTCAGATGAATCAGCATTCCAGGTCTTTTTTGGAAAAAATGAACGCCGTGTGCTCGGGACCAAAGATGAAAAGGACCATCAAGACTGTTATCAGCAACAAGTCCAAAAGCCAGGGTCTGTCATGGTACATGGCTGTGTCAGTGCCCTTGAGAAAGGGAATTTAGACTTCTGTGATGGCAGCATTAATGCAGAAAAGTACATTGAGATCTTAGAGCAACATGTGCTGCCTTCAAGACGTCATCTTTTCCAGGGATGTCCATGTATTTTTCAACAAGACAATACAAAACCACATGCTGCACACATTACAAAGGCATGGCTGGGGAAGAAGAGGGTACGGGTACTAGACTGGCCTGCCTGCAGTCCTGACCTGTCCCCAATAGAGAATGTGTGGAGAATTTTGAAATGAAAAATGCTACAACTACCCCGTACTGTTGCACATCTTAAGACGTGTTTGCAGGAAGAATGAGACAAAATAAAAGCTGAAACACTAAATCACTTGGTATCCTCGGTGCCAAAACGTATTTTAAGTGTGGTGAAAAGGAATGGCAACATTACAAAGTGGTAAATGCGAGAGAGAGAGAGGGAGACTTTACTTTTCTGAGATCATTTTAAACACAAGTTGATTTTCACTTGAGCCAACTTTGTTTCCACGTCACCAAAAAGTGGAAAATCCCAGAGCTTTTCTTTTTTTAAATAGAGGCTTTCTGAGTACTTTCCCAAAAATGGAATTAGATTCTAAAGTGTGCGGTCAGTGAAACAGATAGTTCTAAGCTAGTTATGATCATTTAGTTGGTCTGCTAGTTCCATACAAAAAATGCTTAGCTATTATTATATATTTTCCTGAGGATATAATGATATTTGCTCTTATGCTTTAACATTTGAGCTAGTTTGTTAGCAGTTAACCAGCTACTGTTTACCATGTTCCAACATAGCCAACTAAAATTACAATGTATTATTTTGGGATAAAAAACATGATCAGGTGCTGAAATACTACAAGGCAGGGTTGTATCTTGCTAACCACAGTGCTTTGAGATATTACAGGCACTATGGATTAAGCCATTTTTTCCTTTTTGACCAAGTGAGTAATAGAGAGACAAAATGTCCAAGTATTTACGTTTTGCCTGGGTTTTTCCTACCATTAAAAATGTAAGGTGGGGTAGTTTTGTGTGTGTGTGTGTGTGTGTGTGTGTGTGTGTGTGTGTGTGTGTGTGTGTGTGTGTGTGTGTGTGTGTGTGTGTGCGCGCGCGCGTGCTTATGCAGTGTGTTTGTGCATGTGTGCACACAACAATCTCTACAGTTAACAAAGACTGGTGCAAAAAAAAACATCCAGTAAGTGTCAGTTATGTAAATGAAAATGCATTGCTGTTTTTCTACCAGGAAACACCGGGCGCAAGGCAGGAAAACCCTGAACAGGGTACCAATCTATCGCAGGGCTTGGTCAAGTCTGAGAGAAAGAAACCAGGATATACACTGTTCAGGCATAACATAATGACCACATTCCTAATATTGTGTTGGTCCCCATTTTGCTACCAAAACAGCCCTGACCCGTTGAGGCATGGAGTCTGACACCTTTCTATCAGAACCAGCATTAACTTCTTTAGCAATCTGAGCTACAGTAGCTCGTCTGTTGGATGAAGCCACACGGGCCAGCCTTCGCTCCCCATGTGCATCAATGAGCCTTGGCCGCCCATGACCCTGTCGTCGGTTTACCACTGTTCCTTCCTTGGACCACTTTTGATAGATACTGACCATTGCAGACCGGGAACACCCCACAGGAGCTGCAGTTTTGGAGATGCTCTGACCCAGTCGTCTAGCCATCACAATTTGGCCCTTTGCTCAAAAGGATTTCGCTCAAATCCTTACGCTTGCCTTTTTTTCTGCTTCTAATACATCAACTTTGAGGATAAAATGTTCACTTGCTGCCTAATATATCCCACCTACTAACAGGTGCCGTGATGAAGAGATAACCAGTGTTATTTATTTCATCTGTCAGTCATAATGTCATAATGTTATGCCTTGTCGGTGTAAGCTGCTACACACTTCTTGTGTTGCACTCGAAACCTGAAATTTAATCATGATGAAAACGACTTTTAGTCTGTTCTACCCCAAAACATGGATGTGTGTAAAGCATTACCATTGCAAAGTTGTCTTGACGGCTGATACAGACATTCGCCCCGGAGATGGCGATGTGTGAGATTTCAGGGAAGTCGCAGAAGGTGTTCCAGCTCTCTGTTGTGCTAGTTTCATGTTCAGGTTCTTGCTGCTTCCCTCTCTTCCTTTTATCCAAGTAGTCGTTTCCCATATAGTTATTCTCCTGAGCCTGTAACACACATATCAATCAGCCAATGGTCCACACGCATTCCCACAACTCAGCAGTATCATTATTACCTACCCGCTGAGCCGGTATCTTCCTCCACTGGATGCCGGTGGTACCCGACACCATGACTTCATGTGTCGGCTCAGTGCTCTGGATCTCCTCTTGAGGTTGGCGTGCTCTGGTGGCGTTAAGGTAAGAGCCACTGCCGTCACCCTCAGGCCTCAGGTCCAGGTGAAAGATGTAAAAGATCTCTGTGCCAAAGCAGGGAGCCAGGCGTTCCAGCGTGGACAGGTACTTATAGATGACTTCCTGAGAGCCCAGACTACCCTGACCCACCGTGTGCTGCTGAAAGCTCCGAACAAAGTCAGCGAACACGCGGCGGATTCGGAACTTTGTCAGAAAGTTGTCGCGGGCGATGTGGCGGTAGAAGGAGCGGGGGATGCAGCGCAGAAAGCTAGAGAAGAGGCAAATTCAATACAAAGTAATTATTTGATTCAGGGAATAACAGGCTTGGATATTTCAGCTTTTTGACCAATTGCAGTTTTTTGACCAATTGCAGTCATTAACACGGGACATAGAACACTGATCAGCCATAACATTAAACCACTTCCTTGTTTCTACACTCACTGTCCATTTTATCAGCTCCACTTACCACATAGAAGCACTTTGTAGTTCTACAATTACTGACTGCAGTCCATCTGTTTCTCTGCATGCTTTGTTAGCCCTCTTTCATGCTGTTCTTCAATGGTCAGGACTCTCACTTTTTGAAGATCCCTCGTATTATGAGGTGCAGCAGTGTTGTTGGGAATGTTAAACACCTTCATGTCAATGCTGAATCCCATCAACACTGCTGCACTGTGTCACTGTACTGCTGAAAATGTCAGTGGGGGTCCATTTGGATTAATGGAGGGGGTAGAGAAGGTTGACAAAATAGCTTTAGTCTTTAGCTCATAAAACAGCCAATGAATGTAACTTTGACAGGTGTTCCAAATAAAATGCTTGATAATTGTATGTGTCCAAACCAGGGGTGTGCAAACATTTGCATACAGAATGGTAAGTGGAGGGTTTAACGTTTTTAGCCATACCTTCATCAAGTCGGCAATAAAATGCTTGATAATTGTAGGTCGGCAACCTATGTATCATGTGCCATAGCTTGCATGTAGAGCAGGTCTGACTGACACATTGATTTTAAGTTTCAAGTTTGTGCAAACTTAGTATAATATGGTATCTAAAAATGGATTCATGTGGCTCATATAAACAAAAGGGTTGTAATACCCTGTTTTAGCCATTGTCCCTCACCCTACACTCAGCCACGTGTGTAGGGTGTCTGTGTAGGTGCCCAGCAGACTGGTAACAGAGCACCTTTTTACAGTAATATTTAATTGATAATATGTATTTAAACACAAAGGTAAAATGGTTTATAGCGAAACAGCAGAAAAAAGTAAAAATACAGGGCCGCTAGCAGGTTTTCCACATTACGCAAGTCAGTGAAAGTCTTTTTAAAAATACTTCTCTTGTGCAAATACAATCTCACACCTGGTCTGCTTGGCCACTTCCTGTAGAGAGGTCTTGTTTTGCAAAGCCTTGTGAGATAAGTGCAGCACAGCCATGCCCAAGCTTTCATTCTTAAAGCCACTGAGCGCTTCTTCACCATTTATATCCTCCAGTGATGCCACGTCGTTCACAAAATCACATTTGGCCTGGTGAAGAAAAAAACACAAACTCCATCAAAATGTAAGCATGTATTGTTTGCATACACTTGACCATATATACAGTGTATCACAAAAGTGAGTACACCCCTCACATTTCTGCAGATATTTAAGTATATCTTTTCATGGGACAACACTGACAAAATGACACTTTGACACAATGAAAAGTAGTCTGTGTGCAGCTTATATAACAGTGTAAATTTATTCTTCCCTCAAAATAACTCAATATACAGCCATTAATGTCTAAACCACCGGCAACAAAAGTGAGTACACCCCTAAGAGACTACACCCCTAAATGTCCAAATTGAGCACTGCTTGTCATTTTCCCTCCAAAATGTCATGTGATTTGTTAGTGTTACTAGGTCTCAGGTGTGCATAGGGAGCAGTTGTGTTCAATTTACTAGTACAGCTCTCACACTCTCTCATACTGGTCACTGAAAGTTCCAACATGGCACCTCATGGCAAAGAACTCTCTGAGGATCTTAAAAGACGAATTGTTGCGCTACATGAAGATGGCCAACGCTACAAGAAGATTGCCAACACCCTGAAACTGAGCTGCAGCACAGTGGCCAAGATCATCCAGTGTTTTAAAAGAGCAGGTTCCACTCAGAACAGACCTTGCGTTGGTCGTCCAAAGAAGCTGAGTGCACGTGCTCAGCGTCACATCCAACTGCTGTCTTTGAAAGCTAGGCGCAGGAGTGCTGTCAGCATTGCTGCAGAGATTGAAAAGGTGGGGGGTCAGCCTTTCGGTGCTCAGACCATACGCCGCACACTACATCAAATCGGTCTGCATGGCTGTCACCCCAGAAGGAAGCCTCTTCTGAAGTCTCTACACAAGAAAGCCCGCAAACAGTTTGCTGAAGACATGTCAACAAAGGACATGGATTACTGGAACCATGTCCTATGGTCTGATGAGACCAAGATTAATTTGTTTGGTTCAGATGGTCTCAAGCATGTGTGGCGGCAATCAGGTGAGGAGTACAAAGATAAGTGTGTCATGCCTACAGTCAAGCATGGTGGTGGGAATGCCATGGTCTGGGGCTGCATGAGTGCAGCAGGTGTTGGGGAGTTACATTTCATTGAGGGACACATGAACTCCAATATGTACTGTGAAATACTGAAGCAGAGCATGATCCCCTCCCTCCGGAAACTGGGTCGCAGGGCAGTGTTCCAGCATGATAATGACCCCAAACACACCTCTAAGACGACCACTGCTTTATTGAAGAGGCTGAGGGTAAAGGTGATGGACTGGCCAAGCATGTCTCCAGACCTAAACCCAATAGAACATCTTTGGGGCATCCTCAAGCGGAAGGTGGAGGAGCGCAAAGTCTCGAATATCCGCCAGCTCCGTGATGTCGTCATGGAGGAGTGAAAAAGCATTCCAGTGGCAACCTGTGAAGCTCTGGTAAACTCCATGCCCAGAAGAGTTAAGGCAGTTCTGGGAAATAATGGTAGCCACACAAAATATTGACACTTCAGGAACTTTCACTAAGGGGTGTACTCACTTTTGTTGCCAGTGGTTTAGACATTAATGGCTGTATATTGAGTTATTTTGAGGGAAGAATAAATTTACACTGTTATATAAGCTGCACAAAGACTACTTTTCATTGTGTCAAAGTGTCATTTTGTCAGTGTTGTCCCATGAAAAGATATACTTAAATATCTGCAGAAATGTGAAGGGTGTACTCACTTTTGTGATACACTGTATATATTTTATATTTTAATGTTATGGCTGATCTGTGTATATATATATATATACACACAGATCAGCCATAACATTAAAATTACCTCCTTGTTTTCACACTTTTAAACACCTCACTGTCACTGCTGGACTGAGAATAGTCCACCAACCAGAAATATATCCAACCAACAGCACCCCGTGGGCAGCGTCCTGTGACCACTGATGAGAGTCTACAAGATGACTCAAACAGCAGCAATAGATGAGCGATCAGCTCTGACTTTACATCTACAAGGTGGACCAACTAGGTGTTGTTGTGTCTAATAAAATGGACAGTGAGTGGAGACGGTATTTAAAAACTCCAGCAGCGCTGCCGTGTCTGATCCACTCATACCAGCACAACACACACTGACACACCACCACCATGTCAGTGTCACTGCAGTGCTGAGAATCATCCACCACCTAAATAGTACCTGCTCTGTGGTGGTCCTGTGGGGGTCCTGACCATGGAAGAACAGGGTGAAAGCAGGTTAAAAAGGTATGTAGAGAAACAGATGGACTACAGTCAGTAATTGCAGAACTACAAAGTACTTCTATATGGTAAGTGGAGCTGATAAAATGGACAGTGAGTGTAGAAACAAGGAGGTGGTTTTAATGTTATGGTTGATCAATGTATATATATATATACACGTGTGTGTGGTGTGCTAAGGTAAGCTTTTTTTTTGGTATTGGCCTCTAGCAAACTTACCTGAGCAAAAAGATACTCCAAAGATGCAATCTCAAGTAGAGGGGCAGCCCCCTGCTCATTTCCTGTACGAATTGCATAACGTGCCACCATTGGCTCGTTCTCATTAAGACCATGCCAGTTCCGAAAGTAAAACCTGTAACATTACAAGATAACATGTAGTATTCAGGAATGGCTTTTTCAGGGATTAGATCGGACATTCTCACTGATGCTATAAAAGCAATATGTGGTGACAGTGCTACTATTATGGTGATGTGAAAAGAGTGTTAATGAACATTAGTGTTATTGACTAATGTCAGTGTGCATTATTATTCAACCCCCAGCCTTAGTACAGTATGGTGGAACATCATTTTGCCTTGATAAACTCAAGTGGTTTCCGGATGTGCTAACAAGCTTCTAACACCTCTCCTGAGGAATCTTCACTCATTCCTCTTATGTAAAAGCTTCCAGCTCATTAAGCTTTGATGGCTGGAACTGCTCTATTCCTGGACTGATTCCATAGCCATAAAGTCAAGTTGTGGATCACTGTCTTGCTGTAAAGTCCAATTATCACCAAGGTTTAATTTCAACACAAAAGGCATTACATTCCTCCTCAAAATGCCTTGGCATTTCTGTGAATCCTTGATAACAGTCACACCCATCTCTATGCTTGACCATGGAAATTATATTTCTCTGGTCATAAGATTTGCATTTCATGTGCCAGACAAACCGCAGATTCATATGGCCAATTAGTTCCAGTTTTAATGTTTCACTTCATAAAACAGTGTTGCAGAACTCTGCAGGCCTATCCAAATTCCTTCTGGCATATTGCAGTCAATGATTCCTGTGCTTCTTGGTCAAGAGTGGTCAAGAGTTTGACCTTGGCTGTTAAGCGAATTCCAGCCTTTAACAGGTCATCATGTAAGTCCTTTGGAGTGACAGCTTGTGTATTAATGCAAAACACTTACAGGCGGACAGCTAAGGCCTCTGGAACTTCTAGAGAATACTCCCAGTGGAATGTTCAAGGTCTTGGAAATCATCGTATACACATTGCTATGGTGTAATGAAATGATCTCCTATCTCAGGTTTTGTCACAGCTCCTTAGTTTTAACCACGGTTGCAACACATCTCTTGGTGGTGTTGATACACCGATCAGCCATTACATTCTACACATAGTGTCCATTTTATCAGCTCCACTTACCATATAGGAGCACTGTGTAGTTCTACAATTACTGACTGTAGTCCATCTGTTTCTCTGCATGCTTTGTTAGCCCCCTTTCATGCTGTTCTTCAATGGTCAGGACTCTCCCAGGACCACTACAGAGCAGGTATTATTTAGGTGGTGGATCATTCACAGCACTGCAGTGACACTGACATGGTGGTGGTGTGTTAGTGTGTGTTGTGCTGGTATGAGTGGATAAGACACAGCCGCGCTGCCGGAGTTTTTAAACACCTCACTGTCACTGCTGGACTGAGAATAGTCCACCATCCAAATATATCCAGCCAACAGCATCACTCATACCAGCACAACACACACTAACACACCACCACCATGTCAGTGTCACAGAAGTGCTGAGAATGATCCACCACCTAAATAATACCCGCTCTGTTGTAGTCCTGTGGGGGTCCTGACCATTGAAGAAGAGTGAAAGCAGGCTAAAACAGTATGTAGAGAAACAGATGGACTACAGTCAGTAATTGTAGAACTACAAAGTGCTTCTATATGGTAAGTGGAGCTGATAAAATGGACAGTGAGTGTAGAAACAAGGATGTGGTTTTAATGTTATACATCACATCAGAAGTAAATAAAGGGTGGTTTTGATCATGCTGTAACCCAACTTTAGATCATATAAACTAGTAGCAGATTTTAAGATCAGTAATATGATGTTAATAATTGTGATATGACAGTAAATAAAATATTTTTCATTTGCTGCATTATTCAAATGATAAAGACTAGCTCTGCAGAACAGATTATATGTATATTATATGCTCTTGCAGAACTGTTCAAGTTTAAAGACATTTCCTTCCTATCCTGAAGCCACTGTGTTCTTTTTTTATGTGCGTTTAAGGTCGCTCTTGTGCTGGAAGGGAAACCACCTGCCCATCTTTAGCAGTTCTGCAGAGGGCCACATGTCTAACTTAAGAATTCGGATGTACTTGACAGCATCTTGCCCAGTTTCCACCAAAGCTAAACACCTCTACAACATAGTCAGTGGGTAGCACTGTCGCCTCA
The DNA here is from genome assembly GCF_030014385.1 of Trichomycterus rosablanca. Taxonomy (NCBI): domain Eukaryota; kingdom Metazoa; phylum Chordata; class Actinopteri; order Siluriformes; family Trichomycteridae; genus Trichomycterus; species Trichomycterus rosablanca. The sequence goes on along the minus strand of NC_085989.1, from coordinate 17,212,021 downwards.
CAGCAAGAAGGTCCTGGGTTGGATCCCCAGGTGGGGCGGTCCGGGTCCTTTCTGTGTGGAGTTTGCATGTTTCCTCCGGGGTCTCCGGTTTGTTTCCACAGTCCAAAGACGTGCAAGTGAGGTGAATTGGAGATACTAAATTGTCCATGACTGTGTTTGACATTAAACTTGTGAACTGATGAATCTTGTGTAATGAGTAACTACCGTTTCTGTCATGAATGTAACCAGTGTAAAACATGACGTTAAAATCCTAATAAACAAATAAATTTTACAGTAGGTATGATATTTTGGGTGGTGTGCTGTGTTTGGTTTATGCCTAATGAAGCATTTGGGAATCAGTCCAGTCAAGAAGACATTCAAACGTGTTCTTATCTGATCATAAAAGCTTTCGCCACATGGTGTTTTTGGCAGGGTACAAATGATTCAGTGTGGCACTTCTACAGAAAAGGATTCTTTTTTTTTTCTTTTTTTTTTTCCCTTTTTCTCCCCTTTTAGCGCATCCAATTGTTCAATTTGCATCGGGCTTCCTCTCTGTCTATGCCGAACCCTGCCCTGACCGAGGCGATCAAAGCTAACCCATATCCCCTCCGAAACACGGGCAGCAGCCGGATGCATTTTTGCCACCCACACACTGATGAGTGTTGTGCCACCTAGCGTTGCTTGCGGAGAGACAAACCCTAAGGGCACTCTTCCTCATCTCTGTGCAGGCGCCTCTAATCAGCCGGCAGAGGTCGTAATCGCATTCTGACAGAGAGAGACCCACATCCGGTTCTTTGTCCCGCCCCCCAACTGAGCAACCGGTAAATCGTTGCTCATACAGCCACTCAGCCTCGAACGATGTACTCAGAATCCAGATCTGGTTGCAGCGTGTCTTTTTACCGCTGCGCCACCTGAGCGGCCCCAGAAAAGGATTCTTTCTACAGATCCTGCATTGAAGTTCGGCCTTGTAAAGCTTGTAAGATTGTTGACACACCCCAAAACCTATAAATGTATGTTCTCAGATTGCTATCTATTGTGAACCTTTTCTGCCCAGTAGCAGTAAAAATGCCCTACTGTAACGTTATTTATTTAGCTGTTTCACACCATGGTTATATTCAGTGTGCTACTGTTGAACTTAGAAACACTTTCTCTAGTCATTCCTCCCTAATGGTATGTTAACAATTTGTATTGACAAGATCTGTGAATAACTCATGTTCCTACTGAAACACACTTTTATATTTACCTCATGCGAAAGTGAAGTATCAGGCTTGACTGGTTTTCTAGGGTGAAGCTGTGGTTAGGACTATACCAACAGCAGCATGACGGGTTGTACAGTGCAAACAGAGGATGGCATACAGGTGTAACTCCTGTCCAGGAAAACACACACACACACACAAATTACTCAAGTCCAACACACAAGCTGGAATGTCTTCAACACTCAGATGCATGCCGAATCACTTACCAACAGATTCCGCAGCCTTGATGGAGAGCTCCTCAGCAGTCACCTCGCCATCCTGAAACGTCAGGTACCGATCTCCATCTTTGGTCCAGAGCAGATAGATGTGAATCCCCGGCCCCTGAGGCGCCTCACACTGCTCTGTGGGCGCCCCTTGCTTTGTACCCTTAAAGCATCTGAGTCTAGACATACTCCATTTGTTTCTCACCTGCCATTGAGGACAGAAAAAAGGAAATCCAGTCTTAGTTTACCAGAAATAACCGGTCGTATTGACAACGTCCGAGTGGCACGCACGCAGTAAAACAAATGACACCGGAATCAATACAGTCTTCTACGTTTGTGCTGTATCATTAGGTTGATTCGCGTGTCAGATTTCTCATTTCTAATTGGCGATGAGTGCTGTTCGGGTTTGGCTGGGAGAGGGTTTGAAAATCAACACTGAAGCAGTGGTTACAGATAATAGTATAACGTGGTCGTCTTTTATGCAAAGAGCTTAATGGAAGGAAGATTGTGGCATCAGATATCCTAAGAAGTACCCACCCTAACTGAGAAAGAAAATAAAAATACTTTGACTCTGTGCAACTTTAAGTACAAGCAAATGAATAAAAGTGACTCAGCTGACAGGCTTACTGCTTAAGTATTCTATATTATCCAAGGAAATCATACTTTATGAGGAAAAAGTAAGAATCAAGAAAGGTAAACCATACATACACTGATCAGCCATTACATTAAAACCACCTCCTTGTTTCTACACTCACTGTCCATTTTATCAGCTCAACTTCCCATATAGAAGCACTTTGTAGCTCTACAATTACTGACTGTAGTCCATCTATTTCTCTACATACCTTTTTAGCCTGCTTTCACCCTGTTCTTCAATGGTCAGGACCCCCACAGGAACACTACAGAGCAGGTAATATTTGGTTGGTGGATCATTCTCAGCACTGCAGTGACAATGACATGGTGGTGGTGTGTTAGTGTGTGTTGTGCTGGTATGAGTGGATAAGACACAGCAGCGCTGCTGGAGTTTTTAAACACCTCACACGCTGCAACCAGAGCTGGGATCTCGAATACATGGTATCAGCCTTGCCGGCTGAGGCCGAGCTGCCACATGAACAACGATTGGTCTGTTGTTCAGATGGGCGGGACTAAGCCGGATATGGGTCTCTCTCTGTCAGACTGGTGCAATTACGTCCTCTGCTGGCTGATTAGAGGTGCCTACACAGAAATGAGAAAAGAGTGCTCTTAGGGTATGTCTCTCCGTACACAGCGCTAGATGGCACAACACTCGTCAATGTGTGGGTTATAAGATGCATACGGCTTGCTGCCCACGTGTCGGAGGGGAGTGGGTTAGCTTTGAACTCCTCGGTCAGAGCAGGGATCAGCATTGGTGGAGAGGAAGCATGATGCAATGGGGCAATTGGACGCATTAAAAGGGGGAGAAAAAAAGGGGAGAAAATGCATTTATAAAAAAAAAAAAAAAAAAAAAAAAAAAAAAAAAAAAAAAAAAAAACACCTCACTGTCACTGCTGGACTGAGAATAGTCCACCAACCAAAAATATATCCAGCCAACAGCGCCCCGTGGGCAGCGTCCTGAGACCACTGATGAAGGTCAAAAAGATGACCAACTCAAACAGCAGCAATAGGTGAGCCATCGTCTCTGACTTTACATCTACAAGGTGGACCAACTAGGTAGCAGTTTTTAATAGAGACACGGTATTTAAAAACTCCATCAGCGCTGCTGTGTCTGATCCACTCATACCAGCACAACACACACTAACACACCACCACCATGTCATTGTAACTGCAGTGCTGAGAATGATCCACCACCCAAAAATACCTTTTTGGTGCTTCTATGTGGTAAGTGGAGCTGATAAAATGGACAATGTGTGTAGAAACAAGGAGGTGGTTTTAATGTTATGGCTGGTATATAAAGCCTCTGTTATTTTAATAGACTTAATGTTACCTTTTGCCAACCAGTTTTTTCTACCTCATGAACTGAATGGGCAGCTGATTTTGGTTATATAAAGTGGTGTTGGGTCAATTTAGTCATCACAACGCAAAAGTCATATTTTTCCATTTTAAACTGACACTTTCCAATAGTGCTGTGCACATGTTTTAGCAAGAGCAAAAGAACTTTAAAGGGCAACGTATTATATTTTTAACATCTATATGCCAGGGGTGGACTATGCACAAATGTCAAGATAGACAACTTACACTTCAGGTTAAAAGTTTACATCCGGTAGCAAGGCACACGTACTGTGTATTCAAACATTATTTAGACTTCTTGCCTTTGTATGCACTTTATTGTGTCGTATTGTGGATTTCAATTTTAGTGGATGTTTAATTAATTATACACTGATCAGGCATAACATTATGACCACCTTCCTAATATAGTCTTCCCCATTTTGCTGCAAAAACAGCCCTGCAACTGTGATGCACTGTGTATTCTGACACCTTTCTATCAGAACCAGCATTAACTTCTTCAGCAATCTGAGGTACAGTAGCTCGTCTGTTGGATCGGACCACACGGACCAGCCTTCGCTCCCCACGTGCATCAATAAGCCTTGGTCGCCCATGACCCTGTCGCCGGTTTACCACTGTTGCTTGCTTGGACCACTTTTGATAGATACTGACCACTGCAGATCGGGAACACCCTACAAGAGCTGCAGTTTTGGAGATGCTCTGACCCAGTCGTCTAGCCATCACAATTTGGCCCTTGTCAAACTCGCTCAAATCCTTACGGTCATAATGTTATGCCTGGTCGGTGTATTCTAGAACTCAATTGGAATCCACCTGTAGCAATTTGTATTGATTGGACATTGTATGGAAAGGTGCACCCCTGAGTCTATAAGGGCCAACAATTTACAGAGCATTGTCAGGACAAAAAACAAGCAAAGAAAAGTCCAAGGAACTGTCTGTAGATCTCTGCTACCATACTGCCACAAAGCATACATCAAGGCAAGGATATAAAACAACATTTAAGGCTTTGAGTGTTCACAGGACCACAAACGTCGCCATTATTTTATAAATAAAAGAAGCTTGGCACAACCTTGAATGTTCCAAGAGCTAGCCTTAGGCCAAATTAGGCAAGGAAGGTCTTGGAAGGCCAGTGCAGAGACAGGAGAATCTGTCTATGCAGAACTTTTTAAATAAGGCCGTTATAGCAGGATGGAAGACAGACGCTCCTGTTAAATAGAAGGTAAATAAGGAAAACCTTCTCTGGTTTAATGATATGACAACTTTTGGGCAGAACAGCAAGTACTATATCGGATGGAAAACAAGCACTGCGCATCACCCTGGTAATTCCATTCCTACATGATGCAAAGTGGTGCTTCGCAGTGGTGGGGAGACTAGTAAGAATTGAGGGACATATAGATACAGTAGACCCTAGAGTTACGAACGGTTTACCATACGAACATTTTGGGTTACGAACAATCTTTTTCAACTTAACATACGAACAAATTTCGGATTACAAACCGAAATTTGCTAAACACATGACGTCACGAACAAGTTGACTCCAACCATCTCTCTCTCTCTCTCTTTCTCTGAGCAAACATTCGGACAGTGGACAGTGTTTTTCCGGTGTTTTCTTGTTATTTTGTAAAATTCTATATTACAATGTCCCCAAAGAAGAAAAAGCTTAGTGGTGAGAAAATGAACAAATCTATTATTATTTCTTGTTGTATAATTACTCCTGCCAGTAGCTGTCACTGTGTATCAGACAGAGGGGAGGGACAGTGAGTGAGAGAGAAGAAGGAATTCGGCTCAGTAAAGTATTCTTTCTTTCATGCAATTACACCTACAAAATACAACACTGTTGTAAAAAAGGAAATAATATGAGAGTTATTGTTGTTTCAGGTAGATACAATGTAGTATGGTGTATGGTAAGGCACACATACTGCACTGAAATGTAATGTGTTTTTTATGTACAGTACTACTGTGTATTGTTGTTTATTATTGTTTATTACAGTATTATCTATTCTATAATTTAAGATTAAGGGATAATATAGTTGTATTTATAACAAAAAAGACCATTTAAGACATTAGAAAGGTTGGGTAAGGGGGGTTTGGGAGGTCTGGCACGGATTAATTCTGTTTACATTATTTCTTATGGGAAAAATAGGTTTAACTAACGAACATTTTGACTTAAGAACAGCCCTTCAGAACCAATTAAATTCGTAAGTCAAGGGTCTACTGTACACCAAAACAAGAACAATTGTGGTGGAAGAGAAGGATCGCACTGACAAGGTCGTTCATGGAAGCTCAGAGAGTGTGATATGAAAGAAAGAACACTTTATACTCCCAACAGCAACCTTGTAGGACAGTGAGAGATTCCAAAGTTAACAGAGATTTCTTAGCTAGAACTGGTCTAAACGGGGCCGCTCAGGTGGTGCAGCGGTAAAAACACACGCTGGAACCAAAGCTGGGATCTCGAATACATCGTATCGAATCTCAGCTCTGCCTAAGGCTGAGCGGCAACATGAACAACGATTGGCCTGTTGTTCAGATATGGGCGGGACTAAGCCGGATGGGGTCTCTCTCTCTCATAACTGGTCCAATTACGACCTCTGCTGGCTGATTGATGGCGCCTGCACAGAGATGAGAAAAGAGTGCTCTCAGGGTGTGTCTCTCCGTAACACAACGCTGAGCTGCACTGCACTCGTCAAAGTGAAGGTGATAAGATGCATACGGCATGCTGCCCACGTGTCGGAGGGGGCGTGGGTTAGCTTTGTTCTCCTCAATCAGAGCAGGGATCGGCATTGGTGGAGAGGAAGCATGACGCAATCGGGTAATTGGACGCGCTAAAATATATAAAAAAAAGAACTGGCGTAAACAAGCTAGAAATGGGTTTTGGAGGTCAAACAATGTAACACACTTCTTGTTACGTACACCACTTTCCAGTAACATTCCATTGTAGCAGTATTCTTAGAATATTGGAATATGACTACTGACGCACATGCCCTAAGCATATCTACACGTCCTAAGTAGTAATTGATTATGTCTTAATATTTCTAGTGCAATGACCCAAAGCATGCAGCCAAAACAACACTAAGAGTCACTTTGAGGCATGACTCTGAATGTCCTTGGCAGTTAAGTTACAGTGTAGCAGTCCTGTAGCAGGTAATTTGTAGCAGTCTCATTTGTCTCCCATGCCATTTAGTAAACTTTTAGCAGTCTGTTCTGTGTCTTTTACTCAACAGTGGCTTCCATCTTGCCACCCTGCCATAAAAGCTTTATTAACAACAAGTTCTTCTATCTCTCCTATCCACAGGACTTCTATAACCCCTTTAGAGTGACTGTTGGCTTACATTCATGACCTATTAAGCATCCTTCTTGCCTGACTGTCTAATTTGGAAGGACTGCCCCATTTAGGAATGTTCAAGGTTGTTGCCAAGCTTGTTCCATTTTAAAATGGTTTAGACCACTTGTAGTCCTGAGAACACTCAGAATCTTTTATATTGTTTGATATTTTGCCCTGACAAATGTATTTCCAAGATTTTATCACATTGGTTTACAGATATTTACATTTATGGCATTTAGCAGACGCTTTAATCTAGGGGTGGGGCGACGCGTCAACGTAATCGATTACGTCGAAAATATGTCTGCGGCGTAAAAAACTCACACACGAGCATCTAAAGTTAAGGAGTGTTTTTCACGAAGATACAACAATGTGGTGCTCTGTAAACTTCGCAAAGTGAAGATGGTTCATCACAGCTGTTTGACTTCTATGCACGAACATTTAAAGCTCAAGCATCGCGGAGCGCATTTTCAAGACAGCATCAAAACACGCCGGTAAGTTTGTTTACATTCATTTCTTCACCCTAGTGTTACATATTAGGGTTATTAACACATGTCTTCATTGCCCCATGTTAGTAAAACAAATTTACCAATTAAAGTAATTTCTGCATTGCTGCTGTTTCTGCATCGATGCTGAATTTCTGCATTCGGCCGTTTTAAATGTTTCTGTTTATTTTAATGCCGCGTTGGAGGAACAGAATAGATTAAACTAACAGTACAGCCTGTCGCTACAGCCTGTAAATCGTTTTATTTCTTTGCACTTCATCGATGTAAAATACGTTCACCAGTGATTACCGTAACTACATATTATACCAGAATTATTTCCCAGTTATAAACATTTTAAGTTTGAGATCTAGTTTTGAAGTAAACAATTGATATTTCAGGTAAAGAGTTGCTGTGACATACAGTGATAAAATAATTCTGTCACAGCAATTTGAGCAGTTGTAGCCTAGTGGTTAAGGTACTGGACTAGTAATCAGAAGGTCGCTGGTTCAAACCCCACCACTGCCAGGTTGCTGCTGTTGGGCCCTTGAGCAAGGCCCTTAACCCTCAATTGCTTAGATTGTATACTGTCACAGTACTGTAAGTCACTTTGGATAAAGGCATCTGCTAAATGCTGAAAAAGTTAAAAAAAAGAAAGAAAAATTAAAAGTAAAATTTGAGGTCTAGTGTTTTTCTGATGAGACATCTGACAACGCAGAATTGATTATGCCCCCCCATCACTGTAATTCTGATCTGCTTTATGTTTCTCTTTTTAAGGGTCAAGCAAAGAAGTGTGGAGGACTTTTTAAACAAGCTGGGATGTGCAAAGAAAGAATTCCTGTTGTACTGCACACCTGTATATGTATATATGACAAATAAAGGCATTCTATATTCCTTTACTTTACCAACGCAGGTTTTTTTTTTTTTTTTTGAAGAATTCTGCCCTGAAGTGCATAATGTGCTAAGAGAAGATTAGAGAAAATATTGAAACATTAGGATGAATTCTGTTTTTCATTGTTTTATGTAGGCGCACACATAAAACCCTTTAAAACAAGCAGTAAATAAGTTTAGACTAATCGATTAATCGAAAAAATAATCGTTAGAATAATCGATACAAAAATAATCGTTAGGTGCAGCCCTACTTTCATCCAAATACAGTACAATTCAAGCAACTAAGAGTTAAGGGCCTTGCTCAGGGGCCCAACAATGGCAACTTGGCGACGGTGGGGCTCATGATTACTAGATATTTCCTTGGACTTTATAATTTGGTTGTAGTCCTGACAGTGCAGTGCGCCTTTATAGATCCAATGTGTCTTTCCAAACCATGTCCTGTATATTCTAACCAGCATCTAAATCAAATGCTAAATTAAAAAAACTTTTTGCCTATATGTCTATATGCTTCGGTGTACGTGGGGGTGAAATGTGTCTTATTTCAGGCAGGTAGTTTTAAATTCCAACAGACACGATCCAAAATCTTGTTAAATGCACTTTTAGAATAGATGAGGCTTTAATGGCCGCAGGGGTACGACAGGGGTACGATAATACCGAGCATGGTTTTGGAATTAGATGAGCCACAAGCTCATGTTGGGGTGTCCACATAATTTTGGTCATACAGTGTACTGTACATTCCAATAAGATTGTAGAACACAGATCTTAACTGTCAAAGAAATTCCACATTCAAAACACTGTCACCTAAATAACGTCGCTCGTATGATCACGGAACAAGCAGGTTTAGCTCACTCACAACCATACCAACCAGTAAGCGCCATATTATACCTTTATTAACCTCAAATGAAAGAAATCGACTCCAAACTTTACCAAATATGCCAAGTATTTATTTTATCTATCAAACGAAGAGAAAGTAAATATGTAAACACACCATGCTAACCACACTGCTATACTGCTAAGCGTTACTTCCTGTTTCACATCAAGCTTCGTTCAAAACAAACCATGTCGTTCTTTAACTAAATAAACAATTAATAACAAATAAATGCACACTTACCATCCAACAAGATTAGTGAAACAAATAAAACCAATGTGTTTGCCAAAGTTTGGATAATGACGTTCGGTTTACATCGCTCCTGCTCCCACACACACTCGCTACGTGCTGGACTGTCATATGGCGTTCACGAATGAATCGGTTCATGAGTCGACTCGAGTCAGATACACTCTCTGGTCACTTTATTAGGTACACCAAAAGTCAGGCTAGGCATAATATTATGACCACTGACAGGTGAAGTGAATAACACTGATTATCTCCATCACGGCACCTGTTAGTGGGTGGGATATATTACGCAGCAAGTGAACATTTTGATGTGTTTCTATGTTCAAAGTTGATGTGTTAGAAGCAGGAAAAATGGGCGAGCGGAAAAATGGCTAGACGACTGGGTCAGAGCATCTCCAAAACTGCGGCTCTTGTGGGGTGTTCCCGGTCAGCAGTGGTCAGTATCTATCAAAAGAGGTCCAAGTAATGGGCCAAGGGTCATGGGCGGCCAAGGCTCATTGATGCACGTGGGGAGCGAAGGCTGGCCCGTGTGGTCCGATCCAACAAACGAGCTACTGTAGCTCAAATTAATGAAGAAGTTCATGCTGGTTCTGATAGAAAGGTGTCAGAATACACAGTGCATCGCAGTTTGTTGTGTATGGGGCTGCATAGCCGCAGACCAGTCAGGGTGCCCACTGCCCAAAAGCGCAAACAATGGGCAAGTGAGCATCGGAACTGGACCACGGAGCAATAGAAGAAGGTGGCCTGTTCTGATGAATCACGTTTTCTTTTACATCACGTGGATGGCTGGGTGCGTGTGCGTCGTTTACCTGGGGAACACGTGGCACCAGGATGCACTGTGGGAAGAAGGCAAGCCGGCAGAGGCAGTGTGATGCTTTGGGCAATGTCCTGCTGGGAATGCTTGGGTCCTGCCATCCATGCGGATGTTATTTTGACACGTACCACCTACCTAAGTATTGTTGCAGACTATGTACATCCTTTCTTGAAAACGATATTCCCTGATGGCTGTGGCCTCGTTCAGCAGGATGATGCCCCCTGCCACAAAGCAGAAATGCTTCAGGAATGGTTTGAGGAGCACAACAACGAGTTTGAAGTGTTGACTTGGCCTACAAATTCCCCAGATCTCAATCCAATTGAGCATCTGTGGGATGTGCTGGACAAACAAGTCCGATCCATGGAGGCACCACCTCGCAACTTACAGGAGTTAAAGGATCTGCTGCTAACATCTTGGTGCCAGATACCACAGCACACCTTTAGGGATCTAGTGGAGTCCATGCCTCGACGGGTCAGTGCTGTTTTGGCAGCAAAAGGGGGACCAACACAATATTAGCAGGGTGGTCATATTGTTATACAAAAAAAAAGTTTGTAACTCTTTTGTTGCTTTGAACACCTAGGCCTATATCTAAATGCCCCAAATGGAAAGAGACCCCACCTGACTAAATGTTATTCAGTGAGTTGATGACAGTCCACTACTAGCCCTACAAAAAATCTAACTGGTGTACTGTTTGCACCTACTGGTTTCTTTTTATACATACATACACTGACTTACTTTCTTAACCGCTTATCCAATTAGGGTCATGGGGGGTGCTGGAGCCTTTTCCAGCTTTTCAATGGGCGCAAGGTACACAGTAACACCCTGGACAGGGCGCCAGTCCATTGCAGGGCAGACACACATACACACACACACACACACATACACACACACATTTACCTATAGGGCAATTCAGTGTCTCTAATTAACCTGATTGCATGCTTTTGGACCCACGCAGACGGGGGAGAACATGCAAATTCTGCACAGAAAGGACCCGGACCACCCCGCCTGGGGATCGAACCCAGAACCTTTTTGCTGTGAGGCGACAGTGCTACCCACCGAGTCACCGTGCCACCCTACATACACTGTGCACTGTTAGCACATTTTGAAATATTTATTTTTTTATTAATGCACAATGTGTGTTAAACGTGTCTAGCCTTTGATCATTGTGTAGTTTCTAATCAAAGGACACTGGTGGCGTTATATTTATGTTTCAAGCATAATTCCAGCATTGACAACAAGGTGTCTGAAAATCCCAACAACAGTACTACACCTGATGCATACATACTGTATCAGCACAGCACCCAACACAATGTTCATACCATGTTAGTGTCATTAGGCTGATAATTGTTTGTCCACTAGCCCAATTTTTTTTTTTTGTCAGCGGGAATCCTGTGGGGGTCTTGTCCTATTGTTGGACTGGTTTGAGGAGTGTGACAAAGTGTACACAACCACAAAGGGCCACAGTTAGGAAATGTATTCCTTCAAAAAATGTTGTCCCACCCAGCTGTAAAATCTCCATATGTGCTTCATTAGCATCAAATCAGACTGCTGATGTGTAGTTAGGGTACGATAACCCTTTATAACATAACATATTTCTACAGAGTTAGAGATTGTTTAGGCTAATTGTTTCAATTAGTGTGTGGCGGCACGGTGGTGCAGTGGGAGGCACTGTCGCCTCACAGCAAGAAGGGTCTGGCCTCAGTCCCCCAGCCAGACGTCCAGGGTCCTTTCTGTGCGAAGTTCACATGTTCTTCATATCCATTTGGGTTTCCTCCTGGTGCTCCAGTTTCTTCTCACAAGTCCAAAGACAAGTAGTCTGGCCAGTTGAAGCTACTAAAGTCACCCTAAGTGTGTGTGGGCCATGTGATGGACTGGCAACCTGTCCTGGGTGTTTCCTTTAGCTCAATGAATCAGACCCACGGCAACTCTGACCAGGATAAAGTGGTGGTAATAGACAATAAATAAATATTTAAATTAATGCATTGATAGTTTCAATGTAAGAGTGTGCATAACATAGTAACACAGCTACGCTATAGGCCTGAGATTAGTCTGTGTCGACACCTTACTAATGTAACCAATAACCTGCATGTTCTGATTATAATGTCACGGAAAAGTAGCTTTCAAAGGTGTGAAACAGAAGGATGAAAGCAGAGCTCATTTGGATGAAGTTATGTGCAGCGGTTACATCTATATTTTCTTATTTTTGGCGGAGCTGAATCTGTGTGTTGCAGGGACTGCAGCCGCCGTTTCTGGCATCTTCCTTGGAGTTTCCAGATTCCAGAGAAGCAGGAGACCATGAACCATATTGCACCTGGATATAAGTAATAGCTCTAAAGCTACAAACCTAATTATTAAACATGTTTTCTAATGTATATTAGAATTGTCAAGTAAATGCCCAAAATGTGGTGATGTTATTTTTTTTTACCACCTATACCTCAAATATCCCATACTTTACTATACAATTATTTAGTGGGTCTTACAAGCTGACTGGACCCACGATTGTATTTGTTGCATATTGTAAGATAATACCATAGAAAGAAACTGTCTTTTGACCATGAGTGCCCAAAGGTAATGTGACTGGCTTCGCAGTAGATGGAGCTAAAAGCAAAAACACCAGGATTCTTTACAGGAAATTTGAAAACTGCCCATAACGTCTCTAGCCTGAAACTGACAGTCCATTTTTAATGTGAATACACTGTCACTAATATAAGTGCATAAGAGGTAGCAGTGTATCAGTATGTTGCTTGCACATAGAAAGAGAGATAAGTCAGCATTTCAGCATTACTTAGTATTACAACCTTAATTCATGCCAGCAGGTCAAAGTAACAAAAGTTACACGACATAGGGCCTAGACATAGGGTTCACTGACGTCATGAAAGTATGTAGTTGCATCAGTTTGAGTGCTGCACATTTAATTAAATATCTGTTTGTTTATTATGATTTTAACGTCATGTTTTACACTTTGGTAACATTCATGACAGGAACGGTAGTTACTCATTACACAAGATTCAGCAGTTCACAAGGTTATATCAAACACAGTCTTGGACAATTTTGTATTTCCAGTTCACCTCACTTGCATGTCTTTGGACTGTGGGAGGAAACCGGAGCACCCGCAGACACGGGAAGAACATGCAAACTCCACACAGAAAGGACCCGGACCACCCCACCTGGGGATCGAACCCAGGACCTTCTTGCTCTGAGGCGACAGTGCTACCCACTTAGCCACTGTGCTGCCCATTTGATTAAATAAGACATATAACGAAATTCAGTCAGAACCATTATGATTGAATCATAACCAAAGCATTTCATTCCACTGATTCCTATGTAACACTGGTGGCTTTATGGTCATATTACTGAGCCTTAAACTTGTAATCAGGTCAGAATTTACTATCTCCAACACAACACATTTGAACAGTATGGTTACTGCTTGTGTCAATGTTAAACTTTAAATTTTGAGAGCTTGTTTGGACCTCAAACCCAAAGATTAGATGCTAACATGGTTGGCAACTGATTGATTGTACTACTTACATTAAGAGAATAGCCAAAAAATTAATTCGTTATACTTACCAGTGAAATAGGTAAAAGTTTATACCTTTACCTTTCTTGTATTAAGCAAACACAAGCCAGCATATGAGGAAGACTGGCGAGAAACTTACAATGTGTCTAGACTACTAATTAAAGGCTATTTAGGAATCAATTTACTTGTAAGTAGGGTATTATTATTATTATTAGTAGTAGTAGTAGTAGTAGTAGTATTAACAAATGTAATGAAGTTGACCAGACAAAACATGAAATATCTCAGGTTTATACTGTCTGTAATTAAATCAAAGTCAAAGTAAATGTACGAGGCACTGCAGGGTTTTTTTTTATTTGAGGGTGCACATATCAGCAAAACGGTAGCATAGTGGTTAAGGTGCTGGACTAGTAATCAAAAGGTCACTGGTTTAAGACCCACCACTGCCAGGTTACCACTGTTGGGCCCTTGAACAAGGCCCTTAACCCTCAATTGCTTAGACTGTATACTGTCACAGTACTGTAAGTCGCTTTGGATAAAAGCATCTGCTAAATGCTGAAAATGTAAATGTTAGTGCCTTGGCTTCGGATGTCAGTTAATGCTACAACATAGCATGAAAATTGAAGAATGCAACAGAAGGTAAGCAGGTGAGCTGGTAACAGGTAAGGATATCAAGATTGAGTATAAAAGGAGGATCCACCAAAGGCTGGATTGTGGCTCAGAATTGTCAGTCTGTTCAAAATAGGCATTTCTTCATGCAAGATTGTGAATAAATTAAGTCTTTCACCATTTACCATACATAATATTGTGAAAAGGTTCATGGAATATGCAGACATATCAGTCTGTGGGAAATATGTCATTTATATGCAAGGATGGCGATAAGGAAACATTAATGCTTATCTTTTTTTTACCTTTGGGGATAGTGTACGTTGGATGGACAACCTAATTTTGCAAATTTTGACAAAAAAAAAACAGCATTTTATTGTCTGAACATAATATCATCAATCAAACGAGGTGGTGGAAATGTGATGGTGTGTGGCTGCTTTGCTCTATCAGTGAGGAGCGAAGGCTGGCCCGTGTGGTCCGATCTAACAGACGAGCTACTGTAGCTCATATTGCTGAAGAAGTTAATGCTGGTTCTGATAGAAAGGTGTCAGAATACACAGTGCATCACAGTTTGTTGTGTATGGGGCTGCATAGCCACAGACCAGTCAGGGTGCCCATGCTGACCCCTGTCCATCGCCGAAAGCGCCAACAATGGGCACGTGAGCATCGGAACTGGACCACGGAGCAATGAAAGAAGGTGGCCTGGTCTGATGAATCACGTTTTCTTTTACATCACGTGGATGTTCGGGTGCGTGTGTGTCGTTTACCAGGGGAACACATGTTACCAGGATGCACTATGGGAAAAAGGTAAGCCGGCAAAGGCAGTGTGATGCTTTGGGCAATGTTCTGCTGGGAAGCTTTGGGTCCTGCCATCCATGTGGATGTTATTTTGACACGTACCTCCTACCTAAGCAATGTTGCAGACCATGTACACCCTTTCATGGAAACAATTTTCCCTGATGACTGAGGCCTCTTTCAGCAGGATAATGCACCCTGTCACAAAGCAAAAATGGTTCAGCAATGTTTTGAGGAGTACAACAATGAGTTTGTGCTGGACAAACAAGTCAGATCCATGAAGGTTAAAGGATCTGCTGCTAACATCTTGGTGCCAGATACCACAGCACACCTTCAGGGGTCTAGTGGAGTCCAATGCCTCAATGGGTCAGGGCTGTTTTGGCAGCAAAAGTGGAGTAACACAATATTAGGAAGGTGGTCATCATGTTATTCCTGATTGGTGTGTAACGAAACAGTTTTAAAGAGAATGTCCATGAGTTGCAGTGGAGGCATAATTGGGTTACGGAGCAGGGGAATGATCCTAAAACAAAAGTTTACCAGCGAATGTCTTCCTGTGCTTCCAGCGAAGCACTGGCTTCCTGTAGCTGCACGCATTCAGTTTAAAACACTGATGCTCGCCTACAAAGCCAAAAATGGACCAGCTACCTTCGCGGTCTAATCAAACCCCGCTCTGTACCACGCAACCTCCGAGCCACTAGTCTCACTCGACTTGAGCCTCCACCCAGGACTAAATGAAGACAAGCATCAAGGCTCTTCTCTGTTCTAGCACCCAAGTGGTGGAATGAACTTCCTCTGTCTGTCCGAACATCTGAGTCTCTTGCTGTTTTTAAAAAACGATTACAAACCCACCTTTTTACTAAACACTTAGGCTGACTTGTACTTATTTACTAACACTTTTTTTTCCATTTCCAAAAAAACCCCCACTTTGGTTCTAACAGGTTTCAGCAGATTTGTGTTCTTCGACTGTTTGCTAAAACTTGAGAAATGAAATGTTTACTATGGAAGCACTTCTGTAAGTCGCTCTGGATAAGAGCGTCTGCTAAATGCAGAAAATGTAAATGTAAATGTCTAGAAATAAATACAATGTGTTTTGGAGTGACCTAGTTAATGTTCTGACCTAAACCCAATAGAGAAGCTGCAAGATCTGAAATTAGCAGTGTGTCAAAGCAGTTCTGCAAACAAGAGTAGGCTAAAATTCTTTATAAGGGTGATATGCATGTATAATTTTGTTTCTTGAATAAGCTCTTTGTTAGTGCTTAGTCAGGGCTGTTCATAAACTTCTGACAATGAGAGGCTAACCATTTGCCAATAAACAAATTCTCACAGGCCTTCCTGGTTGGTCCAGCCCAGAGTGGGCTGTACAGCTGCAGTACAGATGTGTTGCTACCATGTTAAATATTTACATCTCTTTAAAGTCACGTCATTAGTTTGGAACTAATATGATGTTTAATAGTAATAAAAGAGGGAGGTGCAGCTTCCTGCCTTATTAGAGCTGCATTACTTTTGTTTATGCATTTATACTATTATATTAGGAACTTCAGGACTTTATATAATGTTTGCAAAGGAAAATGAGAGTTGTTTAGGAAATTTTGTCTGTCACCTCGAACAACAGACCTCTGGGTTAAAACGGCTGCCAAAAGAACTGTTTGTGTTGGAGCAGTGTGTTGACATAGCAACCTGGCAACACTGAGGACTTTTTAAAATTGGCCTGTGAAATCACAGCATCACATTTATTGAGGTAGACACTGACACCAAAAGAAAGCTGGACAAATCTAGCAACCCATGTAGTACAGTAAAAAAGCTTTAACATTTCTATGAATGTGTTCCTAAAGTGGTACTCGTCTGCTCTGCTCATAATTATAAATGCACCCCAATATGTGTCTACTTTAAGACTACTATAACAAATCCAACAATTTATTGCATATATATATATTTTTTTTTTTTTTTTGCTTAAACATGTGCAAGCCTCATGAGTGGAAAACCATGCTGTTGTGGTAGGAAGGTTGTCTTTACAGGGGCCCCTCTATCCGCTTTGGTCCCCCCTTTCAGTAGAACTATGGCATGGACAAGAGTGGCGATTTGAAGCAGGGCTTTTGTTAGGAGTCACAGCTCAGTTATCGAGTTGCCAAGTAGGATCGGGTCGGAATTCCTTTTGCCCCAGGACTCGGGCTTTAGTGGATTCCGACTAAATCGCAAACATGGTGCTAAACCTTCTCCTTCTCTTTTTTATTCTTCAAACCGGTAAGTCTATGTACAGTACTTGTTATACTATCTGACATATTGTATTCAGTATTTTATGATTCATTGTGCATTACCTCACTATGGAAAGTACCATTTTATTTGTAACCCTTCATAAATGAATGACATAATACAGGTGTTATTTTTAAATCGTGTTTAATACTACATCTACTTTATGTCTGCTAGTGAATACAGTTTAAATTTAGCAGTAAAGTAAATGTCATTTACCATCTCCCATTGTCCTTAGCATCGTGTGACCACTGCTCGCTTGAGGTTTTTCCCTCAAGACTGGTTGTGGGTTTTGGAGAACCGGTGTCGGTCAGCTGTGTAGCCTCCCGGCCTGTACGTGTGTTGGGATGGGAATCAGCCGTTGGTGCGTCATACACTCAGCAGAACCTAAGTGTCCAGTGGAAGGTGGAACGGTTGATTGACTGGATTGAAGAACCAATCTGCTATGGTGTTTTTTTTACTGCTCCCAGACAGTGTGAGGAGAAGCTCAACCTTGTTTTATACAGTATGTTTAAACAGCTTTATCACTAATGTGCATACATTATTACATTCTTTGTCTAATATTAACCAAGAATGGTAAGACAAAAACAACTTGTCAACACAGGTCAATAATTCTTTCTGAATGCACACAGTGCTGTGAAAATGGATTTTCCAAATTTTCAAATGTTTTAGATCATTGAACTACTTTCAATATTAGACAAATATAACCCAAGTAAACAAAAAATGTTTTATTTTTTAAATAATGGTTTCATTTAGTGAAATGTGAAAGTAATGTGTCACGTAATTCCCCCCTTAGCTGCTAAATCAATTGGGTTAGTTGCTTTTAGTTTCACTATCCACATCCAGGCATGATTAATCACAGATCTGTTAAATCTAATCATCTCTGAAATGGAACCTAGAGTCCAGAATGTCTCAAAAAGCAGCACCATGCCACATTTTGAAGAGATTTAAATACAGGTTTATGTTATTAATTGTTTTGAAATATATCAGTCTGATAATGGTTACAAAGACATTGCTATGGCTGTGGGATTCCAGTGAACCACAGAAAGAGCCATTACCCACTAATGGAGAAATTTTGGACCAGTGGTGAACCTTCCCAGCACTGGCCAACCTTCCAATATTTCACCAAGTACGCATCAATAATAGGGATGTAACGATACACATTACCCACGATGCAATACGATTCACGATACTGGGTTCACAATAAAAATTAAATTTAAAATTTAAAAAATTTTCCCCCTTTTTTCTCCCCCTTTAGCGCATCCAATTGTTCAATTTGCATCATGCTTCCTCTCTGTCTATGCCGAACCCTGCCCTAACCGAGGAGATCGAGCAGCATTTTTGCCACCCACACATTGATGAGTGTGGCGCCACCTAGCGTTGCATGCGGAGAGACACACCCTAAGGGCACTCTTCCTCATCTCTGTGCAGGCGCCTCTAATCAGCCGGCAGAGGTCGTAATCACATTCTGACAGAAAGAGACCCACATCCGGTTCTTTGTCCCGCCCCCCAACTGAGCAACCGGCCAGTCGTTGCTCATACAGCCACTCAGCCTCGAACCGGTAAGGCAGAGCTGGATACGATATGATGTACTCAGAATCCAGCTCTGGTTGCAAATTATGACAGTTTCCTGTTTTTATTTTTCTTTAAAAAATAAAATAAAATACTGTATTTGTATCTTTTATTTATCTAAATAGTGAATGCCCTTTTATTTTTGAGGTAGGTACAAACTATGCAAAACAATGCTGCACATTTCCCTTTATGTGTAAAAAAAAAAAACTGAAATGAAATAAATCCCACATTAAATAAATAGATAAATAATACAAATAAAGAATCCTCACATAAATGCATTTGGCTGGAAAATTCTGAACCTGGCAACCCTGTAGTGACATCAACCAGGCCAGGTGAATAGCGCCAGTGCCCTCTGCTGTTTAAAGTGAGTATTGATTCATTATACATGTAAACCGACTTGAATCGTTACACATGTGAATCGATTTTTAACTGTCTTGTGGTGCATCGTTACATCCCTAATCAATAAACATCTAAAGAACAGCAGGCTTAACTTGCCTTCAAGTTAGGGTCAGTGTACATAATGCCACAACAATAAAAACACGGGGAAATGTCCCTATGACCAAATGTCCCCACCTAGATGACCCTCAAAACTTTTGGTATAATATTCTGTGGACTAATTATCAAAGGTGGAACTTTTTGGAAGACGTGTCCCATTACTTCTGGTGTATTCCATATTCCACCATAAGATCATCATATTATCAGTCAAAGTGATAATGAATGGCTTATCATAATTAATGCAATCATGAATTCTGCTCTCTATCAGAAAATCCTGAAGAAGGGTATATGTCAGTTTGTGATCTAAAGGTTAAGCACAGTTAGGTTATGCACAAGCAAGCAAGTTCAACTCTGATGGCTCAAAGAAACACAGTTAAGATTTTGGAGTGGCAGAGTCAAAGTCCTGACTCAGAGTCCTTTTTTTCTCCCTTTTTCTCCCCATTTTTAGTGCATCCAATTTTTACCCGATTGCGTTACGCTTCCTCTATACTGGTGTTGACCCCTGCCTCTGATTGAGGAGAGCGAACTGACACACGCCCCCTCCAACATGTGAGCAGTAGCCAACTGCATCTTTTTAATTGCACAACGAGAGTTCTCATGCCAATCAGCCTTGTGCACGGAGAGCCACACCCTGATCAGCTTTATTCCTCTACTCTGTGCAGACCCTATCAATCAGCCAGCAGAGGTCGTAATTGCATCAGTTATGAGGTCCTTATCCGGCTCTCTTACCTGGATGAACAACAGCCAAACATTGTTCATACAGCTGCCCAGCCCAGCCGGATGGCAGAGCTGAGATATGATGTATTGAAATCCCAGCTCTGGTGTGGCAAGATCTTAAGCATGCAGTTCATGTACAAAAACCCTCCTGTGTAGCTGGATTCTGTAATTCTGCAATGAAGAATAGGCCAAAATTCCAGCAATGTAAAAGACTCATTGTAAGCCACTGCAAACCTTTGATTGCAGTTGTTACTGACAGAGTTGGCAGTTTTTAGATTGGGGCAATTACGTTTTCACATGTCAGTTTTGAACAAATCTTCATCTTCAATATATTAGTTACATAAAGGTTTGTTTTTACTATATTTTACAAAATGTACCAACTTTTTTTCGGAAATGTAATGGGATTTGTGTATTTAATTTTATATTATTTTTATCAACCGGTTTATCTAGTCCCTATTCAACCCATTTAATTTAAATAAAGAATAAGAAAGACAAAACTAATTTATTATTTAATGCCTGCAACACAAAAATATGGGGAGGAAAGCATGTTTAGCACTGTGTTACATCACCTTACCCAATTATTTGGTAATTCAGTATACTAATTGTAATAGTTTTACAAGTGGAATGTTTGCCTTTTTTTGCTTCATACAAGACTTCAGCTGCTCAGCATTCCATGGTCATCACTGTCTGATTCTTATCTTCAGGAATCACCATAAATTTACTATAGGAAACAGATCTGGATTGCAGGCAGGCCAGTAAAACACACACACTCTATGTTTACAAAGCTAAACTGTTGTAGAGCATGAAGAATGAGGCCTGGCAATGTCTCGCTGACTTGCTGACTTACCTTCAGTTCTCCCCATGTCTGAGTGGGTTTCCTCCGGGAGCTTCGGTTTCCTCCCACAGTCCAAAACCATGCAAGTGAGGTGAATTGGAGATACAAAATTGTCCAGGACTGTGTTTGACATTAAACTTTTGAACTGATGAACCTTGTGTAACGAGTAACTACCGTTTCTGTCATGAATGTAACCGCAGTGTGTAAAACATGACGTTAAAATCCTAATAAATAAATAAGTAATGGTACTTTCACACATGTGCAAGTAACTACTGCACCCCCATACACCTCCATACCATGACAGTTGTTGGATTTTGCATTTTTCGCTGATAATAGTTAAGATGGTTCTTTTTTCCTTCTGTGATCAGCAGCATTTCTGCATAGATTATTGTATGAATGGTGTTAGGATGGTGCAGTTGACAAACACTAGGTCAGATGGGTGTTTTCCTTGCTGCTGCTGCAATATGCAATCTCTGGGATTGGCCTTGGCATTGGCAATAGTGTGGGGGGTCATATGGAGCAGTGCGTCTCTCCATACATGATACGGCTTTGTGTGGAAACCCAATGACAATGTGCGTATATGGTCTGTGGCTTTCTTTGGCCAGAATAGAGAGGTTCAGACAGCAGTGGGAAATTGGAAATGACTGGGTAAAAAGGGCGAAATAACAAAAAGATTGTATGGCTTTCTTGTTGTGTAATAGAATTTCAGGTTGCATTTTCTTAATGCAGTGGTAGACTGTGTTAAGTGACAATGGTATTCCTAAGTACTGCATAGCCCATGTGGCTTTATTGATCACTGTAGCATGACAGTTTTAATGTAATGCAGTCGGATTTAACAATAGTTTCCGCGCTTGGATTTACTGAATCCTTTTGTAATATTCTGTATAGTAGATGGTAAAGGACCTAAAAGGACCATCTAGACTGTTATCAGTAAAAGGTCCAAATGCCAAAATCTGTCATGGTATGGGGGTGCATCAGTGCCTATGGCATGGGTGACTTGCATGTGTTAAGGTAGTCGCAGAGGCGCTTATTTGGATTTTAGCAAGACCTATTGTCTTAGGAGGTCCATTGTTATTTTAGCAAGATATTGCCAGGCCTCATTCTGCACACACTACAACTACAAAGGAGTTTGCTTGACTGGCCAGCCTGCAGTCCATATCTGTCATTTATTAAATAGGTATGGTGAATCATGAAGAGGACAATCACACAATGGTAATTAAGGACTGTTGAGCAGCTAACGTTCTGTATTAAGCAAAAATGGGCAAAACTGCAACAATTAGGTCCCAACTTTTCTGGAAATGGAGATACTGTATTACTGTATATTTGGTGTATAAAGTAAGTGACACTTAATTTCGGATTGTTTTTCTTACCTGCCAGAAAATCCAGACAGCATCTCCATCAGCTTGGTGAACCACACTGGCGCGATGGTGGACAGCAAAGAGTACCAGCTGATGTGTGAGGTGCAGAACGTTGCTCCTGTCCAGTATCTCACACTGCGCTGGTACAGAGGGCAGACTGAAGTTTACAATAACACATTCTCTGAACTATCACCCATCACCCCGGTCCAGGTATCTTCCACCCTGCTGATCTCTCCAAGCAGGGCAGAGGATGGTGCATCATACAGTTGTGAGGCAACACTAGAACTGGGACCAGAAGGACCTCAACCATCTCCCAGAGTAAAATCTGGGCCCCTTGACATCACTGTTTACTGTGAGTCCATCCAGACCTCATCCATCCCTGTCTTAAATGTAATTCCTTATAATTCCTTCTATAATTTTAAGGTGGAGATGTTTTTTTTCTCTTTTTTTTTATTAGACCCTCCTGACTCATTCACTCCAGAAAAGGAGGTGCTGGAGATTGATGATGGTGAATCGCTCACTCTTAATTGCTCAGCGGGGGGAAACCCACCCCCTCAGTACAGCTGGAGCTCGTCTCAAGTGCAAGAGAGGGTTGAAAACCAGCCACTCTTTACGCCTCCTTCTTTTGGCACTTATACCTGTACTGCTTTCAATATACTGGGTAAATCAAGCAAGCAGTTCATCATCAAGAGTAAATCCAAAGGTAAGACATAGAAAGAGAGAGAGCAAGCGAGGCGAATCCCCACACACCTGTTAGAGAAGAAATAAGAATCCATTGTGCAGAATCTCAATCCAAGGTAGAATAATATTAAGTACTGAATACAAAGTAACAAAGAAATAATGGAACAAAACACAATATTTGCAACCAGCTATGGAGAAAAGTGGACAGTAAAGGGGGATAGTTCCCCCTGTTACTGTGTGGCTCATTTGGGCTGGCTTGTTGGTCTAGGGTATGATTTTTGCTTTGGGTGCGGGAGGTCCCGGGTTCAAATCGCGGACGAGCCCTTGTTTAATCGAATGCTCCTTTGTTGTTGTATAAAAAAAACTTATTTGGTGTCCCGTCAAAATCTAATCGGAATAGGCCGCTCATCCTGGACAGCAGTAAAAACACACGCTGCAACCAGACTGGGATCTCGAATACATAGTATCGAATCTCAGCTCTGCCTTGCCGGCTGAAGGCTGAGCGGCCACATGAACAACGATTGGCCGGTTGTTCAGGTGGGCGGGACTAAGCCGGATATGGGTCTCTCTCTGTCAGAATGGTGCAATTACGACTTCTGCTGGCTGATTAGAGGCGCCTACACAGAGATGAGGAAAGAGTGCTCTTAGGCTGTGTCTCTCCGTACACAACGCTAGGTAGCACACCACTCGTCAATGTGTGGGTGATGTGCCCATGTGTCGGAGGGGGCGTGGGTTAGCTTCGATCTCCTCTGTCAGAGCAGGGATCGGCATAGGCAGAGAGGAAGCACAATGCAATTGGGCAATTGGACACGCTAAAGGGGAGAAAATGCATTAAAAAAAAAATCTAATCAGAATGATTACATAAAAATGACACATGGTGATACACTGGTAGAAGATGTCAAGCATATGTAGGGCAGTTGGCTTAGTGGTTAAGGTTCTGGACTAGTAATCAGAAGGTTGTTGGTTCAAGAAATGAAAATGAAATAGTGCAGAGTGAGAACTGGATGTCGCAATATGACAGGCTGCTCTGGTCACCTATGACAAAGAAAGTTCTTGGAAAGATGACAATAAGGGAACCTATGTGCCACCCGGTGCCGACCCCTAACAGGTGCACATCATGGGCATGCTATTTGTGCTTCGAACGAATGGAGTTATTGTCAAACCTAAATAAATTATTATAAATTTTTTTTTTTCCCACTTTTTTCCCCAATTTTTATCCCCCAGTCTAGTCGTGTCCAATTACCATGAATGCATCCTCTATACTGATTCAACCCTTCACCACTGACTGAGGACGCCTCTCAACTGACATATGCCCCCTCCTGTACGCACAGTCAGTACAGATTTTTCGTGCATTTTTCACCTGCACGAGTCGAGTTCATACACTTGATGGGCACTGTGTACGGAGGGCCACACCCCCATCAGCATTATTCCTCAGCCCTGTGCAGGCGCCATCAGTCAGCCAGCAGGGGCCGCAGTCGCACCAGTTATAAGGACCTATGATTCGACTTTCTTACCCTCTAACCCTGAACGACAGCCAATCGTTGTTCATGCAGCCGCCCAGCCTAGTTGGAAAGACAGAGCTGAGATTCGATACAATGTATTCGAAACCCCAACTCTGGTGCGCTAGCGTACTTTACCGCTGCGCCACCTGAGCGGCTCTGTCAGCGAATTTAACCGTTTTCGGTACACGAAGGGAGATGTTAGTTGACATGCTAGCACGCCGTGCCACCCCATCCCATTGGTTTGAATGGCAAGATGCTAAATGGTAAATGCGAAACCCGATGGAATCGCTGTCTAAGTAGCGCGTTCGAATAACTTCTTATAAGTCATTGACTCATTAGAATCCTCTCTACTGAGGCAGCTGCCTATGTAGGCAGTAAGACAGCAAGGCAGCTCCACAGGTTTTCGAACACTGTGTGACCTGTCATTTTTTATGACATGAGAGAAATGATGAAGCATCCACCCCATTACGTGAATGTGCAGTCTAGACTTTGTTAAATAAGGGACATTGTTTCATTTGAATTTAACTGAATAAACAAAATGAGGTGTTCCAGAGCTGCTGCCAGTTCTTCTGGAGAGATTTTAATGTATGAACATGTATTTTATGGCAGGCTTAGGATTTCAATGATGTTTCCAGTGGTTCTCCAGTGCTGTACTATTTAAACCTATAAGCTTGTTGTAGGAATTAAAATATATGACAAAATTTGTTGGACTAAAATGGTACTTTTTTTCTTTTAGGTCTGAAGACTTCCTTAAGATAACAAGTCACAACCCTGCAAAGTTTTAACACATATCTCTTGTAACTCTTCTGTGCATGAACATTTCTAACATCATGTGTGAAGACTGTGTGTTTTAGTTTAGTTGATAATAACTAGATGTGGACATATAAAAAATACAGCTAATAATAAATTCGTATTATTTGTATTATTAAAGTGCATAGAGCTAATGTTTTCCTTAACAGACCGATAATGCATTTGGGCATTAAATGAAACTTATTTTACTTGCCGATGTTAAAATGATTTGTTTATGATTGTACAAAGTGTTCCATTAAACTTTAAGGAACTAACACCAAGTTCCGTTTTAGTTCATGTTTTCCGGTTCACTAGGTTTGCTTTCAAATGTTGCAGAAAAAATTTAGACAAAACAAGCTAACAACAAGAAAGTTAACATCTCTGCAGCGAAGAGAAGTTTAAGGTTTGGGGGTGACATTCTTTCATTCATTTTTACTGGATATTTAATCCTGGTCAGGCTCACAGGAGGTCTGGCACCACACAAAAACACTGGGCACAAGTAACGAAGCACACTGGAGAGAGTAGCAATCCATTGCAGGACAACATTTACTCCTAGTATAATACATTTTTATCTTTCTACAATGGTGGAAGAATACAGTCAAGCTGGAAAGTCTGCACACCCCTTTTACCTTCTCCACGTTTTATTACGTTACAGACTCATTCTATTGTACAGTATAATTGATTGAGTCCTTTTTTGCCTCAAACATCTACACACAATCACCAATAATTACGAAGTGAAAACAGGGTTTAGAAAAGATGCAATTATATTTTACTGACAAAAATGGTTTATTTAGATATTTATTTACATATCTGTACACACCCTTAGCCTAATACTTGGTTAATGCATCTTTGGCAGCAATTACAGCTTCAAGGCGTCTTGGGAAAGAAGCTATGAGCTTGGCACACTTGTTTCTGGACATTCTTCCCATTCCTCTTGGCATATCCTTGCAAGCTCCGTCAGGTTGGATGGGGAGCGTCGGTACACAGCCATGTTCAGCTCCTTCCACAGATGTTTGATTGGATTCAAGTCTGGGCTCTGGCTAGGTCACTTAAGACATTCACAGACTTTCTCTGAAGCCACTCCTTTGTTCTCTTGGCTGTGTGCTTCAGGTCGTCATGTTGGAAAGTAAACTTCTGCCCAGTCTTCAGGTATTCACTTGGTATTCAGGCCAAAAAGTTCTCATGGTTTGAGAGTCCTCTAGGTGCTTTTTGGCAAACTCTAAGCGGGCTGTCATGTGCCTTTTACTAAGGAGTGGCTTCTGTCTTGTCATTCTACCATAAAGGAGGGATTTGTGGAGTGCTGTCTGGATGGTTGATCTTTTGATAGATTCTCCCATGTCCACAAGGATACGCTGGAGCTCTGTCAGAGTGACCCTCGGGTTCCTGCTCACCTCCCTGGCCAAGGCCCGTCTCCCACGATTGCTCAGTTTGGCCGGTCCTCTGTGCCTCTGTGCTCCTAGAACCTGGAACTCATGTGCACCTGCCACACCCACCTCTCCAGGTGCACATGTTAGAGGTGGTTTGTTTGTTTTCTGTGTTAAGCCAACACCCCCCTCATTTTGATTGGTCTCCGTTTAATTATCCACAGATGCACCTCATCTCAGGTAATGTGTTCGAATCATCGCACCACAGTGACATCTAGTGTCCAATCAGTGGTCTAACAGTAACATCTGTGTTATATATCACTGAAAGAAGTGTGTTTTGATGGTGTATGAAACATCATTCCGTCATATAATGAGTGTCCTTGACATTGACCATTATTTATTATACAGTCAAAAGGGGAAGTGCTTGTGCAACCAGGCTATGCAATATTTATTACACATTGACACATACAATTGATCAGTTTTGAAACATTTCGAAACACCGTGACATAATGAAAACTTTTCATTATGATACAGACTTCTACAGACACTGTGCTTCAAATAAATCGATTCAGTTTCTAACACGAGTTTCGAGGTTGACATCACTACCCATGGGACAAAAGTGTAAATCTTTAGCACAAATGCACTGCATATCTATGAAAGAAAAAGACGAAGGTTCAAAGGTGTATTGAAACATTGTAATACAACAATACTGTGACTCAAAGCACATAAGTAAACTATGAAATTGAGCCGCTGGGTAAAACACGAAGAGGGCTGTGCATGCCAAGAAAATATCACAGAAATATTTATGAACTGAAACACATCCTGCAGGGCCAATAGTCTTCTTTAACATTGTGCAACTCTTACTTGCAGCTTTTTTGCAGCTAGGAATTGTTTGGTGGAGGTGATTGTTGCCAAAGGGGGATCTACAGGTTATTAAATTCTGGGGTTCACTTACATTTTCTCCCTATGCTGTAGACGTTTACGTGTGTTCAGTAAATGACATGAACATTACAGCTGTTCGCTTATCCTAATCAGGGTCACGAGGGGTGTGGGAGCCTATCCCAGATCTCAATGGGTGCTAGGCACACAGAAACACCCTGGATAGGGTGCCCGTCCAACATAGGGCAGACACACAAACGCATTTACACCCTAACACACACACACACACACATATCTAATTTACTTGAGTACATGTCTTTGGACTGGGAGAAAATGCAGACACAGGGTGAACATGCAACTCCACACAGAAAGGACTCAGACTGCTTCACCTGGGAATCAAAGCCAGGACCTTCATACTATGAGGCGACAGTGCTACCCACAAAGGGTTCACTTACTTTTTCTTGCTGTTTGTTTGTTTATTAGGACTTTAATGTCATGTTTCACACTTTGGTTACATTCATGACAGAAACGGTAGTTATTTGTTACACAAGGTTCATCAGTTCACAAGTTTTAACGTCAAACACAGTCATGGACAATTTAGTATCTCCAGTTCACCTCACTTGCATGTCTTTGGACTGTGAGAGGAAACCAGAGCTCCCGGAGGAAACCCACACAGACACGGGGAGAACATGCAAACTCCACACAGAAAGGACCCAGACCGCCCCACCTGGGGATCGAACCCAGGACCTTCTTGCTGTGAGGCGACAGTGCTACCCACTGAGCCACCGTTCCACCCCTGGTTAATTAAAGTTCCCCTAGGTGTAAAATTGTTTATGTGTGTTTGCCCTGTGGTGGACTGGCAACCAGTCCAGCATGTTTCCTACCTTTCACCCAGAGAAACTGACCCACCGTGACCCTAAATAGAATAAAGTGGTGGAAAAACAGACAATGATTACATTTTCTAAATGAGCAATGGTATTTGCACACTCCTAATGATTGAATTCAGATGTTTCAGCCACACCCATTACTAACAGAAAAAAACAATTATGTAAAATAAATGACATGCTTTCAACTATGTTGCAACGGTTTGGAACAGGCACAGCATGATCCAGCATGATTTAATATGTGGAGTTTGGTGTAAAAGAACTCCAGTGGCCTGCATAAAGACTTACCCTCAACCCTGGTGGACACTATTGGGATAAAAAAAAACATAGGGTTCGCCCAGGTGGCACAGTGAGATATTCCGCTAGCACACCAGCACTGAGATTCTGAACACCTTGTTTCGAATCTAAGCTCAGCTACCGGTTGGCTAGGTGCCATCTAGCAGACAAAATGACCACCAAGTCTGCTGGGTAGGAAAAGGCCGGACTAAAGGGGTGGGGTCTTCAAACGCTGTTAGCAGACCTAGGTGCCTGCGCAGAAGTGGAGGAGCCTCAAGTGCGAATCCACCAAAGCACAGGCCAAAAAGAAGGGGTTAAGGGGTGTGAAGCAGGCAAAAATACCCTTCTTGAATGCAATCGGGATCCCCAGCAGCGGAAGACTAAGGCCCTCTGGAGAGCCTGCCTATCTTGCTTGGTGCTGTTTCCGAAACAGGCAGTGATGTTTTCCGTGATGATGCTTTCAATGGTGCAGGGGTACAAATTGCGAAGCACCTTGGAGGGTAGTTTGAAGGCCCTTAAGCATCTAAGGTGATAAAGACACTGACAGGCCTTCTTTGCCAGCGTGGTAGTGTGGCAGGACCATGACAGGTCCTCAGAGATGTGGACTCCAAGGTACTTGAAACTGTCTACTCTTTCCATTGCAGTGCTACTGATCAAAACAGGGTGACAGTTCCTCATCTGCTTTATGCTGCAGTCCAACATGTCAGCTGAAGTGCTTAGAGAAAACAGAGGGATTTTACTCCACTACTGACCCCAGGCATATGTGGCAATGTCTGGAACAGATTACAGATTATAGGTCTAGGCCCAACAACACCATAAGCGCCTCAAACAGCCTTCCAGACGACCTCAATGCATTCTACACCCGCTTTGAGACGTCGATCCCCACTAGCCCCACAGAGAATACACACACCTCCATTACGCAACCCTCCTCCCCTCCACCAGTTGTCTTACCAGCCCAGGTACACAAAGCCCTGAAGAGGATCAACCCCCGCAAAGCTGCAGGACCTGACAACATTCCTGGGCGGGCCCTCAGAGCATGTGCTAACGAGCTGGCTGATGTTTTTACTTCTATCTTCAACCTTTCCCTCAGACAATGCACAGTTCCCACCTGTTACAAGACCACCACCATCGTCCCTCTCCCCAAGAAGAATCCCCCATCTTGTCTGAATGACTACAGGCCAGTAGCACTCACTCCAATCATTATGAAGTGCTTCGAGAGAGTGGTGCTGGCCCACATTCAGAGCAATATACCAGGCACTACAGACCCCCTACAATATGCATACAGGGCCAACAGGTCTACCTCGGATGCCATCGCCGCAACCCTTCATGTCTCTCTCTCACACCTGGAATATAAAGACTCCTACGTCAGGATACTCTTTATTGACTACAGCTCCGCCTTTAACACGGTTATACCTCACAAACTTACACATAAACTGTCATCTCTTGGACTACACCCCACCATCTGTGACTGGCTTTTAAACTTCCTGACTGGTAGGCCTCAGTCTGTTAGGATTGGAAACAGGACATCAGCCAGCATAATCACCAATATTGGTACCCCGCAGGGCTGTGTCCTCAGCCCTATCCTCTACACCCTGTTTACCCACGACTGTGTCGCCTCCCACCCCGACAACATCATCCTGAAGTTTGCTGACGACACTGCTGTGATAGGTCGTATCACTGGAGGAGAGGAGGCAGCCTACAGGAGTGAGGTGAACAGTCTGGTTACCTGGTGTGTGGACAATAACCTTACACTCAACATAGACAAGACCAAGGAGATGATAGTGGACATGAGGAGGGAGAGGAGACCTCATCAGCCACTGTTATCCGGGACCTTGAGGTGGAGAGGGTGAACAGTTTTAAATACCTAGGGGTCCACATCAGTGATGACCTCACTTGGACACTAAACACCACACAGGTGTTAAAGAGGGCTCAGCAGCGGTTGTATTTCTTGAGGAGGCTGAGGAAATTTGGCATGTCACCCAAAATACTCAGCAACTTCTACCGCTGCATCATTGAGTCCATCCTGACCAATTGCATCACCGTGTGGTACGGCAGTTCTACTGTGAAGGATCGCAAACGCCTGGAGAGAGTGATAAAGACTGCTACGAAAATCACCAGGACGGTACAACCCTCTCTCCAGAGCATCTACCATCACAGAGTCCACAGGAGAGCTGCGTCCATCATCAAAGACCCCACCCACCCCCAACATGGACTATTCACACTTCTACCCTCAGGCCGGAGATACAGAAGTGTGAAATGCAGGACAACAAGACTAAAGATCTCTTTCTTTCCCACAGCTATCAGACTCTTAAACAGCTGAGCTGATTATTCATAGACACTATCACACTTGCACACAATACTTGCACTATACCACATATGACTGTTTACAGGTCTACATACAGCTGCACATGTATGTTTACACTACTGTCTTTACATTTTATATATGTATGTTTACACTACTGTCTTTACATTTTGCACATGTAACTATATTGTCTGATTGCAATATATCTGCTCTTTTCTTGCACAATGTACATAACTTATACTCAGCGTGTTTTTTTTACTATATCTAACTTTTATTTCTTAATTTTATTTTATTTTATTATTATCTTTGTACTTTGTTACATCATGTGTGGACAGCAAAATAAGAATTTCATTGTACAGGGAAACACGTTTCCTACTGTACATATGACAATAAAGCTTTGAATCTTTGAATCTTTGAATCTAGTAAAGAGATGATGGAGGTTTTTAATCGTCTTTTGAAGACAGCGAGTGACTCAGATGCTCAGACAGACAGAGGAAATTCGTTCCACCACTTGGGTGCTAGAACAGAGAAGAGCCTTGATGCTTGTCTTCCTCTAGTTTTGGGTGGAGGATCAAGTCGAGTGAGACTAGTGGCTCTGAGGTTGCGTGGTACAGAGCGGGGTTTGATTAGACCATGAACGTAGCTTGGGGCTGGTCCATTTTTGGCTTTGTAGGCGAGCATCAGTGTTTCAAACTGAATGCATGCAGCTACAGGAAGCCAGTGAAGAGAACGCAGCAGTGGGGTGATGTGGCAGTGTTTAGGTTGGTTAAAAATCAGGAGAGCAGCTGCATTTTGGATGAATTGTAAGGGTTTAATGGTGGACATGGGAGCACCTGCCAGGAGTTGCAGTAGTCCAGCCCTGAGATTACAAGTGACTGCACAAGAATCTGAGTAGCTTCCATGGAAAGAAATGGACGTTGTTTTTGATGTTGTAGAGGAGGAACCGGCACGATCTTGTCATGTTGACTACATGAGAAGAGAAGGTCAGCTGGTTTTCCAGGATGACACCAAGGCTTCTTACCTTATCAGATGGTCTGATGTGGGAGTCATCAAGATAGATGACTAGGTCCTGGGTTAGAGATTGAAAACATAACATAATAATGTACTGAATTTACACATGCTTTCGTTTTGTGCTGTAACTTTGGACACAAACTAAGTATGCATACACCCAGTATGACATAATCTCCAAAATCAGTGTAAGTCACAGCAGTTCAGGAACAGCTTGTTCTACTTTTTGTGTTCTTTCACATTTTCCAGTGTAGTTTATCTTCAGTGCAAATATAAGTGTTCATATTTTTATGACTGAAGCTACCAATTTCTTTAGTAAGTACATGGTCCTAGTTGATCAGCATAGATTCACGGCACTATAATTTAGTCCTACATTCTGTATA
The DNA here is from genome assembly GCF_030014385.1 of Trichomycterus rosablanca. NCBI lineage: Eukaryota > Metazoa > Chordata > Actinopteri > Siluriformes > Trichomycteridae > Trichomycterus > Trichomycterus rosablanca. Next base: position 17,179,779 of record NC_085989.1, on the reverse strand, counting down.
GAGATTTGTCTCAGTGCTACGGCAATTGAACAGTATAAGCCTTGCAAAATGAATGAGGGTTCTATGCTATTTATTAAGAATTTCAAACACAAATGACATCACTTTTCTACATGTTCACCTTCCGATGCATTTTTTCCAGCGTCGTACCAGCTTTTTAATGTCATCAGCAAAAAAATTTTTTTGGTTGAGCGTGTAGCCACTGATGCACCGCTGCTTTCACATCATCATCACATGAAAATCTTCTTCCCTTAAAGCTTCTTTGAGCGGTGTCTCTCAGACACGACCAATTACTACTCCTCTCACCCTCACCGTTCCCAACCAAAATATAAGAGTGTGGAAACTTTTTGAAGATCCCTCGTAATATTCAAACCATACTGTACTTAATGTGTTTACACTTACAAGACATGCCTGGGGACAGTGGTAGCCTAGTGGATAGAGCTTTGGGCTATCAACCGGAAGATTGGCGGTTCAAATCCAGGCTCTGCTATGCAGCCACTGTTGGGTCCTTAAGCAAGGCCTTTAACCCTGTCTGCTCCGGGGGCGCCTTACGATGGCTGACCCTGCGCTCTGACCCCAGCTTCCAAACAAGCTGGGATATGCGAAGAAAGAATTTCATTGTACTGTACACCTGTATATGTACACACATGGACAAAATTGTTGGTACATTTCCATTAAAGAAAGAAAAACCCACAATGGTCACTAAAATAACTTGAAACTGACAAAATTAATAATGAATAAACATTTATTGAAACAACTAATGAAAATCAGACATTGCTTTTGAATTGTGGTTCAACAGAATCATTTTATAAAACAAACTAATGAAACTGGCCTGGACAAAAATAATGGTACCCTTAACCTAATATTTTGTTGCACAACCTTTTGAGGCAATCACTGCAATCAAGCGATTTCTGTAACTCTCAATGAGACTTCTGCACCTGTCCACAGGTATTTTGGCCCACTCCTCATGACCAAACTGCTTCAGCTGTCTCAGGTTTGAAGGGTGCCTTCTCCAGATTCCATGTTTCAGCTCCTTCCACAGATGTTCAATAGGATTTAGATCAGGACTCATAGAATGCCACGTCAGAATAGTCAAATGTTTTGCTCTTAGCCATTCTTGGATGTGTTTAGCTGTGTGTTTTGGGTCATTATCCTGTTGGAGGACCCATGACCTGTGACTGAGACCAAGCTTTCTGACACTGGGCAGCACATTTAGCTCCAGAATGCCTTGATAGTCTTGAGATTTTATTGTACCCTGCACAGATTCAAGACACCCTGTGCCAGATGCAGCAAAACAGCCCATAACATAACCGAGCCTCCTCCATGTTTCACAGTAAGTACAATGTTCTTTTCTTTGTGTGCTTCATTTTTGTGTCTGTGAACTTAGAGCTGTTGTGACTTGCCAAAAAGCTCCAGTTTTGTCTCATCTGTCCAGAGGACATTCTCCCAGAAGCTTTGTGGCTTGTCAATGTGCATTTTGGCAAATTCCAGTCTCGCTTTTTTATGATTTGCTTTCAACAGTGGTTTCCTCCTTGGTCGTCTTCCATTAAGTCAACTTTGGCTTAAACAGCGACGGATGGTGCGATCTGACACTGATGTACCTTGACTTTGGAGTTCACCTCTAATCTCTTTGGAAGTTGTTCTGGGCTCTTTGGTTACCATTCGTATTATCTGTCTATTCAATTTCTCAGCAATTTTCCTCTTGCGGCCATGTCCAGGGAGGTTGGCTATAGTCCCGTAGACCTTAAACATCTGAATAATATGTGCAACTGTAGTAACAGGAACATGAAGTTGCTTGGTGATGGTCTTATAGCCTTTACCTGTAACATGTTTGTCTATAATTTTCTTTCTAATCTCCTGAGACAACTCCCTCCATAGCTTTCTGTGGTCTATGTTCAATGTGGTACACACCATGTTACCAAACAGCACAGTGACTACTTTTCACCCTTTGAATAGGCAGACTGACTGATTACAAGTTTGAAGACACCTGTGATGCTAATTACAGGACACACCTTAGTTTAAAATGTTTATATGGTCAAATTATTTTCAATCTTTTCTAAGGGCACCATCATTTTTGTCCAGGCCAGTTTCATTAGTTTGTTTTTATAAAATTATTCTGTTCAACCACAATTCAAAAGCAATGTCTGATTTTCATTAGTTGATTTTTAGTAAATTTGTATTTATTATTACTTTTGTCAGTTTTAAGTTATTTCAGTGACCATTGTGGGTTTTTCTTTCTTTAACGGAAGAGTACCAACAATTTTGTCCATGTGTGTATATATGACAAATAAAGTATATCTTCTTCTTGAACACTGGAATGATATCTGGTGAATGATCTTAGTTCTAAGTGCTTACATACCTGATAATCACAGGTGGGCATTGTTTACACAGCAAACCTAAGTAATTTCCTGGCTGAATTCCAGACTGCATCTTATGTGCTGCATAGAGTCTGTTTAGTACAGTAGGGTACAGTTTAGAATGCAGTCTAACATGGCTTGCAATCAGTGTTCCAAATCATGCCATATGTGTGCTCTGCGCAAACCACTGGAGTTCATCCACACCAGTCTTGTCAGACCATATCTATATGCTATAACAGGTAAAGGCCTTCTCCAAACGGTTGCTACACATTTAAAGGTATGTCATTTGTTTTGTGGTTATTAAACAAACTGAAATTGTGTGTATAGGCTGTTTACTTTGTGCTATTTAATAGTAAACCACAAATTATAACAATCAGGATAGGCTAATGCATAAAACATAAATGACTTCACCCCAAAATATCCCTCTTAAAAAGCACATATCAATGTAATTATTATTTTCCATATTTGCAGATAAAGTCAGTCAATGGGGTGTTACAACACATTCTGCATCCATATATGGATCTGCAAACATGTATTAGGTTTCTATAAAAATCTACATTTGCTCTCTTCTGTCACCAGCATTAACACTTCTTAAGTGTCAGGGAGTGTTCTGTATACACCAATCAACCATAACATTAAAACCACATCCTTGTTTCTACACACACTGTCTTTTTTATCAGCTCTACTTACCATATAGAAGCACTTTGTAGTTACTGACTGTAGTCCATCTGTTTCTCTCCCTTCAATGGTCAGGACTCTCACAGGACCACTACAGAGTAGGTATTATTTATTCTCAGCACTGCAGTGACACTGACATGGTGGTGGTGTGTTAGTGTGTGTTGTGCTGGTATGAGTGGATCAGACACAGCAGCACTGCTGGAGTTTTTAAATACCATGTCCACTCACTGTCCACTCTATTAGACACTCCTATCTAGTTGGTCCACCTTGTAGAGAGAGACAATCGCTCATCTATTGCTGCTGTTTGAGTTGGTCATCTTCTAGACCTACATCAGTGGTCACAGGACGCTGCCCATGGGGTGCTGTTGGCTGGATATATTTTTGGTTGGTGGACTATTCTCAGTCCAGCAGTGACAGTGAGGTGTTTTAAAACTCCATCAGCACTGCTGTGTCTGATCCACACATACCAGCACAACACACACTAACACACCACCATGTCACTTTTTTGCAGATGTTTAATTTGGTGTCTTTTATCAGGTGGATTTACAGATAGTATGCAAATCTCATTTTTACTACTTTAAAACTTTTATTAGTGTACAGACCAACAGCAGCCACATTTAATTAGCACATATCTAAGTAAATAAAACTAAGTAATAAATGTAATGTTAAACAACATAGGTCAAATGTTTTGTTTAAAAGACTGGTGAAGCATTTAGACTTTGACCTGCTAATGTAAAAATGAATTGCTTTTAATTATAAAAGCTCCGCTGACCTTTGAGGAACTAATACCAACTTTCTTTGCACTTCTGTTTTTCAGTTCACATGGGCTGCTTCCAAAAGATCACTTTATGTATTGTAATATGTTCTGCTTTCTAAAAAAAACTTAACAACAAACAGGAAATTTATTATTAGAATACTAACTGCTCTGTAGCCTTATATAAAGGTGCACTTGTCAGTACAGTGGTACCTTGAAACTCAACGTCAATTGGTTCTGGAAGTGGCGTTGAGTTTAAAAAAGGATGTATAGGAAACCTGTTAATGCATTCCATGGTCCCGTAGAACTGCATATATTTTAGGCTAATGTAAAATAATGGGGTTGTTTTTGACACTGAAAATAACACAAATATAATATAAAAACACTGATATACAACTGAAAACAGTTAAAAAATCAATACAAATACAATAAAACCTGAACTTTACCTTTACTTTTTTATTGTTTCCTTATGCTTCTCAATCGTGGAGATGCTTGATCTTGGAATACAGTATTCTATTTAGATAAGCATTTTAGACTCTCTCGGAAAAGCTGATTCTCAATTCTTACATTTTCTCAGAACCCCGAGCTATAACACAAGTTTAAAAGTGAAACAGGAGAAAAATCCAGCTAGACACAGATACATGTGGATGCTTTCAGAGTGGATTTGACTGTTATTCCACAGAAATGCATATTCGTCTGATATGCTCATATGCAACTATGCAGCTGTTCACATTGAGTTACAAGGTACCAAAATGTCTATGCCATAAAATAGCCAATGTGTTGCTAATATGGCAATAAATTCAAACAAACAAACAAAACAAGGTACCATTGTATTGACTATTACAGGTAACGTGGACATATCTAAAGAACAGAATAAAATGTAGCAGTGTCTGAACAAACACATGACCAGGAGGGATTATTTGGTGTATTTACATCTCTTTTATCAGTTATATATTTGACACACCCCACTTGTCCTGCATTTCTAAAACACAAACAGTGTGTACTTAAATACCCCCTTTTCACTACATGGTGTAACGAGTTGGGCTAAGACGTGACAAGAGGGGCGGACACACATGCAGAGATGTTTACAAAATGTATTTTAAAAACAATAGACAAGAAACAAAACAAGACTGAACAAGACAAGACACTAAAACATGTTAAAGCTAACCTAAATGCTAATTGCTAAGCTAAACACTAAACCCTATGCTAGAGCTAAAGACACATGAACAAAGCTAAACATAAACTAGACTAAGACAAGACATGAACAATAAGACTTCTAAGCAGGAACAAACAAGGGTATGAACTAGACAAGAGCATTAACTAGACAAGATCATACCAAACCAAACCAAAAGAATATGAGCTAGAAACCAGAGCATGAGCCCAAACCAATACATGATCATAACAGAACAAACCAAAATAGTCTCCGCTGAAGGATCCACAGCTGCTCCCTTAAATGCCCTCAGCATTACCTGCAATGAGGAGCAGCTGTGGATCATAAGCTTCATTGACCAATCATAGTAAAGAAACCAAAAACCAGACCGCCTCCAACATGTGCTCCTGGAGAGAAGGTCACAGAGAGGTTGGTTTCGTGACACATGGTAGCCTAAAAATCTGGTATCCCACATTTAGTGGTTGTATCTGTTGCAAAGTGACCAAATTTAAATTGACGATCGCTCATCTATTGTCGTGTTTGAGTTGGTCATCTTCTAGACCTTCATCACTGGTCACAGGACGCTGGATATTTTTGGTTGGTGGACTGTTCTCAGTCCAGCAGTGACAGTGAGGTATTTAAAAACTCCATCAGTGCTGCTGTGTCTTATCCACTCATACCAGCACAACACACACTAACACACCACCACCATGTCAGTGTCACTGCAGTGCTGAGAATCATCCACCACCTAAATAATACCTGCTCTGTAGTGGTCCTGGGAAAGTCCTGACCATTGAAGAACAGCATGAAAGGGGGCTAAAAAAGCATGCAGAGAAACAGATGGACTACAGTCAGTAATTGTAGAACTACAGTATCTCACAAAAGTGAGTAAACCCCTCACATTTCTGCAAACATTTTACTATATCTTTTCATGGGACAACACTATAGAAATGAAACTTGGATATAACTTAGAGTAGTCAGTGTACAGCTTGTATAGCAGTGTAGATTTACTGTCTTCTGAAAATAACTCAACACACAGCCATTAATGTCTAAATGGCTGGCAACACAAGTGAGTACACCCCACAGTGAACATGTCCAAATTGTGCCCAAATGTGTCGTTGTCCCTCCCTGGTGTCATGTGTCAAGGTCTCCCAGGTGTAAATGGGGAGCAGGGCTGTTAAATTTGGTGTTTTAGGTACAATTCTCTCATACTGGCCACTGGATATTCAACATGGCACCTCATGGCAAAGAACTCTCTGAGGATATGAGAAATAGAATTGTTGCTCTCCACAAAGATGGCCTAGGCTGTAAGAAGATTGCTAACACCCTGAAACTGAGCTACAGCATGGTGGCCAAGGTTCCACTCGGAAGAGGCTTCGCCAGGGTCGACCAAAGAAGTTGAGTCCACGTGTTCAGTGTCATATCCAGAGGTTGGCTTTAAAAATAGACACATGAGTGCTGCCAGCATTGCTGCAGAGGTTGAAGATGTGGGAGGTCAGCCTGTCAGTGCTCAGACCATACGCCGCACACTGCATCAACTCTTCTGAAGCTGACCCACAAAAAAGCCCACAAACAGTTTGCTGAAGACAAGCAGTCCAAGAACATGGATTACTGGAATGCCCTGTGGTCTGACGAGACCAAGATAAACTTATTTGGCTCAGATGGTGTCCAGCATGTGTGGCGGCGCCCTGGTGAGGAGTACCAGAACAACTGTATCTTGCCTACAGTCATGCATGATGGTGGTAGCATCATGGTCTGGGGCTGCATGAGTGCTGCCGGCACTGGGGAGCTGCGGTTCACTGAGGGAAACATGAATTCCAACATGTACTGTGACATTCTGAAGCAGAGCATGATCCCCTCCCTTCGAAAACTGGGCTGCATGGCAGTTTTCCAACATGGCAGTTTTCCAACGACCTCAAACACACCTCCAAGATGACAACTGCCTTGCTGAGGAAGCTGAAGGTAAAGGTGATGGACTAAACCTAATTGAGCACCTGTGGGGCATCCTCAAGTGGAAGGTGGAGGAGTTCAAGGTGTGTAACATCCACCAGCTCCGTGATGTCATCATGGAGGAGTGGAAGAGGATTCCAGTAGCAACCTGTGCAGCTCTGGTGAATTCCATGCCCAAGAGGGTTAAGGCAGTGCTAGATAATAATGGTGGTCACACAAAATATTGACACTTTGGGCACAATTTGGACATGTTCACTGTGGGGTGTACTCACTTGTGTTGCCAGCTATTTAAACATTAATGGCTGTGTGTTGAGTTATTTTCAGAAGACAGTAAATCTACACTGCTATACAAGTTGTACACTGACTACTCTAAGTTATATCCAAGTTTTATTTCTATAGTGTTGTCCCATGAAAAGATATAATGAAATATTTGCAGAAATGTGAGGGGTGTACTCACTTTTGTGAGATACTGTATAAAGTACTTCTATGTGGTAAGTGGAGCTGATAAAATGGACAGTGTGTGTAGAAACAAGGAGGTGGTTTTAATGTTATGGCTGATCGATGTATATAAGAAACATATTCCACTCACTAGATTTGTGTAATGTTAGAATCTGTCAGTGTTCCTAGTTGTTGATATGGCTGGAATGTTTTAGAATGGCAGCCATGAATAGGATCCTTCCCAATATTCTATTCATGGCTACGATTTTTATTTGAATATAAATCAGAGTGTACTTTAGGGGACCTTGCAATGGAAAAAGGCTTTGGTCCATGGCCTAGAGTGGTAACCGACTACTAAATGTGTTCATACCATACCACACCATAAGGCACTGTGCAGTGGAAAAGGGACAAAAGCACTAAAGAGGAACTTTTGTGGGGTGAGGAAAATGCAGTTAATTATTAGCCATGTGTTTTGTTATCTCCTGTAACCTATTCATCCAGGTTCTGGTGGGTCCTGTGACACCAAACACAGGGCACAAGGCAGAAATACATACTGTACAGCGCTAGAATAACTTCAACAATTCACTTATAAAATATAAAACTCACGCAGACACAATAAAAGACACATCAAACTCAATCGTTTATGATTTTTAAACCCAGGTCTCCAAGAGTATAAATGAATTATTGCTTATGTTTTCTTACAGTAAGTAAGTGGTCCAGTTCACTGGGCAAAAGGTAGGAAACACCCTGGACAGATTGCCAGCCCATCACAGGGCAAACACACACACACACACACACATACCTAGGGAATTTTTGTATTCCCAGTTAGCCTGACTGCATGTCTTTGGATTGTTGGAGGAAAATGGAGCTCCCAAAGGAAACCCTCATAGACACGGAGAGAACATGCAAACTCCAAACAGAAAGAACCCAGACCTTTCCTTTTTGCTGTGAGGCAACAGTGCTACCCATCAAGCTACCATACCGCCCACATTTTTTAAACATTTGCCTGTAAATTGTGATTTCCTGAAACATTACTGTAGGACAACTGTAAAACAAACACAGGGCGACAGACTTAAGTTATGATTAGGTTAGCTCTTTTAAGTAAGCCAGTGCCTCCTCTTTCTGTTCACCATTTCCAATAACAATGGTTTCAGTTTTATCTTTATTTAGCTACAGGAAATAACAACATATTCAGGAATTAATGTCCTCTAGAGACATTACAAGGATGTGTACAGATTTTAATAGAGTCAATGTGTGTCATCTGCATACTGATGAAAAGAGACATATTTAGAATGATATATACAGTATATATATACAGTATATATACAGGGGTTGGACAAAATAACTGAAACACCTGTCATTTTAGTGTGGGAAGTTTCATGGCTAAATTGGACCAGTCTGGTGGCCAATCTTCATTAATTGCACATTGCACCAGTAAGAGCAGAGTGTGAAGGTTCAATTAGCAGGGTAAGAGCACAGTTTTGCTCAAAATATTGCAATGCACACAACATTATGGGTGACATACCAGAGTTCAAAAGAGGACAAATTCTTGGTGCACGTCTTGCTGGCGCATCTGTGACCAAGACAGCAAGTCTTTGTGATGTATCAAGAGCCACGGTATCCAGGGTAATGTCAGCATACCACCAAGAAGGACAAACCACATCCAACAGGATTAACTGTGGACGCAAGAGGAAGCTGTCTGAAAGGGATGTTCGGGTGCTAACCCGGATTGTATCCAAAAAACATAAAACCACGGCTGCCCAAATCACGGCAGAATTAAATGTGCACCTCGACTCTCCTGTTTCCACCAGAACTGTCCGTCGGGAGCTCCACAGGGTCAATATACACGGCCGGGCTGCTATAGCCAAACCTTTGGTCACTCGTGCCAATGCCAAACGTCGGTTTCAATGGTGCAAGGAGCGCAAATCTTGGGCTGTGGACAATGTGAAACATGTATTGTTCTCTGATGAGTCCACCTTTACTGTTTTCCCCACATCCGGGAGAGTTACGGTGTGGAGAAGCCCCAAAGAAGCGTACCACCCAGACTGTTGCATGCCCAGAGTGAAGCATGGGGGTGGATCAGTGATGGTTTGGGCTGCCATATCATGGCATTCCCTTGGCCCAATACTTGTGCTAGATGGGCGCGTCACTGCCGAGGACTACCGAACCATTCTGGAGGACCATGTGCATCCAATGGCGGTGCCGTGTATCAGGATGACAATGCACCAATACACACAGCAAGACTGGTGAAAGATTGGTTTGATGAACATGAAAGTGAAGTTGAACATCTCCCATGGCCTGCACAGTCACCAGATCTAAATATTATTGAGCCACTTTGGGGTGTTTTGGAGAAGCGTGTCAGGAAACGTTTTCCTCCACCAGCATCACGTAGTGACCTGGCCACTATCCTGCAAGAAGAATGGCTTAAAATCCCTCTGACCACTGTGCAGGACTTGTATATGTCATTTCCAAGACGAATTGACGCTGTATTGGCCGCAAAAGGAGGCCCTACACCATACTAATAAATTATTGTGGTCTAAAACCAGGTGTTTCAGTTATTTTGTCCAACCCATGTGTATATATATATATGGACTCATCAGAGAACAATACATGTTTCACATTGTCCACAGCAAAAGATTTGCGCTCCTTGCACCATTGAAACCGACGTTTGGCATTGGCACGAGTGACCAAAGGTTTGGCTATAGCAGCCCGGCCGTGTATATTGACCCTGTGGAGCTCCCGACGGACAGTTCTGGTGGAAACAGGAGAGTCGAGGTGCACATTTAATTCTGCCGTGATTTGGGCAGCCGTGGTTTTATGTTTTTTGGATACAATCCGGGTTAGCACCCGAACATCCCTTTCAGACAGCTTCCTCTTGCGTCCACAGTTAATCCTGTTGGATGTGGTTTGTCCTTCTTGGTGGTATGCTGACATTACCCTGGATACCGTGGCTCTTGATACATCACAAAGACTTGCTGTCTTGGTCACAGATGCGCCAGCAAGACATGCACCAACAATTTGTTCTCTTTTGAACTCTGGTATGTCACCCATAATGTTGTGTGCATTGCAATATTTTGAGCAAAACTGTGCTAATTGAACCTTCACACTCTGCTCTTACTGGTGCAATGTGCAATTAATGAAGATTGGCCACCAGACTGGTCCAATTTAGCCATGAAACCTCCCACACTAAAATGACAGGTGTTTCAGTTATTTTGTCCAACCCCTGTATATATATATATATATATATATATATATATATATATATATATATATATACACATGTACAGTACAACTGTCTTTGTATGTCCCTGCTTTTTTGGAAGCTGGGGTCAGAGCACAGGCTCTACCAATACATGGGGTTAAGGGCCTTGCTTAAGGGCCCAACAGTGGCTGCATGGCAGAGCTGAGATTGGAACTCTCAACCTGTCAGTTGAGAACCCAAAGCTCTACCCACTACGCTACCACTGTCCCTGACAATATTGAAACTTATTACTGTTGCCAATTGTAGTAAACAGAAATTGAACAATAAATGACTTCGTCTCAGAAATTTATTTTAGAAACTGGTGAAATCATCTGTCCTTAGGTAGCTTAACATAAATGTTTAATCTTACAAATGCAAACCTATAAGCTGATATTAATTTAGCCATACAAAATCATACCTGATACATTACAGACTCTACAGCTAATTGAGCTGTAATGTCTAAACAATACACATGCTTTAACCTCCAATTGTATATAGTGGAATGGGACAATAATTGCAGTATCAGGCTCACCTGCCAGCCAGTAAGATTGGCAGTGGGCTTGGAGCCATAGATGATGCATATTCTTATTCTCATATACTCATATTCATACTCAGGGGGAAAAGAATACATGCCATGATGTGTAATTTTACAGGTGTATGTTTGACCTTAACCAGTATATAATATTATAATAATAATATATACACTATAAATTTAATTAAATGATTTCATGTTTGGTCTGGTCAACTTTATTTTATTTATTATTATACCTCAATTCCTGCATTTCAGGCCTGCAACACATTCCAAAAAAGTTGGAATGGGGGCAATTTAGGGCTAGCAATGAGGTGAAAAAACTAAATAATGATGTGATTCCAAACTGGTGATGTTAACAGGTAACTGTAATGATTTGAAACAAAAGCAGTATATATGAAAGACTGAGGTCTTGACTGAGGTCAAGAGCGCAAGCCTAAGCTAAAATCCCGATCCCTCAGATGGCACTGCATCAAGAACTGTCATATATCAATAGCTGATATAACCACATGACCAAGGGATTACTTTGGTAAACCTTTATCAAGCACTACAATACAAAGCTACATTCACAAATGCCACTTAAAACTTTATTGTGCAAAAAAGAAGCCTTATGTTAACCATGTCCAGAAGCACCTGTGCTGCCTTGAAGAAGTCATCTTTTCCTGGAATGTCTATGATTTTTCAACAAGACAATGCAAAACCACACCATATTTTCACTCAATCATCATATGCACCATTGAATCTTGATGTCCTTACTAAATTGTGCCGTGATCGAGTTGATCTGTTGATTTCCATTTGAGAGTAGTTATTGAACAGACTCGCCACTTGTTTAATCATTTTGCAAGAAAGGCCTGGCGTCGTTTAAGTCAAGCTCGTGAGACCAGGGTCATCAGCTTGCTGGTTTTGTCATAATTTTTTGGTTTTTCTTGTGTACAATTTCAGGTTCATTCCGTTGAGTGCAGTTGTCTTATTTCTGTACTTGCCATCACTTCAACGTGAAAAGAAACAGCTGCAATGTTGTAATTAATGCAAAAAAAATTGGACTTTAAGATGGAGCTGATATCATGATGCTTATCTCTGTATTCAACAACAACAAAAATGACAGTCATAAAATGGCTAAAATAAAACAAGCTTTGTTTACCTGGTATACAATCTATCTTATTCACAACACTACTGTGGTAACATTCTTTTACACCAATTAAGCAGGAGCATAATCAGATTACATTTGTTTACTCAGTTGGTTTTGTATCAATCAGTCGCAGTATCAGCTCCCTACTGCCACAGTGGTCATTCGAGAATGAGATTGACTGCCATTTCTTAATTTTATGTTGTGTTTTTTTCTGATACAAATACAAATATTTTTCTTGTTTTTTCTAAAAAAAAAAAGGTGCCAACTAAATAGAGGTCCTTCATATTGGTATGTGCATATTGCAATCAATGTCATACCCACAGGCTGTTCAAAAAGGCTTGTTGTTCAAGGGTGGGTGCCAGAGGGGTTTTCTCATAACTGATGCAATTCGAACATCTGCTGGCTGATTGATGGCGCCTGCAAAGAAACGAGGGATAATGTGGATCACGGTGTGGCTCTTAGTACACAAAGCTGATCCACATATAAACTGGTGAAAAGATGCAGTCGGCTACTGCAGACGTGTCGGGGGGGGAGTGTGTTAGTCACGGCTCTCCTCAGTCAGAGTGGAGGTCAACATCAGTAGAGAAGAAGCGTAGTGCAATTGGATGTAATGTAATTGGATACGACTAGATTCGGTCTACTCTTGGTGTTTCATAACTGACAGTAAAAATCCAAAGCAAAAAGCATTTGTTAAAAAAAAAATGCAACAACAACAACAAAATAAACAACAATCACGACATACTGACACACTGAAGGCTTATTTTTCTGCTTCTTTGGTGTAAACACAAAACTAGACAACAAATTCTTTGTAGTAACCAAGCCTTATAGCTGAAAGAGTAAAAAATCCAAAGCAAAAAGGCAAATGCTAAAAAATAATCACGCCCTACTGACACACTGAAGGCTTTTCTCCCGCTTCTTTGGTTAAAACACAAAGCTATGACTTCTTTTTAAAAATTATTTCCCCCCCATTTTTCTCCCAATTTAGCATAGTCAATTTGTCTTCCGCTGCTGGGGGATCCCCGATTGCAGTGGAGGTGGCTATATTGCTGCTCACGCCTCCTCCGACCCGCGTGCAGCCCTTAGCGGAATCCTTTTCCATGCATTCTGCACAGGTGCCTCTCTATCTGCCAATCAGGGTCCTTACACAGCGTTTGAAGACCCCACCCACATAGTCCGGTCAATCCGCCCTGCAGGCACTGCCAATTATGCCCGCTAGATGGCGCCCCGTCGACCGGTGGCAACGCCGAGTTTCGAGCCGAGGAGTTCAGAATCTCGGCACTGGTGTGCTAGCGGAATATCCCGCTGGTCAATGACTTCTTTGTAGTAACCAAGCCTTCATTTGTATGTGTCCACAGGTGTAAAACAATACAGGTTTATCATCATTCATGAATAAATTAGCTAAGAGCAACAATCACTGCAGGTTAGTAGACTAAATACAAAGACAAACACTGCAAACCAAAAACAGCTGAAATGATGTCTCCTCTTTATCTCATTTCCCTGCACATTGTTCCATAAACCACAATAGAGGCTGAAAAAACTTGAGACCGATGCTTGGTTTTTCAGAGTTAATCAGTGCAAGAATTTGTTTGCAACAGAGGAAATCCATCAAGTGTTTCAGAAACCAGTTTATTTTTTATAAGTCGAAACCAACTCTGTTGCTTCCTCTTTATTAGCTCCTGAAGAGGGGGGCTTTTTATTAGCCGATGCTTTTGAAGAAATCTGTTTCACTATATAGCACACGATGAGCAATGCAGCCAAGGCCAATCCAGAACCCAGAACAGCCCAGAATACACTGCGGTCACCTGTAAAGAAAACAATCACATTACAAACTAAAGCAGGTCTATTCAGACACAGCAGCGCTGATGAAGTTTTTAAACACCTCACTGTCCCTGCTGGACTGAGAATAGTCCACCAACCAAAAATATCCAGCCAACAGCGCCCCGTGGGCAGCGTCCTGTGACCACTGATGATGATCTCAAAGATGACCAACTCAAACAGCAGCGATAGATAAGTGATCTCTCTGACTTTACATCTACAAGGTGGACCAACTAGGTAGGAGTGTCTAATACAGTGGACAGTGAGTGGACACGGTATTAAAAAACTCCAGCAGCGCTGCTGTGTCTGATCCACTCATACCAGCACAACACACACTAACACACCACCACCATGTCAGTGTCACTGCAGTGCTGAGAATGATCCACCACCTAAATAATACCTACTCTGTGGGGGTCCTGACCATTGAAGAACAGCATGAAAAGGGGCTAACAAAGCATGCAGAAAAACAGATGGACTACAGTCAGTAATTGTAGAACTACAAAGTGCTTCTATGTAGTAAGTGGAGCTGATAAAATGGACAGTGAGTGTAGAAACAAGGAGGTGGTTTTAATGTTATGGCTGATCGGTGTAAACTTTATAAGCTAATCTATAGCTCCTAAAAGCAAAGCTCAAAGTGTTCTAAATAGTTTGACTAATGCATAGTATAGTTACACACTATGAAGCACATAAATTGCAGGTTGCAATGCGGCAGGAAATCCCATGTGCTGAGTAAACTATGGGTCTGTCAGAAAACCTAGTGAGCTCTCTACATAGATGCATTTTACTCCATCCTACATGTGCTCCCGAGAAGAACGCTGTCTAAATTCTTAGATGCCTCAAAATGCTGCCTAAGCAAGGTGCCTTATTTCTAAGTGATAATCTGACTGAATAACGAGGGAGCATCCAATGCTTTCTTAGTGGTGAAGGCAATCCCAGCATTCTTTGCATCACTACTTTTCTCACCAAGGATTTCAA
Source organism: Trichomycterus rosablanca (assembly GCF_030014385.1). Taxonomy (NCBI): domain Eukaryota; kingdom Metazoa; phylum Chordata; class Actinopteri; order Siluriformes; family Trichomycteridae; genus Trichomycterus; species Trichomycterus rosablanca. Next base: position 17,164,766 of record NC_085989.1, on the reverse strand, counting down.
ATATGGTGGACAAATGCAAAGAAAGAGAATAAATAAAGTGTCATAGATTTTTTATTTGTACAAAGCACGCAACACGTACTACATCCGCCCTCTTACCAACGTCACGTGATGGAAGTATGCGATTTCAGACGAAGATCGGGTCTAAGCAGTGTGTCTGAATAATCTGCCTTACAAGTTGATGTCTTATTAGAATCTCACTACTTAGGCAGCTGCCTAGGAAGGCAGTAGACAGCAAGGCAGCTTACTAGGTTTTCAAACACACACTATATGTGCATGTCATAACCATGGATATACATTGATCTATAAATGTCTAAAGACTAAAAAAACAGGTAATATGTCAGTTCAGTCTAATGTCTTTTGTAATGCCAAGTTCACACTACACGACTTTCTGATTTGCCGGGTCGCTGTACAGTTCACACTACACGACTTTCTGATTTGCCGGGTCGCTGTACAGTTCACACTACACGACTGAATCTCTTGCACTCGGGAGTCCTTTCAGTCGGTGTATATTTCACACTACATGACTAATCAGCAATAAAGGGTTTCACACTACACGATCTATCACCAACTGGAATCGCAGGCGAGCTTCTCTGCTCTCCCAAATATCGTTTAGTCACGAAAACAAACGCGAGAAGTGACTAATGGTTTAATGATACCACGTCCAAAAATGCACGTCAACACGTAGCGAGCGATCAAAGTTTGTGCGCTGATGTGCAGCGTAAAAAAAGGAGAAAAAATAAATGAATCTGAGTGGATTTTGCTTGGATTGTTCTATAGTGAGTTGGAGGTTAATAAATATTTTTGCAATGCAAAAATTGCATTTTTGGTGTTTGTGTCTTGTAGAGAACGATAAGGTCAGAAATACTGTAAAACCTGTGTGTGTGTGCCGTGTATTATGATATAAACTGTATTAAGCCCTTGTACAACCTTTTACACTCCTCCCCTGCGTTTCTCCTCACTCTGTATCGTGTTCTCATTGGCTGTTCGACATAGCACTCATTGCCAGTTGTGCAACTCAGATTGAGATATCTGACATGCTAGAAATCTCGAGCCGCTCGGATCGAGCTGTTGAGTAGTTCACACTTAGTGATTGAGAGCCGAGTTTCGATTGCCGAGCGCCGACCAGTCGCTGAGCGAAAATCTGGGTAAAAGTCGTGTGGTGTGAACTATGCATAAGATGACTGTTCAGTTGCCAAAACAAAAAAACCCCTCTAGATATTATTTTAATGCCAAAATGGGTACATTGGGATTTACATTACAGCTGAATGTTATACTGTTAGCCCTTAACTACACCAGTGGTTTGAAACATGTTGGAGTTATGTAAACTCCACCCACTGTTTTGCAGATGTTTTGGATTAAACTTTGTCAGCATTAAACAGGGGTGGGTTGTAATAGATTTGTGGGTTTACTTATATTCAGTGCTGTTCATAGACAACTTTAGACTTATATAAGGAATAAGGAATCTGCTTAATAGTTCAGCAAGACACAAACGCAGTTTTATGTAAAATGTATGTAAAAATTTTATGTAAAAATTTGTACGTCTTAAATGCACAATGCCACTTGTGTTCTCTGCACTGCAAACATTTTAGGGCTGGACTAGTGGTTTTCCATTTACAACACATATTTTATTGTAGTTCTCATATTTTAAATAGTTTTGTATGCACAGTTACACCCCTAGTTTTGATGAAGTGTCTTGCACTTATTCTTACTGACTTACTGACTTTAAAACAATAAAACAAATTTTAGTCAGTTCCTTTGCATTTTTCCCCAATTTTCTCCCTTCCCCTCTACCAAAGCCAACCTCCACTCCTGACTGAGGAGAGCCGCAACTGACACATGCCCCCTCCGGCACATGTGCAGTACCGACTGCATCTTTTCACCTGCACAAGGCGAGTTCATGTGTGGATCAGCTTTGTGTACGGAGAGCCACACTCTAATCCACATTATCCCTTGACTCTGTGCAGGTGCCATCAATCAGCCAGCAGAGGTCCTAATTACATTAGTTATGAGGAATCTTCTCCGGCACTCTCCCTGCGAACGAGTCAATTATTGTTTGCTTAGGCGCCCAGCCTGCCGTGTAGCAGAGCTGAGATTCAAACAACGAGTTTGAGATGTCAGCTCTGGGGTGCTAGTGTGTTTCACCTATGCGCCGCCTGAGCTTCGCAGTGTGTATTTTTGAATTGCTCTCTAAAGGTCAAACACAAACTTTTTTTTTTTTTTTTTTTTCTATTTTCCCCACTTTTTCCCCCCAATTTTCTCCCCTAATCTCGTCGTGTCCAATTACCCTGACTGTGTTCTCTATACTGATTCGACCCTTCACCGCTGACTGAGGACGCCTCTCAACTGACATACGCCCCCTCCGGCATGTACAGTCAGTACAGACTGCATTTTCCACCTGCACAAGTCAAGTTTATACACTGACAAGAACTGTGGACAGAGGGCCACACCCCCATCAGCATTATTCCTCAGCCCTGTGCAGGCACCATCAGTCAACTAAAACTAAAACTAAATTATCTACAAATGACCATTTTCTAATTGTCTCTCTGTATATTTTTGTACCATTCAAATAATTTTACATTACATAAAACATAATATTACAGTAACTAAAAACTGCCCCTTAACTGTACCACAACTGTACCACCTCTAGCAAAAATTAATGTTACTAAACACTTTATTTATTTAATATAAGTCTTTTACATCTCTGTAAAGCAATTGTAGTCCACTATTATTTGCAGAAACTGCTTTAAATTAGACACACTGCTTGATTCTGGGGTATGCTTTGCTTGTTTTAAATCTCACCTCAGCATCTTCATTGTGTTCAAGACTAGTCAAAACTTGAATTTGCTTTGGCTCATGGCCATTCTCCCTAAGAATTTTCCACTAACAAGTTCCATTACTATCACTGGGTTGTTTAGGGTCTGACAATGCTGGGTCTGATGTGCAGTTCTTCAGATCCTGCTTAACTTTCTTGTTTGCTTTTGTTTGTTTATTACGATTTTAAGGTCATGTTTTACACTTTGCTTACATTCATGACAGAAATGGTAGTAATTCGTTACACAAGATTCATCAGTTCACAAGTTAGCGGGTGCTTGGGTGGCCGGCTGTCCAACGTGCTGTGTTTGAACTTGCTAGTTTGAATGTAAGCAAAGACGCTGACCTGGCCAGACATCAACACAAACACAATTTTCCGTGTTTGAGGGAGGAAAGTTTGAACGTCGACTCTTACCGCTGCTGCTGTGATATGCATTCTCCAAGACACCCGGCACCTGTTCTCCCTTTTAGCGCGTCCAATTGCCTGATTGCGTCATGCTTACTCTCCACCAATGCTGATCCCTGCTCTGATTAAGGAGAACGAAGCTAACCCACGCCCCCTCCGACACGTGGGCAGCATGCCGTATGCATCTTATCCCCTACACTTTGACGAGTAAAGTGCAGCTCAGCGTTGTGTACGGAGAGACACACCCTGAGAGCACTGTTTTCTCATCTCTGTGCAGGTGCCATCAATCAGCCAGCAGAGGTCGTAATTGCACCAGTCATGGGAGAGAGACTCCATCTGGCTTAGCCCCGCCCATATCTGAACAACAGGCCAATCGTTGTTCATGCGGCCTCTCAGCCTCAGATCTTAGCGTGGCTGTCTGTATGCGGCCTTGCGTGGGAACCCAGCACTGGCAGGTGATAATAAGCAGCTGCACACTGTACACATTTTAGAAAGGGCACGTGGTGATGTGGCTCTCCTTGATCAGATCAGGTGTTCTGAAGATTCACACATTCAATCGAGAGGGGGGGGGGGGGGGGGGTTGTTTTTTCAGGCTGACCGCTCCTGGATGGACTTAACACTGTTCCAAGTTTGGATATAACTGCTTCAGGTTTTAGATCCTTTGGCTTTGTAGCCCTTCCCAGAATAACAGATTTCAACTTCTTAAGCTTTTGTGAAATATACAGTAGATCTAAAATCACTTAAATTTGCAATAGTAGATGTCTTCACAGGCTAATCTTAGAGGTGTAAACCGAAATCAAAATCTGGCTATGAGATAATCCCACAGGAAGATAGTCAATTAAAAACAGGAAGCATGCCTGTACAACATACAACGAATAAATACATGACTAAACTGATGACGTAGTACGCGTATAAATCAATATAAATAAGTGAATGCATAAAAAGTTGGTATCAACCCCTAAGTTCTTAAAGTCTACAATTAGAAAAGTTGAGTTATCAGCATACACGTTTAATAACAATAATCTACACTGACACAAGCAGCCAACTGAATATAAACTGAATTCTTACTTTTAGGTTTGATGATGAATATCTTTGTTGCCTGGCCGTAGTCATTTGAGGCTGTGCAATTGAGGTTTCCTGGACTCAGAAGGTCTAGCGAGACGACTGGGTTGGTGATAGATTTCAGGTTCTGTGAGTTCCAGGTGTATTTAGCGGGAGGGTTTGCTTTTGCAGTGCAATTTACATTATCTGAGTCGCTCTGGTAAATAGTCTCCGTACTGCTGAGGAACACCGGCTTGTCTGAAAAAAGGAATAAATCAAATAACATTTATATTAACTATATAGTATATACTATACTTTAAATCACATAAAATAAGTCACATGATTGAGATATGAACAGCATCAGCGTTATCAGAAGTGAGGAAACTGCTAGAAAAGCTAGCCTACCAAGCATCAACTCTTCATATTTAATACTCAACATGAAGTCCACATTGAATCAGCGTCAGAATATGTTTGCTCTGATTGTGAAAGATGGGCTTGCTTACAGTGTTTCAATTTAATGTCTGGTTGAAGGGTAGCATGATTAATGAGTAACCATGTTAAATACCACATCAACCACCTAGCAACAGCAAACCAAGCACCTTGGATAACATACTAAACACTTAGCGGTCTCCTATTAACTAAAACACAGTCGCATCCTGTAATCACCTGTCTAGCTTAGCCTCTATGCAGGATATCATAGCAACCGCTCAGCAACCACTTAGCAACCTGATGTACCATAGTAATCACCAAACAACACTCTAGCAACCCATGTTGACACTTGCTAACAACAAACTAACAGCCATTTGGGATCAACTGCTCAACAAATGACCTGGAACACTGTAACAACGACCTATTACCACCACAGAAACCACCTTAAATACCATAGGAACCAGCTATCTATACCAGGTTATACTAAAGCTGTACAATAACTTTATCTTTTGGAAGTTGATGGTGTTGCTAAGTACTTACAAGGGATCTTCAAAAAGTTTCTGCACTTTAATTTTTGGTTTTAAATGGTGAGGGTGGGAGGAATAGTAATTGGTCGTGACTGAGAGCTTACAGTCCGGATTTAGCGGCATCTTCTGATTTCCACCTTTTCGGACCGCTCAAAGAAGCTTTAAGGGAAAGAAGATTTTCATGTGATGATGATGTTAAAGCAGCGGTTCATCAGTGGCTACGCGCTCAACCAAAACAATTTTTTACTGATGCCATTAAAAAGTTGGTATGACGCTGGAAAAAGGAAGGTGACTATGTAGAAAAGTATTGAATTATTCCTATTAAATAGTGTTAAAACAGTGCGGAAACTTTTTGAAGAACCCTTGTATCAGCGACAACAATACTCAAAAATGTGCATAGACAAAAGTTTATTTAATTTATATGTCTTATCAAACAACAAAACATCAGATTCAGATAATTTTTGCTGTCATTTCTCTCTTTTTTTTCTTTAATTTTTCATTTTCTCACTTTTTTCCCTAATTTTCTCCTCTAATCTAATCGTGTCCAATTACCCTGACTGCGTCCTCTATAATGATTCAACCCTTCACGCCTCTCAACTGACATACGCCCCCTCGGGCACGTACAGTCAGTACAGACTGCATTTTCCACCTGCACGAGTCGGAGGGCCACACCCCCATCAGCATTATTCCTCAGCTCTGCGCAGGTGCTATCAGTCAGCCAGCAGGGGCCGCAGTTACACCAGTTATGAGGACCTATGATCCGACTTTTTTACCCCTAGCCCTATGAACAACAGCCAATCGTTGTTCGTGCAGCCCAGTTGGAAGGCAGAGCTGAGATTCGATACGATGTATTTGAAACCCTAACTCTGGTGTGCTAGCGTACTTTACACCTGCGCCACCTGAGCGGCTTTGCTGTCATTTCTAATAGTCAAAGAAAAAATAATCGACCAGCTTATTTGAATATTTTTCATGTAAAAGAGGGAAATCTTGTGCACGAGTTCTTTTCTGGGTCCAATTTTCCATATCCAAACTCAAACAAACTTTCCAGACACATCCACCAGAAGCCAACAGTATTTTTTTAAATAGCTTCAAATAAGTAACTACTGTAAGCTAATCTAAGCTAATAAGTCAGCTTCACAACCATGGCCTTAGAAAAATCAACCTGTCTTTGAAAACTCAAGTAGTAATTGTATGCATTTATAAGCAAGAACTTGCAGTTAGACTGTACAAATGACAGACTAGAGCAGAGAGCTGGAGAGTGGTGAGTGCAAACAACACTAAGCAGACTCAGGTAAACTTGTTTGTCAAAGTCATGTGGACGTGATGATGGCAGAATTAAACAAACAGCACAAAAAGCAGACAATCAGCTAAGAAACGCCCTTAACCAAACAGCACCATATAAACCCCTGTAAACCCTAAAGCTTGTCGTCTCAGAAGCACTTTTGGTGACATGGTTAATATGCAGATCTTTGGTGTGTGAGCGCCTGAGTATAAAGGGATAGAATAGCCTTTGGGACTGTGCCTGAGTTGCTGCAAGAATCAACCTCCAGCACTTTCCAGGAATTAAAGCACTCACTAATGTTCCAGCCAATGAAGCATGACACACACAAGCTACAAAAAGACACCAAGGCAATAAAGCACAACATTTACTTTTTTTCCCCCTCAGGCTGATGCTGGTTATAAAAGGGAAATCTGAGCCTGGACACAAAATATGCTAGTCCTGAGTAGGAATTTCAGACTTTTCTTACTTCAGTTTACTTCAATGTTGAAAAAATGTAATTTAAAAGTAATTTATAAAAAAAGTAATTTATGTACTGGTAGTGGTGAGTTCCATCACAATTCTCTCTGACTGACTGCAAGTAATGCCTAGTTCACACTACACGATTTTTGCACGACTGGTCGGCGCTAGATTTGCCAGGTCGGCGTTCGCTCAGCGATCGAAACTCGGCTCTCAATCGCTATGTGTGAACCACTCAACAACTCTATCCGAGAGGAAGAGAGATATCTAGCATGTCAAATATCTGGATCTGAGTTGCCCAAATAGCAATGAGTGCTATGTCGAACAGCCTATGAGAACGTAAGATACAGTGTAAGGGGAAAGGCAGGGGAGGAGATGTAAAAAGGTGGGACAGGGGCATAATATAGTTTATATCAGAAAACATCAGCACACAGAAGTTATACAGTATTTCTGACCTGATCGTTCTCTACAAAACATAACACCAATGTTGCATTGCAAAAAATATTCATTAACCTCCAACTCACTATATAACAACCCATGCTGTTCCTATTTTTCCTACTTGCTGACAAACTTTGATCGCTCACTACTTATTGACGTGCATTTTGGACGTGGTATCATTAAACCTTAAATCGTCACTTCTTACATTTGTTTTCGTGACAATCCGTAGCTTGGGAGACCAGAGAAGCTCGCCTGCGATTCCAGTTGGTGATAGATGGTGTAGTGTGAAACCCCCTATCGCTGATCAGTCGTGTAGTGTGAAATATACACCGACTTGAAAGACTCCCGATTACAAGAGATCCAGTTGTGTAGTGTGAACTGTACAGCAACCTGACGACTTGGAAAGTTGTGTAGTGTGAACTTGGCATAAAGAATACTGAATACCACCAGGGCTTAGGGACAAAACTGCATTTTTGACAAGTAATTAACTCCTTAACATAATTAACACCTCTCTCATGATTTAAACTGTATTGATTTAAACCTGAAATTGAATAAATGTATCTTCATGCTTTCTCCTGTCTGACAGATGTTGTGCACCAGTGTCTTTTACATTAAAAACTTGTGCTTATTGTAATAACTACAAGCCTCATCATGAACTGCACAACATGTCATCTGATCATCCCCACCTGTAGCTCACCCAAGACCTGAGCTGTCCATGCTAAACAGTACGCGAAAGCAGTATGCAAGAGCAGTTAGTATGTCCGAATACGTAATATACATTAAACAGTACGCGAAAAGTACCCGGATGACCTATTGCCTGGGCAGCCTTGTTTAAGTACGCAAACGATGCACACTTGCAGTCAGCTATTGTATCCCATAATTCAACTTGAGCTGCAAAGGCATTTGTAGCAAAGAAGGAAGATGGCGGAAAGCGGAGTAAGACAAACATTAAAATGTTATGATTAAGTACAACCCTGAATAACATTATGAGTAGTTTTGTGGAGAACGTGTTTTATCACTGCTTTATCCTGGAAAGTGCTACGGTGGGTCTGATACTTTGGGTGAAAGGTAGGAAACACCCCAGACTGGTCGCCAGTCCATCACAGGGCAAACACACACACATTAACATTTGGGGCAATTTTAGTAGCTCCAATTGGTCTGACTGCACGTCTTTGGACTTTGGTGTCAGTAAACTGGAGCACCACGTGGACAAAGGGAGACCGGAATCAAACCCAAGTCCTTCTAGTTGTAAGGTGACAGCGCTACCCACTGTGCCATAGTGTTTACTTAACCTGTTTAACCTCAACCTTTATCCAGCCAATAAAAACTTTGCCCATAGAAGTCTGGCCACAGAAATCCCAATAAGTTACTGAATGACAGTCTATAAATAGCTACAAGGAGAACACGCTTTTCATTATTGATCGGTACGGGCCAGCAGCAATGGCCTGTGGATAAATATGGAAGCAGTTTCCTTCACAGGCCAGCCATGCTGCAATGACATTATGGTATGGTCTGCTTTTGCCATTGTATTGAATAAGCATAGATTATTATTAGATTTAATGGGATTCACCTCCCAGTTTTAGTATTGTGTCAATGTTAGCCTCAAGCGCTGTGCAAACCCTATGTAAGATACACTAAATGACCAAAAGCATTTGGACACCTGACCATGAACTTGTTGAACTTCCCATTTCAAAAACAAATGATATTAAAATAGAGTGACAACCATGTGAACTTGAGTGACTCCCATTCTTAATCCTTTAAGGGTTTAACTAACTAAGGGTCCGAGCCCAACTCCTGAAAAACAACCCCACACCATAATCCCCCCCTCTACCAAACTTTACACTTGGCACAATGCAGTCAGACAAGTAGCGTTCTCCTGGCAACCCCCAAACCCAGACTCGTCCATCCGATTGCCAGACGGAGAAGCGTGATTCGTCACTCCAGAGAACACGTCTCCACTGCTCTAGAGTCCAGTGGCAGCGTGCTTTACCCCACTGCATCTGACGCTTTGCATTGTGCTTAGTGATGGAAGGCTTGGATGCAACTGCTCGGCCATGGAAACCCATTCCATGAAGCTCTCTACTCACTGTTCTTGAGCTAATCTGAAGGCCACATGAAGTTTCATGGTACCACGCTGGAATTCACCGAGCTCCTGAGAGCGCCCCATTCTTTCACATGTTTGTAGAAGCAGTCTGCATGCCTAGGTGCTTGGTTTTATACACCTGTGACCATGGAAGTGATTGGAACACCTGAATTCAATAATTCGGATGGGTGAGTGAATACTTTTGGCAATATAGTGTATATGGGATCTTTTTAGCTACAACAACAGCCACTCTCCTGAGAAGACTTCTCACAGGGAAATTGTGACCAATTAGTCAAATGAGCATTTGTACGGCTGGGCACTGATGTTGGTCAAAAAAACCTCAATTGATGTTCCAGCTTATTCCAAAGCTGTTCAGTGGGGCTTTGTGCAGGCCACTGGAGTTTCTATAAACCAAGCTTTATATCATTATAGAGCTTGCTTTGTGCACAGAGGTACAGTAATACTGGAACAGAAAAGGACCTTCCCTAAACTGTTGCTATAAAGTCGAACATATGTAATTGCCTTTATAAAATTGATTTATTGCATTTGTTTGGAATTGTTGTGGCTGAAACATATGCATTCAAAAAAACGCAGCGGGATATTCCACTAGCACACCAGCGCTGAGATTCTGAACTCCCGAGTTCGAACCTCAGCTCTGCTACCGGTTGGCTGGGCACCCTCTAGCGGGCATATTTGGCAGTGCCTGCAGCAGACTAAATTTGCCATTTAAGCCAGGAAGTGGAGGAGCGTGGAGATCAGTGCGTGGCTCTCCATGTGCGAATACTGGCCTCACGCATGAATTCACCAAACGTGTGGGCGAATAAAAAGGGGTCGGTGTACTTTGCACGCATCAGCAGGAGCGTGAGGCAGGCAAATATACCCTTCCTCAAACATGACTGGAGTCTCCAGCAGCGGAGAAATTGGAAGAAAATGGGTAAAAAATAGCATTTTTCCATATAGTAGATCTGATATGTTAGGTGACACACAGCCATTGCACAGCTCCTACCATGGAATAAAATGTTTGAAGAAGAACTTACGATGCACATCAATGCTGAGAGGTTTTGAAGTCATTGTAGGAGGAGGTTGAGGTCCTTCCGGTCCCAGTTCCAGCTTTGCCCTGCACCAATATTTAGTTCCATCATCAGTTGATCTGGGATGGATCAGGAGGCTAACCGATTGATTTGCTGGTCGCTTATTGGTTTCATTAAAAGTGACACTATCCACTAGAGAATTCTGTTTATACCACTCCACTTTAAGGGCTTTAACAGGAGCAACATTCTGAATGTTACACAGAAGAGTATAGTCTTTCCCCTCAATCACTGAGCCGGAGTGATTCCTAAAACCGCAGGACACACTGTCTGGAATCTCTGGAGAAGAGAAATCATTGTTAGAAAAACAAATGAATAAGCAATGCTGTGAGCTAAGAAGAAATGAAGCTTGTGTTTCTACCTGGCAACAATCCATTTATTGTGAGCCACTGCTTCAGTCATTCTTTCACTAAACTGTCCATTTATAATGGTAAGAGTCAGACTGTAACTATAAAAAAGTGCTTTTGTTTTAGTTATTGAACTGGAATAATTAGAAAATGATGAACGCTGTTTTAGTAACAAAATATCATGATTATTTGAGCATCTAAATATCCAACTTTCTGTTAGCATTGATTTACTATGGTGTTCGATTAAGATGTATGGAATTATTAGAGGGGCAAAAACATTATTTGAGTTTACGGCAATTTTTTGTAAGTAAGCTATGCATGTAAAAGTAAGGTTTAGTATAATGGTGCAGCAGGCATTGTGGGTGTCAGTGTTTCCAAATGGCACATATACACCGATGAGGCATAACATTATGACCACCTTCCTAATATTGTCTTGGTCCTCCTTTTGCTGCCAAAACAGCCCTGACCCGTCGAGGCATGGACTTTCCCTGAAGGAGAGCTGTGGTATCTGGCACCAAGATGTTAGCAGCAGATCCTTTAACTCCTGTAAGTTGCGATGTGGGGCCTCCATGGATTGGACTTGTTTGTCCAGCACATCCCACAGATGCTCGATTGAACTGAGATTTGGGGAATTTAGAGGCCAAGTCAACACCTCAAACTTGTTGTTGTGCTCTTCAAACCATTCCTGAAGCATTTTTGCTTTGTGACAGGGTGCATTATCCTGCTGAAAGAGGCCACAGCCATCAGGGAATACCGTTTCCATGAAAGGGTGAACATGGTCTGCAACAATGCTTAGGTATGTGGTACGTGTCAAAGTAACATCCGCATGGATGGCAGGACCCAAGGTTTCCCAGCAGAACATTACCCAAAGCATCACACTGCCTTTGGCGGCTTGCCTTCTTCCTATAGTGCATCCTGGTGCCATGTGTTCCCCAGGTAAGTGACACACACTCACCCGGTCATCCACGTGATGTAAAAGAAAACCTGATTCATCAGCCAAGACCACCTTCTTCCATTGCTCTGTGGTCCAGTTCCGATGCTCACGTGCCCATTGTTGGCGCTTTCGGTGGTGAACAGGTGTCAGCATGGGCACCCTGACTGGTCTGCAGCTATGCGGCCCCATACACAACAAACTGTGATGCACTGTGTATTCTGACACCTTTCTATCAAAACCAGTATTAACTTCTTCAGCAATTTGAGCTACAGTAGCTCGTCTATTAGATCGCTCCCTACGTGCATCAATGAGCCTTGGCCGCCCATGACCCTGTTGCTGGACCACTTTTCATAGATACTGACCACTGCAGACCGAGAACACCCCACAAGAGCTGCAGTTTTGGAGATGCTCTGACCCAGTCGTCTAGCCATCACAATTTGGCCCTTGTCAAACTCGCTCAAATCCTTACGCTTTCCCATTTTACACAATCAAGTTTGAGGATAAAATTTTCACTTTGGTCATAATGTTATGCCTGGTCGGAGTATATATATACGTATACATATATTTAAAAAAACACTTTATGAGTAAAGATGATAATGTAGTTTAATAGTTTAAAATTAAGTAATAGTATATTTATTATGAACTTATATAAACTTAAGGATGCAGCATTTTCATTTACCAACAATCTGTCGTCATTTACAAAAACAATCTGCATATGAGACTGTGATTTTGAAAACGTGCAACATTATCCTTTACAGCCAATAGCTCATAACAAAAATCCACTTAACTGTAAACAGTAATTTGTAGTTCCTCTGTTTTCTGTTGTCCTGTCTGATTTATGTTTATGTAGCATATTGGTTTTATATTCCAATCTGTAATACTCGGCACAGTCCAGTTTAGGAACGTGACATTCTCTTTCATTTCCACAGCTCCCTGTGAGGACTCCCAGCCCATTCCATTGCTGCTCGCATTAGTTGAACAGTTGGCAAAGGCTGGAGCTCCATATTCCACCACCAGTCTTGGAGGCATCATCAAGAGATAACCAGCAGCTAGGAAAATATGAATGAATAGCAAGCTGTTGGTTTAATGATCTAGCATATTGTGTCATTAAGAATCATTAAGAAACAACAGATATTTAATCAGATTGTGTTTCTGGATATAATGGGGCAAATCACAGCTTGTGAGCCCAGTCATTTGCAAGAATGAAAAAGAATCCAAGTGCAAAATGCTTGACCACGGTAGAACAATACTGTGGCTAACAAATCACAAATAAATAGTGACAAGAAATCTGCAGCCTGCAAAGAAAAAAGTGAATAGAACAGGGATAATGCAGAACTGAGAACCGGTTGTAACAATATGAGAGGCTGCTCTGCCGTCTGTGACGACCCAGTTCTCGGAAAAAAGAACGATAGTAAACCCTCAGAACCTGTTATTTCCTATGGAGTATGGCAGTGCCGTTTCACTTGCCGTTGCGCTTCCCTCAGTGCCGCGCACCATGCTATTTTGCCACGTTGGGGTCATGTTTTTTGTGCTTGCTGCGCCGCTCAAAGTTCACCTGATTGAACTTTGGCGCAGTTTGCCGCTGAACTTTTCAAAGCGCCTCCAATGACACGGACTGTTTTATACGACTCAGTAAAAGCAACTCAGGCAGTACAAACAACCCTTAATGTAAACAAAACTTTATGTGACTTATTGTATTAAGTTCAAGTTCAAGTTCAAGAGTTTTATTGTCATGTGCACAGAAGAACCAGCAGTTATACTGTACAATGAAATTCTTACTTTGTTCGTCCTTCAAACGTCAATATAAGTATTATACATAAAAACAAACTAACACAATAAAAAATTTAGTATAAAATTTTTTTTTAAATATAAACTTAAACTATAAAAACTTTTATATACAATGAGTAAAGATAGAAATAAAAGTAAACTAAGGTAGTAAAAAAGGCACATAGCAGCAGTTGTTTAAGGTGCAGAAACATTGTGCAGTGTTTAAGAATATAGCAGCATTTTAAGTTATTTTAAGTAATTTTTAGGTTGTTTAAGGTGCAAATATGCATAGCAGCAGTCACTGGATATGGAGTTGTGCATGTATTATGAGGTTTAATGTTCATGAGGTAGGTTGTGTGTGTGATAGTCCATGTTTGTTCACAAGCCTGACTGCCTGTGGGTAGAGTGTTTTTGGGTTTTGGGGTTTTATCGCCATTATAAGCTCTATATTTAGAGCCATCTCTATGGCGTGCCATTTGTATCTTTTTCAGAATACTTTAACTACATGAAAGATGTTTAAAGAGGTTTAGGTTATAAGAGATGTTTTAGTTTTATGCTTTTAAGAAATTTAAAAATCTTAGAAGGAGCTGTTTTTCTAAAAATTTCTTTTATATCTGATCCAGTTAGGTATAGATTTCTGTCCTGGGTAAAAAACTCGCATTCACATAGAATATGTTTAATTGTTAATGTAATTGAGCAATGAGGGCACTTTGGGGCCTGTTGTCCTTTTAGTAGGTGTCCGTGTGTAAGGTTTGAGTGTCCTATTCTGCATCGTGTAAGGGCTACTTGGTCCTCCCTCTTCTGAGTATAGTTCATTTTGTTTGGTCGTACGTTTTGTTGGATTTCCCTGAGTTTGTTATTTTCTTGTAAATCCCAGTCCTCTTGCCATTTTTCTTGTATATAGCTCCTTATGAGGGGTCTTAAGTCTGTTGGTGGTATGTATATTGGTGTGACTGGTTGTTCTGCTGCTCTTTTGGCTATAGAATCTGCTTCTTCGTTTCCCTTTATACCCTTGTGGCCTGGTATCCAGCAAAACCTCAGTATTTTATTTGATTCTTCCAGTGCTTTCAGTTTATGCAGTATTTCTTCGATGATGGGGTGGTCAATATTTAGTGATTTGATGGCTTGAATGCAGGACTTTGAATCTGTGCATATAGTGGCTTTCTGGTGACTTGATCTCTGGAAATATGTTATAGCCATTAGAATTGCTTGTGCTTCGGCAGTAAAAATGGAGCTGTGTGGGGGGATATTTGTGCATTGTTTTTTGGTCTTTGTGTAGAAAGCTGCACCGGTGTGAGTAGATGTCTTTGACCCATCTGTGTAAATAATCAAGTAGCCTGTTTGTCTTTCTTCAAATTCCTTGAATATACTTTGTGCTATTTCAGTGCTCATAGTTTGCTTGGGGAAATTTGTGAAGGTTTCTGATATGCAAGGGCTTCCAAGGTCCCATGGAGGAAAGGTTTTCCTTTGTGTATCATTTAGCATTGCTCTTTTCTGAAAGTTTTCTAAATCCCATCGTAGTCTTTCTCCCGCAGGTCTGATCTGGTTTGGTTTCAAATCGTAAGCTGCAGAGAGGTTTCTCTTGAAAACTGTATTGAAGGCTGGGTTGCTTGTGTTCTCTCTTAGTTTAAGTATGTACCAGAGTGCTTGGCGCTTCCATCTCCAGTGCAGTGGGAGTTCACCTGCTTCTATATATAGGCTTTGCACTGGGGAGGTCCGGAAAGCTCCCAGTGCCACTCTCAGTCCTTGATGATGACATGTGTTTAGAGTTCGTAAGTAGGACTTTCTGGCTGCTCCATACACTATGCTTCCATAGTCTAATCTAGAGAGGACAAGGGTTTTATGCAGGTTCAGGAGTAGGTCTCTATTTGCTCCCCACTTTGTGTTTGCAAGTAGTTTCAGAATGTTGAGACGTTTCTGGCACCTTTGTTTTAGGTAGCTGATGTGAGATCTAAAAGTCAGTTTCTGGTCCAGTAAGACTCCAAGGAATTTGGTCTCTTTTCCCTGTTTTATGGCTTCTCCATCTAAAAAGGAGAGTTCAGGTTCTGGATGCATGTTTCTGATTTTTCAAAAGTGGGTAAAAGTGGTCTTTTCTTTAGATATTTTAAAGCCATTTTGTATTGCCCATGACTGGATACCATTTATGGCTAATTGCAGTTTTCTTGTTACGGTTGCCATATATCTGCCCTTATAGCATATACAGAGATCGTCCACATATAGACATGCCTTTACATCTGGGTCGATTGCCTTGATGACGCTGTTTATTTTAATATTAAAAAGGGTAACTGATAAAATACTTCCTTGTGGGACACCCATTTCTTGCGTATGTATATCTGAGTATGTCCCATTGATCTTTACTCTAAAAGTTCTGTCCTTTAAAAAGTTTGAAATAAAGGCAGGGAGGAGACCTCTGAAGCCCATATCCCACAAATCCTGTAAAATACCATGCCTCCAGGTTGTATCATAGGCTTTTTCGAGATCGAAGAAAACTGCAACTATGTGTTGTTTATTTAGGAAACCTTCTCTTATGTAGGCCTCCATTTGCACTAGGTGATCCAAGGTGCTTCTTCCCTTTCTGAAGCCGCTTTGATGATCATTTAACAGTTTCCTTTTCTCCAGTGTCCACACTAATCGACGGTTTACAAGTCTCTCCATTGTTTTGCATAGACAACTGGTTAATGCAATCGGTCGGTAGTTGTTTGAGTCAGAGGGGTTTTTTCCTGGTTTCGGGATGGGTATAACTGTGGCAGTTTTCCATTCTTTTGGAATTTTCCCAGTATGCCAGATGTAATTGTAGACTTCTAGTAGGGTTTTTTTTACCGGTCATCGACAGGTGCTTGATGAATTGGTAATGGATGTCATCTGGTCCCACTGCTGTGTCTCTTGAACTTTTAATTGCTATCGTGAGTTCGTTTATATTGAAGTCCTTGTTGTACAGTTCTGGTGCTTGGGCGGAAAAGTTCAGCTTGGTTTCCTCCTTCTGTTTTCTAAGTCTTTGGAAAGTTTCCAAGCAGTTTATATCTGATGAGTTCTTTTTGAAAGTCTTTGCCAGTGCTTCTGCAATTTCCTTTTCTGTTGTTAAAATGGTTTCTCCTAATTTTATGTGACATTTTCTATTTTGACCACCTTTGTTTAACATCCCTTTTATCATATTCCATGTTGTTCTAGTGGATGATGTTACTTTTAAGTTTGTGACGAAGTCTCTCCATGATTTCCTCTTTGCCTCATTTATAATCCGGCGTGCGTGTGCTTTGCATTTTTTTAGGCATTTAGGTTTTCCGTAGTAGGGTGTTTGTTGAAAATTTTTTCTGCTCTCTTTCTTTGTTGGATTGCATTTCGGCAAGTTTCATTGAACCACGGGTTATGTGGTTTCTGTGATTTGGCCCTCGTCTTTGGAACCGACCAGTTTGCGATTTTGATTAAGATCTCTGTAAACCAGGGTACTGGTTCCATCTTCTCCCCTTTAAAGTCTTTAAGGAGTTTGTCAGTTAAAAAGGTAAAAAGATCCCATTTCGCTTTTCCTAGTTGCCATTTTGGTATGGCTTTGTGTGGAGTTGCTTTTTCGTGTAATGATAATGATCGGAAAGTGATCACTTCCGCATTGGTCATCCCATCATTCCCACTTTAAGTCGGCGATCATATGTGGGGAGCAGAGTGAAAAATCGATGGCTGAGTAAACACCGTGGCCTGGGTGTAGGTAAGTGAAATCACCATTATTTAAAATACAAAGTTCATTTTCATTTAAAAAATTTTCCAAAGCTTTTCCTCTTGGGTTTGTGTCTTTACATCCCCAAAGTGGATTATGTGAGTTAAAATCTCCAAGGAGTAGTATAGGGCTCGGTATTTGGCTCATTGCTTTTTGCATCTCTTGTTTAGGAAAGGCTTCCGCAGGACGTAGGTATAATGATACTATTGTGATGGGTTTGTATAGTGTTGCTCTGACCACTGTTATTTGAAGATTTGTCTCTACTAGAATTTGGCTGTGTATGATGTCTTGTTTTATATATATTGCTGTGCCTCCTGATTGTTTTCGGTTGCATGGACCTGGAGTGTGAAAATCTATATATCCCCTTAGTTTTGCTGTTGTCGGGACCGTCATCATGGTTTCCTGCAGGCATATGGCCGCTGGGTTCAGTTTAGCTGTAAGTAGTCTCAGCTCTGGGAGGTTTACCCTGAGCCCTCTACAATTCCATTGGATAATTTTCCCTAATTTATTCATGTGGGTAAAATCAAGTTTTTACTTCTAGATCTCCCTTTTGGCGATGGGCTTCTACTCTGTGAGCTTCTTGCTTCTATCATTTCTACGTCTTTTACGCTGTTCTCTAAAGTTGTGTGAGCAATATCTTTGTTTACTTTTGTAGTTTCATTTACTTTTCTCTTTTCTTTTTTTTCAGTTTCTGGCTCTTGTGTTTTTAGTTCTTTAGTCAGGACTTTCCCCTGGGTTGAGGTTTCCTTTGCTGCTGTAAAGACCTGGGGTTTGAGACTGTTTACCCATGTAACCAAGGTTTGACATCCTTTACTTGTCGTTTGTCTACATTTAACTACATCAGCGAAGGTTTTTGCTAAATTCGTGTCTTGTGTATTCGCTACCAGCTTCTTTGCCTCTAAGTAGCTCACCTTTTGAGTGGTTCTAATTTTCTGTATTTCTTTTTCTTTTATCCATACTGGGCATGTTTTGGAGGTGGAGCTGTGGGCCCCTGAGCAGTTTACACACTTCGGCAATTGTTGACAGCCTGGGCCGTGATCTATCTCTCCACAGTTATAGCTTATAGCGTCTCTTGTGCACCCAGCGACGCCATGACCAAATTTTTGACATCTAAAGCATCTTAGTGGGTTTGGGATGTACAGTTCTACTGGTGTTCTTAAATACCCTATATTCATTATCTCTGGAGGCGATGGTTTATTAAAGGTGAGCAAGAAAGTGCTTGTTCTGATGGTTCGGTCTCCTCTTTTGATTATGAATCTTCTTGTATGTGTTACACCTTGGCTCTTCAGTTCTTTGGTTATGTCCTCATCATCCATGTCGTCTAGTTCCCTGACCCGTATAACACCCTTACTGGAGTTGAGGTATGGGTGTGGTATGACTTTCACAGGGCATCCTGCTAGTTCTGTTGTGCATAGTAGGTTTTCTGATTGTATTCTCTTTTCACATTCAACTAAAATTTGCCCTGATTTCAATTTTTTTATATTTTTAACTGTGCCTGCCATACCCAGTATACCTTTGTGGATGGCAAAGGGGGACAATTTAGTCAGTGGGTAGTCAGGTTCTGTTGATTCTAAGATTATGAAGCGTTGCCAGTGTTCTTCTATATGAGAGTTCCTGTCGGTACTCTTATTCAAGTCTAAGGCGATCAGTTTTCTTTTTGCTGTGGTCTTCTCCATATTGTAATTTAATAATAATAATAATACTTTCAATTTATATAGCGCCTTTCAAGATACCCAAGGTCGCTTTTCATCAAACAATAAACAGTTCAGTGAGGTACAAAAAGAAAGCATAGTTAATTGAAGAGATGGGTTTTTAACAGAGATTTAAATTGTGGAAGTGAAGAGACAGAGCGAAGAGAAGAAGGGAGAGCGTTCCACAGAGTGGGGGCAGCCCCACTAAATGATCTGCCACCCAAGGTTGACAGCCTAAATCTAGGTGTGGCCAGCAGGCCAGCATCGGAGGACCTGAGTGAGCGACTGGGTATGTAAGGTGTCAGCAGATGGGAGAGGTAGACCGGGGCAAGTCCATGAAGGGCTTTAAAAGTAAGGAGTAGTATTTTAAATTGGAGGCGTTTATGCACAGGGAGCCAATGCAATTGCTCCAAAACCGGGGTGATATGGTCGTGTTTTCGAGTGGATGTGAGGATCCTGGCCGCAGCATTTTGAATAAGTTGTAGAGGGCGTATCGACTTGTTAGGAAGACCATAGAGCAGTGAGTTGCAATAGTCCAGCCGAGAAGTAACAAAAGCATGGACCAAAAGCTCTGCTGTCTGAGGTGAAATCATGGGGCGAAGACGAGAAATGTTACGTAGGTGGAAGTAAGCAGACTTTGTGATGGAGCGGATGTAGGGCTGAAAAGTTAGGAGAGGGTCGACTGTCACACCAAGGTTCCGTGCAGTAGCAGCAGGAAAAACAGAGGTGTTCCCAATGAGAAGAACAGGGCAAGAGAAAGAGGAAAGTGCAGCTTTCGAGCCAATATACAGAAGCTCAGTTTTATCGGTATTTAATTGAAGATAATTCGCCCGCAGCCATAGGATGAGATCTTGAAGACACCTGGAGAGAGCAGTAGGAGGAAAGGGATCAGAGGGCCTGAGGCTAAGGTAAATCTGTGTGTCGTCCGCGTAGCAGTGGAATTTTAACCCGTGATTTCGGAAAATTTCACCCAAGGGAGAGATGTATAGAATAAATAGCAGTGGTCCAAGGACCGAGCCCTGAGGCACACCCTGATGTATGTATGCATTATTTGAGACATGGCACCCTAGCTGCACAAAATGTTGCCTGTCAGAGAGGTATGATTTAAACCATGCAAGTGGCAGGCCAGAAAGACCAATATTGGACAGTCTGGACAGAAGAATAGTGTGGTTTATAGTATCAAATATCAAAGATATAATATCAAAGATATCAAAGAGCTCAATGCCAAAGAGCTCAATTTTGGTCTCATCTGACCATATCACATTCTCCCAGGCTTTCTCTGAATCATTCAGGTGTTCATTGGCAAACTTCAGACGGGCCTGTACATGCGCCTTCTTGAGCAAAGGGACTTTGCGGGCACTGCAGGATCTCAATCCATTACGGCGAAGTGTGTTACTAATGGTTTTCTTGGTGACTGTGCTCCCAGCTCCCTTGAGATCATTGACAAGCTCCTCCCGTGTAATTCTGGACTGACCTCACCTTTCTCAGAATCATTCTTACCCCACCAGGTGAGATCTTGCATGGAGCTCCAGAGTGAGGGTGATTGACTGTGATATTGTATTTCTTCCATTTTTGAATTATCGCACCAACAGTGGTCTCTTTCTCACCAAGCTTCTTGCTGATGGTCTTGTAGCCCATTCCAGCCTTGTGCAGGTCTACAATCTTGTCCCTGACGTCCTTTGATAGCTCTTTGGTCTTGCCCATGGTGGTCGAGAGATTTGAATGGAAGAAACTGATTCTGTGACAGGAGTCTTTTATACAGGGACAGGACTAATTTGTGTGCCTTTTGTGCACATAAGCGGTCTGTGGGGGTCAGAATTCTTGCTGGTTGGTAGGGGATCAAATACTTATTTCCCTTAATTAAATACAAATTAATTTATAACTTTTATTTAATGTTTTTTTTCTGGATTTTTTGTTGATATTCTGTCTCTCTCTGTTAAAATAAACCTTCCATAAAATTATAGACTGTTCAAGTCTTTGTAAGGGCAAATACTTATTTTCCCCACTGTATATATTAGTATATTAACATATATTAGTCTGTACAAGTGCTAGTTTACAGCTACTGGGCCACTAACATGAATCGGCAAATTCTGTTGTCTTATTTTTCTGTCTGCATGTTTCTTGCACCAGATTACCAGATTTCGCAGGTGCCCTATTCTCTTCACAGATGAGAACAGGTTCACACTGATCATGTGACGGAAGTGAAAGACTGTGGAGAAACCGCAATGATTGTTTTGCTGCCCGCGCCATCATCCAGCACAATCATATTGGCAGTGGATCAGTGATGATCTGGGATGGCATATCCTTGGAGGGTTGTACAAACCTCCACATGATAGCCAACGGTACCCTGACAATGCTATTAGGTACTGGGATGAAATCCTCAGAGCCATTGTCAGACTTTACACTTCTGCAGTGGGCCCTGGGTTCCTCCTGGATGATGAAGGCAGCGATGCCTAGAGGTTGTTGGGGGTGCATACAGGCATGTAGCGGCCATGCACACTTTTGAGTCACAATATTGCCATGATGAAATTAACGCAAACCGGGTAATTTGTAATCAATTCTGACATAAATTCAACACGTATTATTTTCTGTTAGGAGATCGAGCAAAGTTAAATTAATGCAACAGATTGTTTCTAACTTTTTATTTTGGAACATCTTAGCACCATTTGGCACATATTCTGCATATTACTGTGGAGAAAAAGCAATGAGGGGTGTGCTTCATTTTACATTGTTCCACTGTTGCATTTTAATTTGGCACTAATTCCTCTCCATGAACCACACCTTACTCCTCCTATTGTTTTGATTTGGCTGAACCGACTTCACTCCAGTCCGTGAATCTAAGTAATAAGTTAAATATTCTAATAAACAAGTGGTTAAACACTATGTGGCTGATTTTATGCACATGCTATTATTATTATTATTATTATTATTATTATTATCAGTAGTAGTGATATAGATTAGTAATGCAGCATATTTCCTTGTAAGCAAAACAACAACAAAATATAGTTATTATTAAAATGCAAATGCTTACAGGCTACTTTAGGACTGTACCACTTAAGGAGTATCATAGTTCTTCCCCCATGGTAATTTATTGACTGTTTTGGTGCCACTGTGGCTGCCTGACTGGGTCAAGTTACCATGGCAATTTGTGGTTGAACATCCCCCTTGAACCCTTGACCCATTAATATACCATCTGATTGATAGGTGAGTCCACCCCCCTCTCCCCACTCCTTGTCCCTAACCCCCTTGATCCATTTGTTGTTATTTGTGTTTAAGTTGTGTTTGTTTGTTTTTTGGTGAATGGAATTTAAATTTAATTTTAAAATAAACATCTGTAACCTAATAAAGTGTCTGTGGATCCTTACAGTTGTAATTTATTTTATTTATAAGATGTGTGTGGGGGAACTCAAGTGACTCAAGTGAACCGGATCACATTACTGAGTGACTTAGATGAACCCGATTCCATAAAATGAATCGAATTTACCACCACTAATGTATGTAGAACAATCTAAAAATGGTGGAAATGCAAACCTTCTAAATAAATATATGTTTTCAGTTAAATCCACTACTGTTTAAAAATAATTTTCCTGCCTGCCTAACATATAATTTTTACTTTTATAACATAAAGAAATGTAATAGCAAAATAATGCAAATGGACAATTTAAAAATTCCATAAAATAACCGACTTAAATTGTTATTAAATGACTACACCATATTCTTAAAGAACACTTTCTCATGTACTCATGATACGGCTTTTAGGTCTTTTTTACAGAAGGTGTTTAAATTAATGCGATGGCAAACTTATGTTCTTCAAGATTATCGTGGTGTGTTCTGATAACAATTTGATTGCTTTATTTTATTGGACTCTAAAAAGTAATATATAAACTCATTATGAGTACAAGAGTAAATGTTTATCAAGCAGTTAGTGGTATGATTTGATTGTTTGATTTGCTTTTTTTTGGACTTCACATTGTGGTGCTATAAAGATCTGAACAGACACTTTATGTAAGTTTGGCATCTTATAACTCCAAAATCCTACAGTAAAAATGTCTGAAACTCATATCATTTGTATCATTTGTGTAAATGTCATTCAAGAATATACTAGCGTGTTTTTATAATTTGATTTGCTTGTTTTAGAGGACTTTAAATTGTGGTCTATACAGAACCAAACAGACATTTTACAAGACTTCCCATTACCCCAAAGTCCTACAGTAAAAACACTTGAAAGCCATGAGTGTAAGAGTAAGTGTTCTTTAAAAATATAGCAGTTAGATTTCATAACAGTTTGACATACATCGATCAGTCATAACATTAAAACCACCTCTTTGTTCCTACACACATTGTCCATTTTATCGGCTTCACTTACCATATAGGAGCACTTTGTAGTTCTACAATTACTGACTGTAGTTCATCTGTTTCTCTACATGCTTTGTTACCCCCTTTCACGCTGTTCTTCAAAGGACAGGACTCTCCCACTGCTACTACAGAGTAGGTATTATTTGGATGGTGGATCATTCTCAGCACTGCAGTGACACTGACAAAGGGCAGTGGTAGCCTAGTGGTGAAAGTACTGGACTAGTGATCAGAAGGTTGCTGGTTCAAGCCCCACCTCTGCCAGGTTGCCACTGTTGGGCCCTTGAGCAAGGCCCTTAACCCTCAATTGATTTCATTGCATACTGTCACAACTGTATCCAAGTCACTTTGGATAAAAGCGTCTGCTAAATGCTGAAAATTATATTGATACCGGAAAATGTAAATGACATGGTGGTGGTGTGTTAGTGTGTGTTGTGCTGGTATGAGTGGATCAGACACAGCAGCTGCTGGAGTTTTTAAATACCTCACTGTCACTGCTGGACTGAGAATAGTCCACCAACCAAAAATATCCAGCCAACAGTGCCCCGTGGGCAGGGTCCTGTGACCACTGATGAAGGTCTAGAAGATGACCAACTCAAACAGCAGCAATTGATGAGTGATCGTCTCTGACTTTACATCTACAAGGTGGACCAACTAGGTAGGAGTGTCTAATAGAGTGGACAGTGTGTGGAGCGCTGATCCACTCATACCAGCACAACACACACTAACACACCACCACTATGTCAGTGTCAGTGCAGTGCTGAGAATCGGCCACCACCTAAATAATACCTGCACTGCGGTGGTCCAGACCATTGAAGAACAGGGTGAAAGCAGGCTAAAAAAGTATGTAGAGAAACAAATGAACTACAGTCAGTAATTGTAGAACTATAAAGTGCTTCTTATGGCTGATGGTGATGTATATTGAACCAAAAACACATTTTACTCAAGTTTGCCTTTCATGACGCCAAATTCCTACAGTAAAAATGTCTGAAACTCATACAAGGAATAAATAAGTAAGTGTTCTTCAAGAATATAGTGGTGTGTTTTGATCATTTGATTTGCTTATTTTATTGAACAGAATACATATTTTACATAAGTTTGCCATCGTATTATTACAGTAAGTATTCTTCAGAAATGTAGTGGTGTGATTTAAATTTGATTTGCTTATTTTATGGATTTTTTATCTTAAAAGTAACCAACCAATTGCATAAATTTGCCATTTAATTTCTTTATATTGTCAAAACAAAACACAAGGGTGTGGTGTTATGAGTAGGTAGGAAAGTGATTTAACTAAAACATATGTTTTTATACATTTTAATAACTCATTAATAACATTTTGGACTGTTCTAAATATAGATTGTAAACACTTTTATTCTGGTACATTTTTGTGCATCTTAGTTCGGTAAACTGTTTATTAAGCTCTAAAATGTGTTTATGTTCCATTTTGCATTCTCTGTACTAAACGCGCAAGGGGGTTTCTTCTATTGAAAACACGGCGTACCGTAAAACAGCGTTTAGACGCGCACTAAAACTTTCGGTGTAGACGACATTGATGAGACCGAGCTTTTTCCAGGTGCAGATGGCGTGAGCGCGGCTTCATAATATTTTGCAATTCGAAAGCAAAATATTAACACTTTATTAACTTATTTACTCTTGATTAATATAATACATTATATCTATTATATTGATACCGGAGGCGAAAATAGACATTTTACAAGACTTTGCCATCCCATTACTCCAAATACCTACAGTTAAACACTTGAGAGTTGTATCATGAGAACAGGACTAAGTGTTTTTCAGGAATAAAAATGTCTGAAACTCGTATAATGAATAAATAAGTGTCCTTCAATTTAATTTGCTTATATTATAAGGATAAAGGACGCGAAAATGTACACAAGTCCACTAAAATAAACACGAAACAATGACATGATAAATAATTATATAGTGAATCTTACCAGGTATCAAACAGGCTGGAAGACATGCTAGCAAAAATAGACCCACGCACATCATGTCAAAAGATCCCGAGGGAACAAAAACTAGTGTGTTTTAACACGATAACCCCACTCAGACTGTAGTGAAGTGTAGTGAAATCCTGTGTGTTGTACATGAGCGTTATCCTGAAGAGTATAGCATAGTTACTGTAAT
Source organism: Trichomycterus rosablanca (assembly GCF_030014385.1). Lineage (NCBI taxonomy): Eukaryota > Metazoa > Chordata > Actinopteri > Siluriformes > Trichomycteridae > Trichomycterus > Trichomycterus rosablanca. The sequence continues at coordinate 17,139,262 of NC_085989.1, read as the reverse complement.
AATATATCCCACCACGCCCAGCCAGCATCGAATGTTCGGTCCTTTTCAGCTGCCCACGCTAATATGATCCCTGTAGGTTCAGGGTGGCACAAGGACGAGTAGGAAGTATACACACACACACACACACACACACACACACTCTTTTACTACCTTCAACTTTCAAATACTTATCTAATTACGCTAATACTCATTAAAGTTTGCTTATAAGCTTAGTACAGTACTGAATTAAAGGTAAAAAAGCACGTGGTAAAAAAGGTAAAAATGCTCTGCATTTCTCAGGTTGTTTTTGTCATTAGTAAGACAATAGCCAACTCACTCAAAATGTTTTTGACAAGTGACGAACGCAAGGCGTAAAGGAGTTTTAGCGGGATCAAATTCACTACCCATAAAACACAGCAAACTGATCCAAAACTTTTCTTTACATTAGGATGACCATATTTTGGTTTTTTACTTGTACTAGGTTTAGGTTCGGGTTGGGGGGTAGGGGTTTAGGTATATGATGCATCGCTCAGGTGACGCAGCGGTAAAGTACGCTAGCGCACCAGAGTTGGGGTTTTGAATACATCGTATCGAATCTCAGCTCTGCCTTTCCGACTGGGCTGGGCGGCAGCATTAACAACGATTGGCTGTTGTTCAGGGTTATGCCAAGTTCACACTACACGACTTTCTGATTTGTCGGGTCGCTGTACAGTTCACACCACACGACTGAATCTCTTGCACTCTGGAGTCTTTTCAGTCGGTGTATATTTCACACTACACGACTGATCGGCGATAGGGGGTTTCACACTCCACGATCTATCACCAACTGTCGCGGGCGAGCCCAAATATCGTTTTGTCACGAAAACAAACGCGAGAAGTGACGAGGGGTTTAATGATACCACGTCCAAAAATGCTTGTCAACAAGTAGCGAGCGAGTTTGTGCACGTAAAAACAAAGAGAAAAAATTAATGAATGTTAGTGGATTTTGCTTGAATTGTTCTATAGTGAGTTGGAAGTTAATGAATATTTTTGCAATGCAACGTAGAGAACGATAAGGTCAGAAATACTGTAAAACTTGTGCGTGTGTGCCGGTGTATTATGATATAAACTGTATTAAGCCCCTGTACAACCTTTTACACTCCTCTTCTGCGTTGTATCTTGTGTTCTCATTGGCTGTTCGACATAACACTTATTGCCAGTTGTGCAACTCAAATTGAGATATGTGAAATGTTAGAAATCTCGATCCGGTCGCCGAGCTCGGATCGAGTTGTTGAGTAGTTCACACTTAGCGATTGAGAGCCGAGTTTCAATCGCCGAGCGAACGCCGAGTTGCTCCCAAGCCGGCAAATCTAGCGCCGACCCTTTGCCGAGTGAAAATCTGGGCAAAAGTCGTGTAGTTTGAACTAGGCATTAGAGGGTAAGAAAGTCGGATCATAGGTCCTTATAACTGGTGCGACTGCGGCCCCTGCTGCCTGACTGATGGCGCCTGCACAGGGCTGAGGAATAATGCTGATTGGGGTGTGGCCCTCCATACACAGTGCCCCTCGACTCGTGCAGGTGAAAAATGCAGTCTGTACTGACTGTACGTGCTGGAGGGGGCGTATGTCAGTTGAGAGGCGTCCTCAGTCAGCGGTGAAGGGTCGAATCAGTATAGAGGACGCAGTCAGGGTAATTGGACACGACTAGATTGGGGGGAAAACTGGGGGAAAAAAGTATTTGATGCATCAATAATGCAACTATGTTATTAAACTTTAATAAATAAACAGCTACTCTTTAACAAGACAACTAACAAATGCCTTTATGGCCAGATGGCCCTAAACAATACAAACAACAAATGAAACAGTTCATCAGTAGAGCTATTTCGACAGAATGCAGCATGCTGGAGTCCATTGATCTGTAGCTGTTATGATGCATTATGGTGTGAAATGCAAAAAAAAACCCTTTGCAGCAGTAACAACGTCTTCTCTGTTATCTGGTCTTTACTTGACAAACTCTTTCCTTTAGCTGCAGTTTTGTTTTTTTGCTGACCTTTATTTGACATACATGTCAGCTTTGCTTCCCACGGATCCCCAATGAGACAAAAAATTTTTTAAGAGAAGGCGGGACCTAAAGAGAAAGGTCAAATCAGTGCAAAAACACACAAAGAATAGCACACGCAGACTACAAAAACCGAATCACGGACATTTTTGGTGATTTAAAAATCTCGTCCGGACATGTTTTTTAGATCCAAAGAAAGAGGATGTATGGTCACCCTACTTTATATGTTATTAAAAAAAAGTTATTTTAAATAGACTACTAATTATATCATAAAATTAATAGTTGTGTGTTAAATTTTTTAAATATACACTGATCAACCATTCACTCCACACTCACTGTTCATTTTATCAGCTCTACTTACCAAATAGAAGCACTTTGTAGTTCTGTAGTCCATCTGTTTTTCTGCATGCTTTGTTAACCCCCTTTCATGCTGTTCTTCAATGGTCAGGACTCTCCCAGGACCACTACAGAGTAGGTATTATTTAGGTGGTGGATCATTCTCAGCACTGCAGTGACACTGACATGGTGGTGGTGTGTTAGTGTGTGTTGTGCTGGTATGAGTGGATCAGACACAGCAGCGCTGCTGGAGTTTTTAAATACCGTGTCCACTCACTGTCTTACTCTATTACCCACTCCTACCTAGTTGGTCCACCTTGTAGATGTAAAGTCAGAGACGATCGCTCATCTACTGCTGCTGTTTGAGTTGGTCTTCTTCTAGACCTTCATCAGTGGTCACAGGACGCCGCCCACGGGGTGCTGTTGGCTGAATATAATTTTGGTTGGTGGACTATTCTCAGTCCAGCAGTGACAGTGAGGTATTTAAAAATCAGAAAAAGTTCGGACAGTATGGAAAATGCAAATAATAAACACTGCAGTGTTTTTTAAATTTTGACTCTTATTTTATTGCAGATGTTTTTGCACCAAGGGTGCCAAGCAAAATGAAGTGAATGTGTTATTTTGTCAGGACTGCAGACAATCCAGTACATGACCTGTACCCTATTGTACCTCAGCCATGGCTTTGTAATGTGTGCAGCATGTGGTTTTACTTTGTCTTGTTGGAAAATGAATGGAAGATGATGTTTTGAAGGCAGCACATGTTGCTGTAAAATGTACTTTTATGCATTGATGTTGTCATAACATAAATGTAAATGACCTTTGCTCAAAGCACAGACCTAACTCCATATCACGACAGACCCTGGCTTTTGGAATTGTTGCTGATAACAGTCTGGTCCTTTTCACCTTTGGTCCGCACGGCATTCATTAAAAAAAAATACTGTTTGGTTTGACCTCAGTACACGTTTTCACTGTGCGATGGTCCATCCCAGATGCCTCAGAGCACAGAGAACTTGATGTCACTTCTAGACATTGTTAACATGATGCTTTTTTACACAGTAAAGTCTTTTGTGATTGTAACTTTGTATTGAAGTGCTTGACAAAGGTTTGCCAAGGTAATCCCTTGCCCATTTGGATGTATAAGCTATTGATCTTTTTTTTTAGGCACAGTCATGCTGGAACAGAAAAGGACCTTTTTCAAACTGTTCCCACATAGTTGGAAGCATACAATTGTCTGAATGTTTTGGTATGCTAAAGCTTTACTAGAACTAGAACTAAGGGGCCTATACCAACCCCTCCAACAAATTTACAGTTGGCATGATGCAGTCAGGCAGATAATGTTCTCCTGGCATTCACCAAATGCAGACTTGTCCATCAAACTTCCAGACTGTTGTTAATTGTTGTAATTTGTATTTGTTATATATTGCCAAAAGTATTCGCTCGTCTGCCTTCACACGCAACTTGAGTGACATCCCATTCTTAATCCATAAGGTTTAATATGTTGTCAGCCCACCCTTTGTAGCTATAACAGCTTCAACTCTTCTGGGAAGGCTTTCCACAAGGTTTAGGAGTGTGTTTATGGGAATTTTTGACCATTCTTCCAGAAGCGCATCAGACACTGATGTTGGACGAGAAGGCCTGGCTTGCAGTCTCTGCTCTAATTCATCCCAAAGGTGTTCTGTCAGATTGAAGTCAGGCCAGTCAAGTTCTTCCATACCAAACTCTCTCATCCATGTCTTTATGGACCTTGCTTTGTGCACTGGTGCGCAGTCATGTTGGGACAGGAAGGGGCCATCCCCAAACTGTTCCCACAAAGTTGGGAGCATGAAATTGTCCAAAATCTCTTGGTATGCTGAAGCATTAAGAGTTCCTTTCACTGGAACTAAGGGGCCGAGCCCAACTCCTGAGAAACAACCCCACACCATAATCCCCCCTCCACCAAACTTTACACTTGGTACAATGCAGTCAGACAAGTAGCGTTCTCCTGGCAACCCCCAAACCCAGACATGACCATCAGATTGCCAGACGGAGAAGCGTGATTCATCATTCCAGAGAACACGTCTCCACTGCTCTACAGTCCAGTGGCGGCGTGCTTTACACCACTTCATCCGACACTTTGCATTGCATCTGGTGATGTAAGGCTTGGATGCAGCTGCTCGGCCATGGAAACCCATTCCATGAAGCTCTCTACACACTGTTCTTCAGCTAATCTGAAGGTCACATGAAGTTTGGAGGTCTGTCGGCGACCTCTGAACACTATGCGCCTCAGCATCTGCTGACCCCGCTCTGTCATTTTACGTGGCCTAACACTTCGTGGCTGAGTTGCTGTCATTCCCAATCGCTTCTACTTTGTTATAATGGCACTGACAGTTGACTGTGGAATATTTAGTAGCGAGGAAATTTCACGACTGGACTGTTGCACAGGTGGAATCCTATCATGGTACCACGCTGGAATTCACTGAGCTCCTGAGAGCGACCCATTCTTTCACAAATGTTTGTAGAAGCAGTCTGCATGCCAAGGTGCTTGGTTTTATACACCTGTGGCCATGGAAGTGATTGGAACACCTGAATTCAATTATTCGGATGTGTGAATGAATACTTTTGGCAATATAGTGTATTTAACGAAGATGTACTGATTGTTCGTGAGGTCATGCCAAAATGTTTGTTGTCTTCTTAGACAATCCACTTTTTAAGGATGAATTGTTGTTTGTCATTTTACATTATAATGCAAAGACACCAAGTTTTATTAAATGGTCACTTTGAAATGCATTTTGTTGTTTCATTTAATCAAAATCACTGAAGTTAGTTTTGGGAACATTCAGAGAATGCACCCAGCTACGCATGGTCTACTCTGTGCAAAGGTAAACCACATCAAAATATTTTACTAACCACTTCATTGTGGTCAGAGTTGTCCAGCATCACCCAGAAACAGGTCACACCTGTGGGCGGTTATGTTCAGCCAGTTTGTTGTTTGAATGCTTTTAAGAGGTGGAGGAAACTGAAGAAACCAGATGAAAGCAACATGTAGGACATTATTATCAGTAATGATGAAGTAAAAACATAGTTTTTCAAAATACAAAAATTTATGATTTTTACAAAAGTAATCAGTTGTCATTTCTACAATACTTTATAATGCAGTTTCTATAGTACCTTGTATTGTAGATTGTACTCCAGTATTTACAAAGGCAGTGTTCTTAGATTTGTCATGACAAACTTTGTAAACCTAAAAGGAAGATCCTTTCAAGCTCCAGACTGGATTGTAAGCATCTCTGAACAATGTATACATACTGTATAATGTGTATATAATAAAAAAAATTTAAATATAAATTTTATTGATTTTGCAAATAACAAAGGACATGAATTACACACAGTAATCAAGGAATAACTGTAAAATACAGAATAAATAATATATAAATAAAATAAAAAAAGATGTAAAAAAAAATTAAAATACATACCACTATATACTGTAACATGCACAACATCAAAAATCATAAACTGACTGTTGTATTTAACCCCAGCCCACCCCAAATCAATTATCAAATCATTACGATCCCCATGTCTGCTTCTCCCCTCACCAAAAACCCTGAGACCCCACAAACTTTATTACAAAAAGGAAAAAAACATTAAGAATGAATTATACATACATAGATATTCACATTTCCCGATACCTGACAAAAACAAAAAAAGGGTCAGTGTAAGGACAATTCAATTTCACTGTGTCTGCAAGGGATGACACCACTCAAAAACATATCCACTCTTAAAGATAATCTCCCTTAATCTCCCGCTATGAGGTAAGTAAGTCAGTAATGGGGACCAGGTCTTATCAAAGTGACTATCATTTCCTCTCAACCTTGCAGTTAATCTTTCTAGGGGTAAAACTCTGAAGATATCCCTGTACCACTGTGTTACTGTTGGAGGTTTATCTCTTACCCACTCTTTCAGAATACACTTTCTAGAAAGCAGCAATAGTTTTTTTACATAGCTTATACTATCTTTTATTCATACTAATGTCTTTGGTGGGCAGATTTGATATAAAAAATCCTGGGTCATTACTTATCCTAGTTTTAAGGATCGTTCTTAACTCTAGTGCAATAGTGTACCAGAATTGTGAGATTATGGGGCACTGCCATATGCAGTGTATATAGGTACCTCTCTCCCTTTGGCATTCGTTACATAACGGTGATATCTATTTGTTCATTTACAAAATCCGCCTCAGATAGCTTGATCAGACATGAATACTGCCTATATTTAAGGTTTTTATTCATATGAACAAAAATAACAAGTGTCAGAGACACAATTTCTGAATTCGCTTTCTTACCTGTCAGGACAAGCTCTGAGAACACAGACTTAATTCATCATTCTCTTGTGTCTTGACAAATAATTTAAAGGTAATGATTACTATGTATTAAATAATTAAACAATAATTTACAGTATGGATTAAAACATTACGCTTTATGGCCAAAATTATCTGGACACCCCTTTGAATTATTAAGTACAGGTGTTTCACAGCAACACATATTGCTAACAGGTGCCTAAAAGCAATGGTTAAAAAAAATAAATTATATGCTTCTAGTTTTGTGTTAACAGTCTGGGGAAGACTGTGCCCTTGTGCACAAAGCAGGGTTCATAACGATAAGTTTAGTGTGCAGTTTAGTAAATTCCAATGGCCTGCACGAAGCTTGACTTCAACTGCATGTAATCCTTTTGGCATGAATTTGGAATTTCAATTGTGAGCCAGGCATTCATATTAATAGCAATAGCAAGTTAGCCTGTTAATGTGAATTACAAATATATATTGCATACTAAATAGTTAGTCAGAATACAAATAGCTCAACTTATTAGACATGTATATTGTATGGAACACATGGACAATAAATGACTGTGTATACTAATGCCACTCCAGTATACATAAGCCATGTATTTAAACATGTTAGTTTAATACTAAATACATTGCAAGACTCTTTATACTAAAATCTGATTTGTGCCTATCTGAGACAAATATGAGCCAACTTACCCATCATCATATGGCAGAAGGACTTTGAGGCATTTCTAATCTGCATATCAGAGTAAAGACAATGAATGAACATTTACTATTGTTGCCTTGCAAACTTTTAATAGCCCTGCATTTATTACTTGTATCAGTAACAGAAAAACCCGGATTAGGATGTCATTGTAAGTGCATTTGTAGAAGAAAACAAGGCAGAGCATAAGAGAAACTGAAAGGAAAATGTTTTAAAAGGAGTGTAAGGTGTGGTAAATACTGAAGGTCAGATTCTACTGAGTGGTACAACATCAAAACATGGTTCTCTTTAGGATTCTGACCTCATCTGAAAACAAAGGGGTTAACAAACGTTGACACCAGATGCAAATGAGCGGGTGACAATACCAGTACAAGCCTCTGTGGAGCATTTTGCAAATCAAATAAAGTAAAAACTCCAAACATAATGGTTTGCTTCAGCTTCTACAGACTGATCCAGAAAAAAGGGCTTATTGTCTGGTCATTTGCAGAGAAGAGAGACAAAATAAAAAACAGAATGAGCTAATTTCCTTAAACAGTACTAAAACTTTTATTCATTTGTTTCTGACATCATGCTAAATTTCTTCATTTACTGTACAGTATATATGAATATTTACTTACATTGTTAGACATGAACTCAATCCATTAATTCATTAAATGAATACAACCCCAAAATCAGAAAAGGTTGGGACAGCATGGAAAATGCAAATAAAATAAAAATGCAGTGTTTCTTTATTAACTTTGACTTTTATTTAATTGCAGACAGGATGAACCGAAGATATTTAATGTTTTATCTGCTCAACTTCATTTCATTTATTAATAAACCTTCATTCCTGCATTTCAGGCCTGTAACACATTCCAAAAAACGTTGGGACAGTAAAGCATTTACCACTTTGTAATGTCGCTGTTCCTTTTCACCACACTTAAAAGAGGTTTTGGCACCGAGGAGACCAAGTGATTTAGTGTTTCAGCTTCTATTTTGTCTCATTCTTCCTGCAAACACGTCTTAAGATGTGCAACAGTACGGGGTCGTCGTTGTCGCATTTTTTATTTCAAAATTCTCCACACATTCGCTAATGGGGACAGGTCAGGACTGCAGGCAAGCCAGTCCAGTACCCGTACCCTCTTCTTCCTCAGCCATGCCTTTGTAACGTGTGCAGCATGTGGTTTTTTTGTCCTGGAATGCTGATTTATCTGACCACAACACACTTTCCCTTGTGTAATGGTCCATCCTAGATGCCTCCAAGCCCAGAGAAGTCGATGCCACTTCTGGACATGGTTTACATAAGGCTTCTTTTTTGCACAGTAAAGTTTGAAGTGACATTTGTGCATGTAACTCTGTATTGTAGTGCTTGACAAAGGTTTGCCAAAGTAATCCCTCACCCATGTGGTTATATCAGCTATTGTTGAGTGGCGGTTCTTGATGCAGTGCCATCTGAAGGATATTCAGCTTAAGCTTGCGCCCTTGGCCTTTACGCACTGAAATTCCTCCCCGATTTCTTGAATCATTTAATGATATTATGCACTGTAGAGGGAGAAATATGCAAATCCCTTCCAATATTTCTTTGAGGTTGAGGTTTAAACATTTCAATCATTTTTCACACATTTGTTGACAAACTGGAGATCATCTGATCATCTTTGCTAATCAAAGACTCACATGGATGGAATCACATTATTATTTATTATTTCACCTCATTACTAGCCCTAAATTGGCCCCATCCCAACTTTTTTTGGGAATGTGTTGCAGGTCTAAAATGCAGGAATGGATGTTTATTAATCCATTAAATTAAATTAAATGAAGTTGACCAGACAAAACATGAAATATCTCAGGTTCATCCTGTCTGTAATCAAATAAAAGTCAAAGTTAATGTAAGAAACTCTGTGTGTTTTTTTATTATTTGTATTTTCCATGCTGTCCCGACTTTTTTCTGATTTGGGGTTGTATTTTAAATATGATTTAAGGCCTAATTAATGTTACTAACTTCATTTTTTTCCTAACACTCAGTGTTATTTTAAGAATGTTAAGATGCAAACTTTAGGGCTTCCATTTACAGTGACTACGTGTATGTGTACTATGCAGCTAACACTGCAGTTACACCATATTTTTGCCATAGCTTACAAACCTCCTATGCTATGTACCTTTGAAGTTTGGTGACAGTTGGTGCAATGGCTTGCTCCACCCATGTTTTTGATTGGCATATGGCCAGTGTATGGACTGTAAAGAAATTCCAGCATTTATTGATACTAGTTTTGTGTATGTGGGATAAAAAACAGAGACTAGGTCATGCTTAAAAATGATCATATTATGCAAATTAACTCTAAGCAGGTGGAGCTATGTAGTTCGTGAAGCTTTTTTGTAGTGCATGAGACAAGTAATTAAGGGAAAAAGAATTTTGTCTCTCTGTCATACACCGGTCAGCCATAACATTAAAACCACCTCCTTGTTTCCACACACATTGACCATTTTATCAGCTCCACTTACCATATAGGAGCACTTTGAAGTTCTACAATTACTGACTGTAGTCAATCTGTTTCTCTGCATGCTTTGTTAGCCCCCTTTCATGCTGTTCTTCAATGGTCAGGACTCTCCCAGGACCACTACAGAGCAGGTATTATTTAGGTGGTGGATCATTCTCAGCACTTCAGTGACACTGACATGGTGGTGGTGTGTTAGTGTGTTTTGTGCTGGTATGAGTGGACCAGACACAGCAGCGCTGCTGGAGTTTTTAAACACCTCACTGACCCTGCTGGACTGAGAATAGTCCACCAACCAAAAATATATCCAGCCAACAGCGCCCTATAGGCAGCGTCCTGTGACCACTGATGAAGATCTAGAAGATGACCAACTCAAACAGCAGCAATAGAAAACACATTAGGCACTCCTGAACACTTTTACTTTATGGAACAATCAAGCTTATGGTGCTGTGCTTCCCTCATGTGGTCAAGTCAAGTCAAGTCAAGTCAACTTTATTTATATAGCGCTTTTTACAATAGACATTGTCTCAAAGCAACTTTACAAAATCCAGGACCAACAGATACAAAAACCCCTGTTGAGCAAGCCGAGGGCAACTGTGGCAAGGAAAAACTCCCTGAAAATTACAGGAAGAAACCTTGAGAGGAACCAGACTCAGCAGGGCCCATCCTTCATGGGTGGCCTGGAGGATACTTTAAATAAATACACGATTTACACAAATCATACAAACACAGAATTAAATGATCTAAAAGTCATAACTGGTAATAAATAGATAAATAAACAATTAAATAATAATAGAGTTGTTATCCGCTCTAGTCTTCAATAAAGTCTGTAGTGATTTCTTGTCGTTGCAATTACTCCAGACCAGTCACATCTGACAGGAGCAGCATCGTTGTCCCGGCAGTCTCGACTTCAATCCTTAACCTCGGCGGGTAAACAGGTTTCCATCAGAATGCCCTCGGGGTAAAACAACAGAGAATGTAGTTAATAATGTACAATGCTAGTTGACAAACAGTTTTACAGAGAGTTTTAGACTCCGGCAGCCCTAATTATTACAGCATAACTAAAAGGGAGAGCAAGCAGGTAACAAGGTCATGAAGGCTTTCACAGGACATCAGCGCCCATCTCCCCACCGTCACCAAACCTGAGTGATCGGACAAGAGAGGCAGAACGACAGCAACCCAACATCCCTGATCACCACAAGTTTCTATGACCAAGAACCCCCAAGCTCTGCGCCTTTGTCTATACTAATCAAAAGCCTGAGAAAATAAATATGTTTTCAGTCTAGACTTAAACATTGAGACTGTGTCCGAATCCCGAATAGAGGCAGGAAGATTATTCCAGAGTTGTGGAGCTTTGTAGGAAAACGCTCTTCCACCAGCCGTGATCTTTTTAATTTTAGGAACTATAAGTAACCCTGCATCTTGTGAACGAAGTGGACGTGCTGGGCTGTAGTGATTAATAAGTTCACTCAGATACTGTGGAGCCAGACCATGTAGCGCTTTATAAGTTAGTAAAAGTATTTTGTAATCAATGCGAAATTTAACTGGCAGCCAGTGTAGAGATGATAGAACAGGAGTAATATGGTCAAATTTTTTAGTTCTAGTTAGCACTCGAGCTGCTGCATTTTGAACTAACTGGAGTTTGTTTAAGGATCTACCAGAGCATCCAGTTAGAAGAGCATTACAATAATCTAACCGAGAAGTTATAAACGCATGGATCAGTTTTTCGGCGTCATTAACAGATAGTATATTTCTTATTTTAGAAATGTTACGCAAATGATAGAAAGCAACTCTAGTAATATTATTAACGTGTGTATCAAATGAGAGATCTGAATCTATTGTGACACCTAAGTTTTTTACATCTGGGCTGGGAGTAACAGAGAACGTGTTTAAGTTTAGCACCAGGTTAGACAATTTGTCTCTTGCAGCTTTAGAGCCAACAAGTAAAACCTCTGTTTTATCTGAATTAAGTAAAAGAAAATTACACGACATCCAGTTTTTTATGTCGTTTACACAATCTTCTATCTTACTGATTGTGTCAGTATCATTTGGTTTGGCTGATATATACAGCTGTGTGTCATCTGCATAGCAGTGAAAGTTTATGCCATGTTTATGAATAATTTCACCTAGTGGAAGCATATAGAGTGTAAATAATAGCGGTCCCAGTACCGACCCCTGTGGAACACCATACTTTACTTTTGTAGTTTCCGAGCATTTATTATTTACATAAACGAATTGAGAGCGGTCAGTCAGATATGATTTAAACCAAGAGAGTGCGAGTCCTTTAACACCTACTGTATTTTCTAGCCTCTCCAGTAAAATGTTATGATCGACCGTATCAAACGCTGCACTAAGATCTAATAGAACAAGAAAAGAGACACATCCATTATCAGAAGACATTAACAACTCGTTAACTACTCTAATTAATGCGGTTTCGGTACTATGATTGGGTCTAAATCCTGATTGAAATTTTTCATGAATACAATTTTCATTCAAATAAGAACATAACTGTTTGGAAACTACTTTTTCTAATATCTTTGAGACAAAAGGAAGGTTTGAAATTGGCCTATAATTAGCTAGTACATGTGGATCAAGATTAGGTTTTTTAATCAGGGGTTTAATAACAGCACTTTTAAACAATTTAGGTACATATCCAAGGCTAAGGGATGCATTGATTAATGTAAGCAGGGGCTCTACAATAGCTGGGAGTAAATCTTTAAGTAAACGAGTTGGAACAGGATCGAGTATACACGATGATGACTTCGATGATTTAATCAACACAGTTAGTTCATTTTGGGAGATTGGATTAAAGGAATTTAGTTGGATTAACTCGTTACTATTATCACCACTGTTATCACCAATGCTGCTCGGAGTGAGTCCATACTTAACATTGGCAAGTGACACACTCTGACTCTGAAGTCGTATTTTTTCTATCTTGTCATTAAAGAATTTTAAAAAATCATCGCTGGTACAGTCAGGCGGTATATTAGATTCAGTTTCATTAACGTTTTTAGTTAATTTGGACACTGTCTCAAAAAGGAATCTGGGATTGTTTTTATTTTTCTCTATTAGGGATGAATAATATAAAGATTTAGCTTTTATAAGTGCATGTTTATACTCAGTTAGAGCATCTTTCCAAGCAATCTTATACACTTCTAGTGTAGTGTGACGCCACTTGCGTTCTAATTTCCGTGCTGCTTGTTTAAGTGCGCATGTGTGGTCATTGTACCAAGGAGCAAGTTTTTTCTCCCTAATCAGTTTAGTTTTGAGTGGGGCTACGTTATCTAAGGTTGTGCGCAGTACGGTCTCTAGGTTTTGAGTTGCCTGATCTAGTTCTTTAGGTTCTGATGCTGATATATTTGGTAATTCTGGTAGGCAGTTTATGAACGCTGCTGCAGTTGCAGATGTAATAGTGCGCTTACATTTAAAACGATTTGGTTGCTGTATATTATTGGACAGGGACACTTCATAAATTAGTAGAGAGTGATCAGAGATTAAGTCATTCTGTGGTATAATTTCCAGGTTGTCTATGTTTATACCATAAGTAAGTATTAAATCTAAGGTATGTTTACAGCGGTGAGTGGGTCCTGTTACATTTTGGGTGATGCCTAAGGATTCTAAAATAGAGTCAAACGCAATTTTGAGTGGATTACATTTATCCTCATAATGGATATTAAAGTCACCAACAATTAAAGCTTTCTTAGTTGATAAAACTAATTTAGAAAGAAAATCGGCAAATTCGTTAAGAAATTCTGAGTAAGGACCAGGGGGTCGATAAACAGTAACCAGCTTAAACATACTATTTTTATCAGATGAACATTTATTGGTTATGTCAGAGATAAGAACTTCAAACGAGTTTGTTATGGGAGATGATTTTACAGTAAGACCTATGTCTTTATCATAAATTGCGGCTATTCCTCCACCACGACCGCTAAGACGTGGCTTATGTTCATAACTGTAACCCGGAGGAGATGCTTCATTTAAACCTAGATACTCATCAGGTCTAGCCCAGGTCTCGGTTAAACACAGGGCACTAAGACAATTATCTGTAATTATTTCATTTACAATTACTGTTTTGCATGCAAGTGACCTGATGTTTAGAAGTCCTAACTTTAGTTTAACTTTACTAGGGTTTTCATGATGCTCATTTAGATTAATTTTAATTAAGTTATTATGACATACTTTTTGATTTTGTTTTGGCTTACACCTGCCACGGTAAACAGACAAGACTGTAATCAGTGTTCTTAAGTTAACTTGCATCTTCCTTTAATAGGCCCTATAGATAGAATTTGGATCTATCTTATAATATATAGGGGATTATGGTGTGGGGTTATTTTTCAGGAGTTGGGCTCGGCCCCTTAGTTCCAGTGAAAGGAACTCTTAATGCTTCAGCATACCAAGAAATTTTGGACAATTTTATGCTCAACTTTGTGGGGACAGTTTGGGGATGACCCCTTCCTGTTCCAACATGACCGCACACCAGTGAAGAAAGCAAGGTCCATAAAGACATGGATGAGTAAGTCTGGTGTGGATGAACTTGACTGGCCTGACCTCAACCCGATAGAACACCTTTGGGATGAATTAGAGCGGAGACTGTGAGCCAGGCCTTTTCGTCCAACATCAGTGTCTGACCTCACAAATGCGCTTCTGGAAGAATGGTCAAAAATTCCCATATAATCACACTCCTAAACCGTGTGGAAAGCCTTCCCAGAAGAGTTGAAGCTGCAAAGGGTGGCTGACATCATATTAAACCCTATGGATTAAGAATGGGAGTCACTTAAGTTCATGTGTGTGAAGGCAGACGAGCGAATACTTTTGGCAATATATATATATATAATCACACAGTTATGGCAAAAACTGAATTAGAAAGTAGTGGGAGATTGTCGTATTTAGAGAGATAATACTATTTAAACTTGACAAATCAAAAAAGTGCAATTCAAAACAATTGTATCTGATATTCAAATCTGATTATTAGATTGTGACTTAATTCTATAAAATCTGCAACTATTTTACTACAGAGTAGGTATTATTTGGGTGGTGGGTCATTATTAGTCACAATCTAATAATATAAGACACAGAAGCACTGATGGAGTGTTTAAACACCTCACTGTCACAGCTGGACTGAGAATAGTCCACCAACCAAAAATATCCAGCCAACAGCGCCCCATGGGCAGCATCTTGTGACCACTGATGAAGGTCTAGAAGATGACCAACTGAAACAGCAGCAATAGATGAGCGATCGTCTCTGACTTTACATCTACAAGGTGGACCAACTAGTTGGGATTGTCTAATAGAGTGGACAGTGAGTGGACATTTAAAAACTCCAGCAGCTCTGCCGTGTCTGATTCACTCATACCAGCACAACACACACTAACACACCACCACCATGTCAGTGTCACTGCAGTGCTGAGAATGATCCACCACCCAAATAATAGCTGCTCTGTGGTGGACCTGTGGGGGTCCTGACCACTGAAGATTAAGGTGACAACAGGCTAAAAAGGTATGTGGAGAAACAGATAGACTACAGTCAGTAATTGTAGAACTACAAAGTGCTTCTATATGGTAAGTGGAGCTGATAAAATGGACAGTGAGTGTAGAAACAAGGAGGTGGTTTTAATGTTATGGCTGTTCAGTGTGTATTGTAAAAATCTGAAAATATAAGCTACTTTTAAAATAACACTGAGTATTCCTTACTTATTTTATCTATTTATTTAAAATCACCCATTCAATTGCACAGATACAATTAGGTTTAACTTCCCATGGGTGCTTTTTTTCAGGTTTTTTATTGTATAAACTGTATAAATACAGTTTAAATGTTTTAATCAGTTTTAATTGTTTTATACAATACATTAAAACTGGGCACAGACAGTTTTGCTGGTTGTTTAAATAAAAACATAAGGGAGGGGGCGAGAATGAAAATGAGAGAGCATAATCTGCAGTACCTGTTGGGTAACTTCCTTTACAGTTATTTGGTTGTGGTTGTATCTGACAAAGACTTTTGAAAGTACAGACCCGCTGGGTTTTTTTAAACACTGCATTCCCAGGAATGTGCTATTCACTGTACGTGTGGAGGCAGAACACAATAGTAACAGTCTGTTAGCACTTTAGTCCTGGAAAATTGTTGCAAACCCTGTTGGAGGAATTTTAAAATTGTAAAAGTGCAAATTAATTATTTTGCTTATCACATTATGAAAAACTGATAGTCTGAAACAGTACTTTTATACAACAGTGATGGATTATTTACATGAACAAACCAATTCTAAAAACTTGTATTAATCTATAGATATTGCTAACTTATCACCTAAAGCAAATAAATAATAATTTGAATATATTTAAGATTTAATGACATATTTGATTATGAGTATTTGCTGTTATTGAAAGTGATGGATGGATATGACCAGATAAGACAGTTGTATGACTTCTCTCATACTTTTAGGTAAAACTATTCCCAGAATATCGGTCTGGGACCTTTCTGTGTGGAGTTTGCATGTTCTCCATGTGTCTGCATGGGTTTCCTCCCACAGTCCAAACACATTTACTCAGGTTAACTGGAGATACTAAAGTTCTCTAGGTATGATTGTGTGTGTTTGCCCTGTGATGGAGTGGTGACCTGTCCAAGGTGTTTCCTGCATTTCGCCCAATAAATCTGACCCACCGTAACCCTAAATAGGATAAAGCACTGGTAAAACAGACAGTGAATGAATGAATGATTGAATGCATGAATTATGAATAATATATCTTAATTTACACTTTTAATTTTATCAGGGTTGCCATGTTGAATGTCTTCCCAGACATCCATATGAGGCCAAATGTTTATTAAGAAATAAATCACTGAAAAAGGTTTTTAAATGATCTATTTGTGCTAAACATGGCCTTATACAATGTAAAATAATTCATAGATTACACTCATATACATAAGAATATACAACCCCAAATCAGAAAACATTTGGACAGTATGGAAAATGCAAATAAAATAGAAATGCAGTGTTTCTTACATTTACCATGACTTTAAATTGATTGCAGACAGTTTAAACCAAGAAATATTTTATGTTTTATCTGCTCAGCTTCATTTAATTTGTTAATAAATATCCATTCTTGCTTTTAAGCCCTGCAACACATTCCAAAAAAAGTTGGGACAGGGGCAATTTAGAACTAAATAAAAAAACTAAATAATGGTAATAAACAGCAGGTGATTGTAGTCATGATTTGAGAAAATGATTGAAATGTTTAAAAACAATGAACCTCAAAGAAAGATTGGAAGAGATTTGCATATTTCTCCCTCTACAGTGCATAATATCATTAAACAATTCAAGGAATCAGGAGGAATTTCAGTGCATAAAGGTGAAGGGTGCAAGCTTAAGCTGAGCGCCCGTGATCTTCGATCCCTCAGACGACACTGCATCAAGAACCGCCACTCAACAATAGCTGATATAACCACATGGGTGAGGGATTACTTTTAGCAAACCTTTGTCAAGCACTACAATACAGAGTTACATGCACAAATGCCACTTAAAACTTTACTGTGCAAAAAAAAAGCCTTATGTAAACCATGTCCAGAAGCTGTGTTGACTTCTCAGGGCTCTGAGGCATCTAGGATGGACCACCACACAGTGGAAACGTGTATTGTGGTCAGATGAATCAGCATTCCAGTTCTTTTTTGGAAAAAATGGACGCCATGTGCTCTGGACCAAAGACGAAAAGGACCATCCAGACTGTTATCAGCAACAAGTCCAAAAGCCAGGGTCTGCCATGGTATGGGGCTGTGTCGCTGCCCTTGGCAAAGATCATTAACACTTCTGTGATGGCGGCATTAATGCAGAGAGTACATTGAGATCTTAGAGCAACATGTGCTGCCTTCAAGACGTCATCTTTTCCAGGGGCTTCAATGCATTTTTCAACAAGACAATGCAAAACCACATGCTGCACACATTACAAAGGCATGGCTGGGGAAGAAGAAGGCACACATTTTTTAATGAAAAATGTGACAACGACGACCCCGTACTGTTGCACATCTTAAGACGTGTTTGCAGGAAGAATGAGACAAAATAAAAGCTGAAACACTAAATCACTTGGTATCCTCAGTGACAAAACGTCTTTTAAGTGTGGTGAAAAGGAATGGCAACATTACAAAGTGGTAAATGCTTTACTGTCCCAACTTTTTTTTTGGAATGTGTTGCAGGTCTGAAATGCAGGAATGGATGTTTATTAATAAATGAAATGAAGTTGAGCAGAAAAACCATGAAATATCTCAGTTTCATCCTGTCTGCAATCGAATAAAAGTCAAAATAAAGTGTCTGGTATTTACATGTCTTTCTCCTGGTAGGATTCTAGCATTACTATAGCTGCTTTTATCAACATATACAGTTTGAAAGACATTTTCAAGATTGATTAGGGATACTGTACGCAAGCACTGTACATTGTAAAATATTACTTACAAATATTATAATTACAAAAGCACATTATCATGTCTAAAGCACATATTCACAAGTCTTATAAGTTTGTGCTTATGTTCCTCAGCCTACTAAAGGCACTGTTTCTTCTGCTCTAGCACTGTTCTGGATACTGCTTGTAGTGATGCCATTCCTGCTGCCAGAGTGAACCAATGAACCATTAACCAGGTAAACATATTTCAAGTAAAATTATTATTTTTTTAATTCAACATTTCTTTCCCCATCATAACTGGTGCAGCAGTTATTTTAACTGGAACTGAAAATTTTGAATAAGACGAATAAGATCCACATTGATCTGTGAAAAATAGCATTAAATTCTGTTTTTGTTTTCATTCCAGAATTACAGACCAGTGTGAGGCAGGAGAGCGGCAGTCAATTATGGGGGCGGCACGGTGGCTAAGTGATTAGCACTGTCGTCTCACAGCAAGAAGGTCCTGGGTTCGATCCCCAGGTGGGACGGTCCGGGTCCTTTCTGTGTGGAGTTTGCATGTTCTCCCCGTGTCTGCGTGGGTTTACTCCGGGTGCTCCGGTTTCCTCCCACAGTCCAAAGACATGCAAGTGAGGTGATATGCTAAATTGTCCATGACTGTGTTTGATATAACCTTGTGAACTGATTAATCTTGTGTATGGAGTAACTACAGTTCCTGTCATGAATGTAACGAAAAGTGTAAAACATGACGTTAAAATCCTAATAAACAAACAGTCAATTATGGCAAGACAAAACATATAATTTTTTTAATTTTTTTTTTTGGCAAACTTATAATAAATAAAAATACTTGAAAAAAATATTTTAAAAATGTGTTTTGGTGTACATTTGTTTTTTTTTCTGTTACTGTTTTAACTGTTCTCTATATATTTTTACTTATACTTAATTATAATAAAGTATATATATTTTACTGAGTATTTTCATAGGCAATATCTCAACGTTCATACAAGAGATGTAAAAACACAGTGCCTAATGTGTGTACATTCGTCTTCTTATTAATGGGTGATTCTACAATTGCGTGCTTTTTTTACCATCTTAACTTTTGAAAAATAAAATTAGTAATAATTTAGCTTTAATTATGTCAAGATAATGCTTACATGCTTTAGAGCAAAGACTTAATGATGGCTACAATTGAGCTTATATAGAATTTTATTGGTATTGACGTGTTGCTGTAATGACAATTTTTACTTTTTTTAAGAAAAAAACTAGCTAGGCCATGGATTTGCTAAAGCTAGTCAACAGCTAGTAGAAGATGCACTTTAAATACATATAAATAATGTGTAAATTTCTTTTTTTTTTTTTGGTAAAGTACTGCCATATTGATGTAAATGGTAATAATGCTGAATAAATATACTCTATGATCGGGAGGAATACATGATTAAATTACTCACATTTCCAGACATTAAAATGTCAATCTTCTCTCATGGCTGGCATGTGCTTCCTTGCGAGTCTTTGTTTCCATGGTTACAACATAAACAAGTGTTACCTTCAAATGATTCCCTACAGAAACCATACACTGTTGCGGTAATGACGATAATGCTGGGGACAGTAATATATTGCTCAAAAATATGCATAGGTTGTACAGTACAAATATGAAAAAAAAAATTACATTTTGTTTCTTTTTAAGTTATTATAAAATACAGATTGTGATTTTTAAAATGGCAAACTTTCAAAAAGAGCAAGACCCTTAACCCTCAATTGCTCAGATTGTATAGTGTAACTGTATTGTAAGTCGCTTTGGATAAAGGTGTCTGCTAAATGCTGAAAATGTAATGTAATGTAAAAATGAATTGATCACTTTTTAGCATTTTATTAGAGCAGAGAAGTTTTAAAGTCTGGGTTGGGGACAAGGCCAAAGAAGCGAAATATTGATGTTTAAATCATCATCAAAATGGAAATCATAATTATTTTGGTATGTAATTTTTGATGCAATGAATGATCTTTTTAATACCTAAAATATTTGTTTTGCAATAAAGTATTTTTAACACAAATTTATAACCTAGGGACCAGGGCCGGCGCTAGGGGGGGGCTGAGGGGGGCATTGCCCCCCCAAATTGTGTCTTTGCCCCCCCAAGCAAAGCAGTCCAGAACCGGGGCTAGGGGGGGGCTGAGGGGGGCATTGCCCCCCCAAATTGTGTCTTTGCCCCCCCAAGCAAAGCAGTCCAGAACCGGGGCTGCTAGGGACGTAAAAGTTCCCCCAATCGAAGAATCACCCAAATACATTATTAGTAGTAGTACTTTACATTAACATTTTCAGCATTTAGCAGACACTTTTATCCAAAGTGACTTACACAATGAGCGGAACACGATGAGCAATTTAGGGTTAAGGGCCTTGATCAAGGACCCAACAGTGGCAACTTGGTGGTGCCGGGGCTTGAACCGGCAACCTTCTGTTTACAAGTCCAGTACCTTAACCACTGATTAATAACCATTAGTACTTATTAATAAGGAGCAATTGTAGTAGTGTAGCAAGAACAATTCTAGTAGTCCCGGTGACCATTAAAGGTTAAATATGGCTGGGGAAAGAACTGGGGCCAGAACTGGGCCATATTCGGCCCAATAATGGTTGTTCTTGCTACCAGGTGGTTAAGTGCTGGCTTATTGCTGGCAGTCATGACTGGGATCCGGGCAGCCGTTTATTTGCTAGCTGGGTAGTTGTAGGTGTTGTGTACAGTGCATTCCGGAGCAGGTACACTCGTTACATCAGCCTCAGCTCGCCCAGCCATGTCAGGTTTCAACAGGTACATGTGACACGCCCAGTGCTACACACTTAATCAGGAAGTGCGCAGAAACTCAGCCGTTTACTCACTTTCACTACCAACATTTATTATAAAAATCTGCTTCTTATCAGCATGCGAACTGGAGAGACTTGAATAAACCGGGCAGTATTATTATCAGTGCGCCTGAGGAGGCTGAATTAACCAGAATGGATTCACTGCTCTTAGCTGCACTGCTGCTACTGCTTACCAAACCTTCAGGTGAGTCCAACAAACCTACCAGCCATGACTGTTTTACATCTGTACACATGCTCTCAGCTTTAACTCCTGGAACCTTCTTAAACTTTACACGTGTTCTTCCCACAAATATAGGTTTTTCATATTTAGTTTTCCTATCCACTTAGTGCGATAGGAGCATTTCAATAATTATGAGTTTTAAAGTCATTATATGAACGCAAACATTTTGTTCAAACAAGCAAACAAACACAAACGATTTTGCTTAATCTCGCCCTATGGTAAACTCCAGTCCATGATGTGCACAGCCATATACAAATGTTTAGAGTAAATATTGGGTGTAACATTGTGTTCTTTTCTAATTTGTACATTACATTTTACATTAAAGAGTTGAGTATTAAGTTTTCAGTGTTATTAAAGTTTCAGTGTCATCCCTGTTTCTACACTCACTGTCCATATCAGCTCCACTTACCATATAGGAGCTGGACTGTAGTCCATCTGTTTCTCTGCATGCTTTTTAGCCCCCTTTCACCCTGTTCTTCAATGGTCAGGACCACCACAGTAGGTATTATTTAGGTGGTGGATCATTCTCAGCACTGTATGTTAGTGTGTGTTGCGCTGATGGAGTTTTTAAATATTGTGTCCACTCACTGTCCACTCTATTAGACACTCCTACCTAGTTGGTCCACCTTGTAGATGTAAAGTCAGAGGCGATCGCTCATCTATTGCTGCTGTTTGAGTTGGTCATCTTTGAGATCTTCATCAGTGGTCACAGGACGCTGCCCATGGGGCGCTGTTGACTGGATATTTTTGGTTGGTGGACTATTCTCAGTCCAACAGTGACAGTGAGGTGTTTAAAAACTCCATCAGCATTGCTGTGTCTTATCCACTCATACGGGCGGGGCACGGTGGCTAAGTGGGTAGCACTGTCACATCACAGCAAGAAGGTCCTGGGTTCGATCCCCAGGTTGGGCGGTCCGGGTCCTTTCTGTGTGGAGTTTGCATGTTCTCCCCGTGTCTGTGTGGGTTTACTTCGGGTGCTCCGGTTTCCTCCCACAGTCCAAAGACATGCAAGTGAGGTGAATTGGAGACACTAAATTGTCCAAGACTGTGTTTGATATAACCTTGTGAACTAATTAATCTTGTGTAATGAGTAACTACCATTCCTGTCGTTAAAATCCTAATAAACAGCCGCTCAGGTGGCGCAGCGGTAAAAGACATGCGCTGCAGCCAGGGCTGGATCTCGAAAGTGCGTCTTTTCGAGTCCAGCTCTGCCTTCACCGGTCGAGGCTGGGCGGCTATATGAACAACGATTGGCCTGTTGTTCAGGTGGGGGGGGGCGGGATTTGAGACCGGAGGGGATGCTCTCTCAGGACTGGGGCGGTTGCGCCCTCTGCTGGCTGGTTGGTGGCACCTGCATCGAGATGGGAGGGGGTGCAGCGGAGTGTGTGATCCTCCGTGCACAGTGCTCTGCCACGCTGCACGCTGCAAGTGTGGGTGATAAGACGGTCGATTGGCTGTGCACGTGTCGGAGGAGGCGCGGAACGGCCTCGTCAGCCCCGATCAGGAGCAGGGACCGGCATTAGTGAGAGGTTGATTGACGGGATAAAATTGGACGCGCTAAATTATAAAAAAAATAAAAAATCCTAAAAGACAAACAAACAAAATCATACCAGCACAACACACACTAACACATCACCACCATGTCAGTGTTACTGCAGTGCTGAGAATGATCCACTATCCAAGTAATACCTACTCTGTGGTGGTTCTGTAGGGGTCCTGACCATGGAAGAACAGGGTGAAAGCAGGTTAAAAAAGTATGTAGAGAAACAGATGGACTACAGTCAGTAATTGTAGAACTACAAAGTGTTTCTATATGGTAAGTGGAGCTGATAAAATAGACAGTGAGTGTAGAAACAAGGAGGTGGTTATAATGTTATGCCTGATCGATGTATATTAACACTTATAATCTTATCAGGATCTCGGTGTTAAATGTCTTTCAAAACAGCAACCTGAAGCCAAATGTTATTAATTATTATTAATAAATAAATCTCATTTCCAGTATAAATTTCCAGTTAGACCTGGCTGTCATGTCTTGATGATTAATATTTAATGATGTTAAAACATTTGAGAATCTATCTTCAGACCATGTACAAATGTAAGTCACTCTAAAATGAATACAAATTATTAATTAATTAATTTATTTATTCATAATTTTCTATTTCTAATTGTTTTATATAATACATTAAGACAGTTTTTAACCCGATACTGTTGGTGTTTGCACATTTTTGCCTTCTCAGTTAATAAATATTTATTTTATCCATTCTATTTCTGTGTATCCTGCCAAACATCTGCATGTGTTTTTCCCATCTGTTTCTGAAGTACATTTGAAAAATAACAAACCCTATTTTGTGTGTTAACTCTTTATTTACCTGATTAATGTTGCTGTTGTATTTTACTTATCATTTTGCTTTTTGTCACATTCATGGCACCTTAGTAGTACTTGGTTTTTCACAGTCAAAATAAAAAGGGATTGAACATGAAAGCCTATTAAGGCTTTGTTAATGCATTGGCATTCTGATACCCCTAACCACAAGAAAGGTTTAGGTAAAGTTCTTTTATCCAGCAGCTTGGTGGGGCAAAGTGGGGGCCACTCGGCTCTGAAATTCTGGAAAATCATGTTCCTGTGTCTGCGTGGGCTGTAATGCTATGCCAAACCACAGTGAGAAACATTTCAAATGAAACTGGAACAGTGGTAAATACACAGGAGTATGTTATATGATATGTTATATGATATAAAGCTTTAGCTCAGGTTAGTGTTCATGATGCTACAGTATAAAAGAGACAGGACAAAAATGGGATTGATAAAAGGATGGCAGGGAGAAAACCACTGCTAATTAAGAGAACTATTAGTGCTTGTCTTATATTCAATAGACAAATATATCAAAATGTGACTTTTTTTTAACAAGAAGGCTCTTATGAAAAGCAGTTTATATTGAAAACCAGCAATTTCAGCAATTGAATATGATGCTGCTATTTTACTGTGTGCTGATGCTGTGGCAAAAACCCATTACACAGCAGGACAGACTAAAAAATATTAAAGCAGGTCCACATCTAATTAACTTTATATAAAAATAAAAAAGTGTTTGGTGGCAGTCATTGCTGCTGAAAGTGGTACAACCAGTTATAAAGTTAAGTGAGTAATTTGGCACGGCTAATATGGGTGTTGTTCCTTAAATAAATATAATTGTTTTATAGGAGTTCTCTTTGTGAATTACAGTGTATCACAAAAGTGAGTACACCCCTCACATTTCTGCAGATATTTAAGTATATCTTTTCATGGGACAACACTGACAAAATGACACTTTGACACAATGAAAAGTAGTCTGTGTGCAGCTTATATAACAGTGTAAATTTATTCTTCCCTCAAAATAACTCAATATACAGCCATTAATGTCTAAACCACCGGCAACAAAAGTGAGTACACCCCTTAGTGAAAGTTCCTGAAGTGTCAATATTTTGTGTGGCCACCATTATTTCCCAGAACTGCCTTAACTCTCCTGGGCATGGAGTTTACCAGAGCTTCACAGGTTGCCACTGGAATGCTTTTCCACTCCTCCATGACGACATCACGGAGCTGGCGGATATTCGAGACTTTGCGCTCCTCCACCTTCCGCTTGAGGATGCCCCAAAGATGTTCTATTGGGTTTAGGTCTGGAGACATGCTTGGCCAGTCCATCACCTTTACCCTCAGCCTCTTCAATAAAGCAGTGGTCGTCTTAGAGGTGTGTTTGGGGTCATTATCATGCTGGAACACTGCCCTGCGACCCAGTTTCCGGAGGGAGGGGATCATGCTCTGCTTCAGTATTTCACAGTACATATTGGAGTTCATGTGTCCCTCAATGAAATGTAACTCCCCAACACCTGCTGCACTCATGCAGCCCCAGACCATGGCATTCCCACCACCATGCTTGACTGTATGACACACTTATCTTTGTACTCCTCACCTGATTGCCGCCACACATGCTTGAGACCATCTGAACCAAACAAATTAATCTTGGTCTCATCAGACCATAGGACATGGTTCCAGTAATCCATGTCCTTTGTTGACATGTCTTCAGCAAACTGTTTGCGGGCTTTCTTGTGTAGAGACTTCAGAAGAGGCTTCCTTCTGGGGTGACAGCCATGCAGACCAATTTGATGTAGTGTGTGGCGTATGGTCTGAGCACTGACAGGCTGACCCCCCACCTTTTCAATCTCTGCAGCAATGCTGACAGCACTCCTGCGCCTATCTTTCAAAGACAGCAGTTGGATGTGACGCTGAGCACGTGCACACAGCTTCTTTGGACGACCAACGCGAGGTCTGTTCTGAGTGGAGCCTGCTCTTTTAAAACGCTGGATGATCTTGGCCACTGTGCTGCAGCTCAGTTTCAGGGTGTTGGCAATCTTCTTGTAGCCTTGGCCATCTTCATGTAGCGCAACAATTCGTCTTTTAAGATCCTCAGAGAGTTCTTTGCCATGAGGTGCCATGTTTGAACTTTCAGTGACCAGTATGAGAGAGTGTGAGAGCTGTACTACTAAATTGAACACACCTGCTCCCTATGCACACCTGAGACCTAGTAACACTAACAAATCACATGACATTTTGGAGGGAAAATGACAAGCAGTGCTCAATTTGGACATTTAGGGGTGTAGTCTCTTAGGGGTGTACTCACTTTTGTTGCCGGTGGTTTAGACATTAATGGCTGTATATTGAGTTATTTTGAGGGAAGAATAAATTTACACTGTTATATAAGCTGCACACAGACTACTTTTCATTGTGTCAAAGTGTCATTTTGTCAGTGTTGTCCCATGAAAAGATATACTTAAATATCTGCAGAAATGTGAGGGGTGTACTCACTTTTGTGATACACTGTATATATTTGAACACCTTTAAACAGGGTCATGGGGCAAGCTTGAAGTCATGCAAAACTAGAAATAGCAATGAGAAGCAATAGGGAGCCAGGCTGGTGTTTGCAAAAGACAATGTTGGGATTTGAGGTAATCTCAAATCCCAACACCTGGTCATCTAATGGTCATCTTGTTTCTACACTCACTGTCCATTTTATCAGCTCCACTTACCATATAGGAGCACTTTGTAGTTCTACAATTACTGACTGTAGTCCATCTGTTTCCTTGCATACTTTTTTAGCCTGCTTTCACCCTGTTCTTCAATGGTCAGGACCCCCACAGGACCACCACAGAGCAGGTATTATTTAGGTGGTGGATGATTCTCAGCACTGCAGTGACACTGACATGGTGGTGGTGTGTTAATGTGTGTCGTGCTGGTATGAGTGGATCAGACACAGCAGCGCTGCTGGAGTTTTTAAATACCGTGTCCACTCACTGTCCACTCTATTAGACACTCCTACCTAAAGTTGGTCCACCTTGTAGATGTAAAGTCAGAGACGATCACTCATCTATTGCTGCTGTTTGAGTTGGTCATCTTCTAGACCTTCATTCGTGGTCACAGGACGCTGCCCACGGGGTGCTGTAGGCTGGATATTTTTGGTTGATTGGTTCTCAGTCCAGCAGTGACTGTGAGGTGAGCGATCATCTCTGACTTTACATCTACAAGGTGGACCAACTAGGTAGGAGTGTCTAATAGAATGGACAGTGAGTGGACACGGTATTTAAAAACTCCACTCATACCAGCACAACACACACTAACACACCAGCACCATGTCTCTATCACTGCAGTGCTGAGAATGATCCACCACCTAAATAATACCTACTCTGTAGTGATCCTGGGATAGTTCTGACCACTGAAGAACAGCATGACAGAAGGCCAACAAAGCATGCAGAGAAACAGATTAACTACAGTCAGTAATTGTAGAACTACAAAGTGCTCCTATATGGTAAGTGGAGCTGATAAAATGGACAGTGAGTGTAGAAACAATGAGGTGGTCATAATGTTATGGCTGATCAGTGTATTTCACTGTGGACAGGAGTAAGCATGGGTACTCTGACTGGCCTGTGACTACACAGCTCTTTGCCCATAAGGGTTCAATGCACTGTGTGTTGTGACATTCACCTAATCACTCATTGGACCACTGTCTGTGAGTACTCGCAACGGCTGTGTTGAGCAACCCTTTCTGCATCTGGCGGCTAACCATTCGGCCCTCATCACAGTCACTCAGTTCTTTATGTCTGATCTTATCTGCTGCATTCAACTCATATACAACAAAGAACTACCATCAGCACAACAGTTGATATATCCCTGACAGTGACATGCACGTTCTGGGGCGTGGTCCTATTATCTGTGTATATACAACAAACCGAATACAAGTCAAATATATAATGTTTGTAATTCATTGCTGATATTTTTCCTACTTTCCTCAAGGACTTGAAAATGGGATTGTACAATTCATCCTCAGGTGCTGTCGTTGTTTTGTCATTCTGACATTTAGGTGTACAGATTGTATTATTGTGAAAGCACAGAGAAATGAACATGCATGAATAATCTGCCAACAATGTTTTACTGAATTTAGGAACATGCATGGTCTGAAGCATTAATCAGTCTTCATGGACTTTCTGTTCCACCTTTCAAAACAGACATTCAGTATTAAACATTTACTGAATAGGAGTGCATTACTATGTGCTACCCAGTCTCATGGTTTTAGCTGTTAACTTTTACTTAAACATATCCCTGGATTCATTAATGTTTATCTTACTTGTAGTATGGCTTAGTGTTCAAATACAGGGCATTAAGTGGTATGATCTTGTTTTACTCAAGTCTTTGCTTGTGTAGATGAAGTAAAAAGGCTGTTCTGTGCTGACATCTCATCCCTCAACTTAAATTAGAGATAAGACAGTTTTTGGAGGTATAAATCATCTACCGTGAAACCACATTTAGCATTGTTGGCATGTGATTAATTTATGCAAGTGTTGTACAGTACACACAAATGTATGGGTTCATTCTTCTTAAAAAGTACTTTAGGTACACTCTTTATCAATGTCATAATTATGATCACATTCTTCCTAGGCATATAATGCATACATATACACCGTTCAGCCATAACATTAAAACCATCTCCTGGTTTCTACACACAGTGCCATTTTATCAGCTCCACCTACCATATAGGAGCGCTTTGTAGTTCTACAATTACTGAGTGTAGTCCATCTATTTCTCTACTGCTTTCACCCTGTTCTTCAATGGTCAGGACCACCACAGAGCAGGTATTATTTAGGTGGTGGATCATTCTCAGCACTGCAGTGACACTGACATGGTGGTGGTGTGTTAGTGTGTGTTGTGCTGGTATGAGTGGATCAGACACAGCAGCGCTGCTGGAGTTTTTAAATACCGTGTCCACTCACTGTCCACTCTATTAGACACTCATACCTAGTTGGTCCACCTTGTAGATGTAAAGTCAGAGACGATCGCTCATCTATTGCTGCTGTTTGAGTTAGTCATCTTTAAGACCTTAATCAGTGGTCACAGGACGCTGCCCACGGGGCGCTGTTGGCTGAATATATTTTTGGTTGGTGGACTATTCTCAGTGTTTAAAAACTCCCATCAGCATTGCTTTGTCTGATCCACTCATACCAGCACAACACACACTAACACACCACCGCAGTGTCACTGCAGTGCTGAGAATCATCCACCACCCAAATAATACCTACTCTGTAGTGGTCCTGGGAGAGTCCTGACCATTGAAGAACAGGGTGAAAGGGGGCTAACAAAGCATGCAGAGAAACGGATGGACTACAGTCAGTAATTGTAGAACTACAAAGTGCTTCTATATGGTAAGTGGAGCTGATAAAATGGACAGTGAGTGTATAAACAAGAAGGTGGTTTTAATGTTATGGCTGATCAGTGTATATATTTGACCTGCCTTTATAAAACACTGTTTATTAATCATTCACATATCAGGTCAGGGAATAGCCAACAGTTTAAGAACCAGTCTTAATGCTCATTTAATTTAGAAAATATTCAGACCACTTGACTTTTTCACATTTTATAGTGTTGTGAATAAGCTACACTAACTATAAACAATAGCAGTAGGAACCAACAGGGCGATTTTAGTTTTGCTTCAATGTGCACAGTACACTGTTTCCCTATTTACGGTCAGAAAGGGTAATCAAAATTAGCAAGGGTATTTAGGTGCAGTACAGGTCACTTGACGATGAAAACAACCATTAAATGTGTGATCACATATTCAAAAATGTACCATAACTTAGGGTGCCATGCAGTGGAAAAAATGATCTGAATAGAGACCTCTTAGAGTAACTCTTGTAGTGAGGCTGCAAGGTAATGAAACGGATCCCCTTAATGCTATGACTTGTAAGATCTATCTTGTAGAGAACAAGAAAACCAGACAAGCATGGAGATGAAAATCTGATTAATGATGGTGTCAAAGCCTGTAGGCAGATCCAGAGTAAAACTGTAGGCTTTAGCTTTTTAAGATTTTTGCATCTATTTTAAGGTCTACATGTGTACCATCACTTATTCGATACAATTAGAATTTCTCATTCTTGGAATGGCTACACTATGACACCATTGTTAATAATTTTTTTATGTTTTTGTTTTTTCAGAATGTCGTCAGATTCCCATCCAGACAGATAAGTTTTCCACAGTGACCCTGTCCACTTCTGCTCCTCTGGATCAGTGCAGTGTATGTGAACTCGAAGAAAAGTCTGTTGCAGATACAGCTTGCGTTTCCTCCGTGGAAGTTAAGCCCAACAAAAATGTCAATGTCAACTTTACATGCTTGGAACCTGAAAAGAGCTTCTCTGTCCTGATTCAAAGCACGATTGGTAAGAAAGAAATGGAAGGCACATCACATCATAAATATAAATATTTAATGATTAAGATTTATTGTTACATATTTCTAAATCTTAGCACCACATAGCTCACATTGTTATCAACTGTAAACTAAGGGTTTTTAATGTAAAACATTTATTTATGAAACATTGTACAGTATTATTTTAAAACAGTTAAAATAATAAATTGATTCAGTCATCCAGCTTCTTAGGAAATCATTTAAAAATCATTTCTAATTTATATGTTTAAGTTATTAATTCAGTTTTCAGTTATCGGTTTTCAGTTGTTATTAAAAATATAGTAGTAAAAATGATCACAAACCAAATAGAAAAAACAGGTGTTGTTAATTTTTTTAAATTTGTTTTAGTTTATGCATAATCAATTTTTATTCATCTTTATTAAAAATGTATTTTAAAGAATTTTTAGTGTTAAATAAACCGGTTCCTGTTTATAGTGAAAAGTAAAACAGATTTACAGATCAGTATAATTAAATGGGTGAATGTTTGCTGAGATGTGATTTGTTTAGGTACAAGTATAATAAAATACAAAGTCTTTAAAATATTCAGATGTTTCTTTTTTGTTTTCCTGTAAATCATGCAAAACACCGTAACCTAAATTAAGGGACCCTTCATTTGTAAACAATGTCTCTTAAATTCTATTTAAATTGGTTGATAGTTCCTAAATTCGTATAGGTATAAAATTGTGAGTCCAGCGGTTAAAGTGTCATCAGCAGCTGATGTGTATTTATTTATTCATTTCCTGATAGCCCAGTGTCATGCAATTGTAACTATTTATTAAGTTTCATTGTGAGCATTATCTGTTGTAGCCTATTGGTGTTTTTCAGATGCTGTGTTTTAGTCTCATGATAAATTTCATCTTAGCCTGAAGAACCATTAAATATTAATCAGTTCACCTTTAATTACTGATTATTTAATTATGCATGAAATGTATTTTTGAATCACAGCTAGATGCTGGGTTCAAATCCCAAACCTGCCCTGCTTTTAACCTTTGCATTTTTAATGAGGATGTTAAAAGTGATTTCTTCCCACACTCTGCAAGTCAGAATATAAAACATGCAAAGTATCTATGTGCTTTACTCTTGTTACAGAGCCATATTCAAAGATGTAAACTGGAATTTTAAAAATACAATTTTAGCGACACCAAAGCTGTTTTATTTTACACTGATGCACTTCATTTTACTTTTTACCATAATACTTAGATTACAGTTGCTTGTAAACACCTAAATTAATGCAGTAAAGCTTTACCGTGATCACTAATATTAGGGTCAAATCTGAAAAATCATATGCAAGTCACTTACTTGCTTATTTTGACTGCAGTTTTGGAAAATGTGTCTTCATTTACCATGATAAAACGTTGTCAGGATGACCACATCAACACATGTTTGGTGTGATAAAAATATTGTATTGGCTTACCTGGATAAATAATCTTGAACAAATTAATCAGATGCATTTACTAATATAATCAATCAGCTTGTTTCTGTACAGTAATAAATAAACAGGGTATGATGAAATTTTATTTTTAGCTGTATAATATGTTTATCTAAGAAAAGATTATTAGTTCTGATTAATGTTTTTGTCCAAATAAATTGTACATTGGCTGCTCAGGTGGCGCAGAGGTAAAATACGCTATCACACCAGAGCTGGGATTTCGAATACATCGTATCGAGTCTCAGCTCTGCCATCCGGCTGGACTGGGCAGCTATATGAACAACGTTTGGCTGTTGTTCATTCAGGGAGGGAGCCGGATAGGGACCTCATAACTGATGCAATTACGACCTCTTCTGGCTGATTGATGGTGTCTGCACAGAGTCGAGGAATAATGCTGATCAGGGTGTGGCTCTCCGTGCACAAGGCTGATCGGCATATGAGCTCGCCTCGTGCAGGTGAAAAGATGCAGTCTGCTACTGCTCACATGTCGGAGGGGGCGTGTGTCAGTTTGCTCTCCTCGGGGGGTGGTTTTAGGTTACTATGTTCAAATTAATAGTCCATTTAACTTAATATTGAAGCTTGGAACTCTGCATTTCCAAAAAACTCCCCTAGTAGAAAAGACTGGGAGGTGTTCGCTAAACCTTTGTCCACATAATCAACAACAAACTTTAGCCTTGTTTTAAGGTGCCGATTTTGGAGCAGAGACGTCGTTTTTTTCAAAGCAGTCTCTATTCTTATGGCAATTTAAAACTCACATTACAGTGTATCACAAAAGTGAGTACACCCCTCACATTTCTGCAAATATTTCATTATATCTTTTCATGGGACAACACTATAGACATGAAACTTGGATATAACTTAGAGTAGTCAGTGTACAACTTGTATAGCAGTGTAGATTTACTGTCTTCTGAAAATAACTCAACACACAGCCATTAATGTCTAAATGGCTGGCAACATAAGTGAGTACACCCCACAGTGAACATGTCCAAATTGTGCCCAAAGTGTCAATATTTTGTGTGACCACCATTATTATCCAGCACTGCCTTAACCCTCCTGGGCATGGAATTCACCAGAGCTGCACAGGTTGCTACTGGAATCCTCTTCCACTCCTCCATGATGACATCACGGAGCTGGTGGATGTTAGACACCTTGAACTCCTCCACCTTCCACTTAAGGATACGCCACAGGTGCTCAATTGGGTTTAGTCCATCACCTTTACCTTCAGCTTCCTCAGCAAGGCAGTTGTCATCTTGGAGGTTGTGTTTGGAATCGTTATCCTGTTGGAAAACTGCCATGAGGCCCAGTTTTCGAAGGGAGGGGATCATGCTCTGTTTCAGAATGTCACAGTACATGTTGGAATTCATGTTTCCCTCAATGAACTGCAGCTCCCCAGTGCCAGCAACACTCATGCAGCCCAAGACCATGATGCTACCACCACCATGCTTGACTGTAGGCAAGATACAGTTGTCTTGGTACTTCTCACCAGGGCGCCGCCACACATGCTGGACACCATCTGAGCCAAACAAGTTTATCTTGGTCTCGTCAGACCACAGGGCATTCCAGTAATCCATGTTCTTGGACTGCTTGTCTTCAGCAAACTGTTTGCGGGCTTTCTTGTGCGTCAGCTTTCTTCTGGGATGACGACCATGCAGACCGAGTTGATGCAGTGTGCGGCGTATGGTCTGAGCACTGACAGGCTGACCTCCCACGTCTTCAACCTCTGCAGCAATGCTGGCAGCACTCATGTGTCTATTTTTTAAAGCCAACCTCTGGATATGACGCCGAACACGTGGATTTAACTTCTTTGGTCGACCCTGGCGAAGCCTGTTCCGAGTGGAACCTGTCCTGGAAAACCGCTGTATGACCTTGGCCACCATGCTGTAGCTCAGTTTCAGGGTGTTAGCAATCTTCTTATAGCCCAGGCCATCTTTGTGGAGAGCAACAATTCTATTTCTCACATCCTCAGAGAGTTCTTTGCCATGAGGTGCCATGTTGAATATCCAGTGGCCAGTATGAGAGAATTGTACCCAAAACACCAAATTTAACAGCCCTGCTCCCCATTTACACCTGGGACCTTGACACATGACACCAGGGAGGGACAACGACACATTTGGGCACAATTTGGACATATTCACTGTGGGGTGTACTCACTTATGTTGCCAGCTATTTAGACATTAATGGCTGTGTGTTGAGTTATTTTCAGAAGACAGTAAATCTACACTGCTATACAAGCTGTACACTGACTACTCTAAGTTATATCCAAGTTTCATGTCTATTGTGTTGTCCAATGAAAAGTTATAATGAAATATTTGCAGAAATGTGAGGGGTGTACTCACTTTTGTGATACACTGTATATGTTTTTCCCCTAATTCGTAGTATGTACGTTTAGAGGTCGATCCAACCAAATTTCAGCTTAACTGTTTTGACCTAAAGCAAATGTTTGAGCTAAAGCAAACCCAGAATTCTAACTAGTGGCCAGTTGTTTAATAGATTGAATTATACATATTGGTGATGCAAGTGTCATTTTAAGGGTGGCTATCATGCTTGTCCAAAACTAATATAGTCACAGCCCTACTAAGCTCTGTAATGTTTCCTTAAATACACTTTTTAATGCATTTGTATCTTTATCTGTCTTTCCTAGCGTGCACAAAAACTGATTGCACCCCAGCACAGGGAAATGTACCTGCTTCACTCCTGCCAGGATTCAATAGAAAGTTTGAATGGCAGTTGAAGGCGACTGCAGAAGCCGTTTTCATTGTGAAATTTCCAAATGATGGTTTGCAGGAGCTGGCTAAAGTAGAGGACTGCACCAATGGTTACATTTACTCTGTGAACACGCCGTCATCTGATGGCGGTACACAGACTCAGTCGTACTGCACAAATGGCTCAGTGACGCATTTAGAACTTCCTAACCAGGCCACAGTGTCTGTACAAGTCAACCAGCAACAAGACCAGGACCTCAACCTCTTCACCGTGACGCCAGAATCATTGCAGAAGAGTAAGTGTCACTTATGTGTGTTATTTGACACGGTACATTACATGTGCATCATTTAAAAAGTGTCTGTCTTGAATTACGTCACTAACAAGTTCCAAACTGTCTTGTAAAATAATGACAGTATAAAATATTTTACAAGGCTGATAAGCTGCATACAAGTAAAAATCACCATTCACAGTTCCAAAAATGGTCTGGAGTGGGGTAACCCACATCACCACTGGACTCTGGAGCAGTGGAAACAAGTTTGTTGGAAGAATGAATCTTCCTTCATCAATGATTAGCAAAGGCTTGGCAAATCTAAAGGTAGAAAACACCAGGAAAACATTACCTGCCAAACCGCATAGTGCCATCTGTAAAGTATGGTGAAGGAGAAATACTAGAATGATACTATGATTCTTTTATGATTCAGACTAGACCCCTCAATTTCACTGAAAGGAAATTTTTATAAATAGAATAGAATGCCTTTATTGTCTAATATACTTAGACAATAAAGCATAAACCGATTAGGCATAACATTATGACCACCTTCCTAATATTGTGTTGGTCCCCCTTTTGCTGCCCCATATGCAACAAACTGTGATGCACTGTGTATTCTGACACCTTTCCATCAGAACCAGCATTAACTTCTTCAGCAATTTGAGCTACAGTAGCTCGTCTGTTGGATCGGACCACACGGGCCAGCCTTCGCTCCCCACGTGCATCAATGAGCCTTGGCCGCCCATGACCCTGACGCCGGTTTACCACTGTTTCTTCCTTGGACCAATTTTGATAGATACTGACCACTGCAGACCGGGAACACCCCACAAGAGCTGCAGTTTTGGAGATGCTCTGACCCAGTCGTCTAGCCATCACAATTTGGCTTCTTCTAACACATCAACTTTGAGGATCAAATGTTCACTTGCTGCCTAATATATCCCACCCACTAACAGGGGCCGTGATGAAGATATAATCAGTGTTATTCACTTTACTTCACTTCAGTGGTCATAATGTTATGCCTTGTCGGTGTATCTCAGCTTGTTTGGAAGCTGGGATTAGAGTGCAGGTCAGTTATATGGATCCTTTGAAGCCTTGCTCAAGGGCCCAGCAGTGGCTGCATGATGAAGCCGTAGGCCTATTTTCTGTTTCTGAACTTACTCTTGGGTTAAAACCTAGTGGCAATCAACTAGCACTATCTTATGTAAACATTAAGCATAAATAACAACCACCTTTTTTTCTTCCCCCAGAGGGTCATACAAGGATGGTGATTCCTGACCGTGATACCACAGTGATCATAAGCAGAAAAGATGGGGGTCCTGACTGTAGTGTCTGCATGGATGGGACCTGTAGTTCTAAACTGACACTGCCTCAAAATCAGAACCGCAATGTGACTTTCAGCTGTGTCAAGCCTCAGGACATCTTCACTGTTGAGATCATTAGGAGCCTTGGTAGGTGACAAAGAAGGGCTATAGTATTTGCTAGAGTGGTCATTTGCATTAACCTTCTGTTTTTTAATTATTACAGTGCTTTATGTGAGAACAAGTGGATTTTAAGTCATTTAACAGCTTTGTGTTTTTATTTAGGTTTATTTAATTATTTTTTGTATGTACGGTATTATGATACAGAAATCATATACACCGATCAGCCATAACATTAAAATCATCTCCTTGTTTCTACACTCACTGTACATTTTATCAGCTCCACTTACCATATAGAAGCATTTTGTAGTTCTACAATTACTGACTGTAGTCTATCTGTTTCTCTACATCATTTTTTAGCCTGCTTTCACCCTGTTCTTCAATGGTTAGGACCCCCACAGAGTAGGTATTATTTGGGTGTTGGATTATTCAGCACTGCAGTGACACTGACATGGTGTTGGACTGTTAGTGTGTGTTGTGCTGGTATGAGTGGATCAAACACAGCAGTGCTGCTGGAGTTTTTAAATACCGTGTCCACTCACTGTCCACTCTATTAGACACTCCTACCTAGTGGGTCCACCTTGTAGATGTAAAGTCAGAGACGATCGCTCATCTATTGCTGCTGTTTGAGTTGGTCGTCTTCTAGACCTTCAACAGTGGTCACAGGATGCTGCTCACGGGGGGCTGTTGGCTGGATATATTTTTGGTTTGTGGACTATTCTCAGTCCAGCAGTGACAGTGAGGTGTTTAAAAACTCCAGCAGCGCTGCTGTGTCTTATCCACTCATACCAGCACAATACACACTAACACACCACCACCATGTCAGTGTCTCTGCAGTGCTGAGAATGATCCACCACCCAAATAATACCTACTCTGTAGTGGTCCTGGGAGAGTCCTGACCATTGAAGAACAGCATGAAAGGGGGCTAACAAAGCATGCAGAGAAACAGTCAGTAATTGTAGAACTACAAAGTGCTTCTATATGGTAAGTGGAGCTGATAAAATGGACAGTGAGTGTAGAAACAAGGAGGTGGTTTTAATGTTATGGCTATATTTACCCATAGACCCTTACCCACCCATTTTTATTTTTAAAAAATGCATAAAAATGATTCACAACAATAGCCCTAACTAAGGGCGGCACGGTGGCTAAGTGGGTAGCACTGTCGCCTCACAGCAAGAAGGTCCTGGGTTCGATCCCCAGGCGGGGTGGTCCGGGTCCTTTCTGTGCGGAGTTTGCATGTTCTCCCCGTGTCCGCGTGGGTTTCCTCCGGGAGCTCCGGTTTCCTCCCACAGTCCAAAAACATGCAGTCAGGTTAATTGGAGATACTAAATTGCCCTATTGGTGAATGGGTGTGTATGTATGTGTGTCTGCCCTGCGATGGACTGGCGCCCCGTCCAGAGTGTTACTATGTACCTTGCACCCACTGAAAAGCTGGGATAGGCTCCAGCACCCCCCCGCGACCCTGATTGGATAAGCGGTTAAGACAGTGAGTGAGCGAGCCCTAACTAATTATGCTTGTTTCTTTTAGACTGTTCGAAGGCATGCAGCTATGATATGATAAATCCACAGGAGTCCTACTTTCCCGATTTCAACAGACTCTTTTCATGGGACATGAAAGTCTCAGCTGATAAGGCATTCCAGCTCGAATTTCCAGCACCAGGAATAAGACAGATCCAGTCTTCAGAAAGCTGTCCTGACAAAAACACCTACACGATCTTAATGTACCCACGAACGGGAACTGTCAACCTTGGCATGTTCTGTCAGGACGGCCCCATCACTCGCGTCCAGGTCCTCTGGAGAGGTCGCATGACTCTGGAGGTTCCCAAAGACGCATCTTTAAGTGAATCTTCTTTTAAATTCTCAGCGGCTAGTGGTGAGAACTGGGAATCGGTTATATAATCTAATTTATATAATATATAATATTTATATGTACTGATTTTTTGTACTATATTAACTATAACTATTTTCCATAGGTTCTGAACTAGCTGTAGTGGATGCTGTGCTGCCCCGTGGCCAGTCAGACACAGACTTCTTCAGTGCCCAGTCCATCCCCAGCAATGACATAATGAAATGGAACTTTTTCATACCACCCAAGCATAACTTTACAGTTAAATTCTTGGATAACACCAAACCAAAATGCCAAAGTAAAGTGGTGAAGGTGATATATGATCAGGCCAACAAGGATCCAGTTGAGAAGACACTGACTGATACCCAGCCGATTAATTACGATGGAAATTTCAGCCTGACTCTGGCTAACTGTGATGCTGTTAGGCAGGCTGGTGTTCCTGGCCTCTCACTCAATTTTAGGGTCTCTGTGTTCAGAGGAGGCTATCCAGGTAAGACAATTCTTTGTTCTTGGAGTATGTGGCTTATGTCTTTAAATTTAATGATGTTTTATTTGTTTATCCCTCCATTCCCCCCGCCAATTCTTTTGCCACTTGCAACACTCCTGCGCCGACTGAGGAAAGCTGACAGTCATTGACTGAATCTTTTTACCTCTCAAAGGAAGAGCCACGCTAAATCATTTGCTACTGACCAGACAGCAGATATTCCAATTCTTGATGCAGTGGTAGACTGTGTTAAAGAACAATGGTTTTCCAAAGTACTTTGGTGAATCCATTATTTTTACCCAGTCAGTACTCTCACCTGTTACTAATTCACCTGCTCTTAATGGAACATTTTAAAACAGTGTAACATGAGTATTCTATAAACATTTTACTCTCCTTTTGCCCTTGTCCCAAGTTTTTTTTAAGTGTGTTGCAGGCATTAAATTCAAACTTTTCAAAATTTTTGGCATCTTGGAAACATTGTGTGGTATCTTCAAAACATTGAAGAGCTAATTGTCAGAGCCCTTTAAAAGCTGCAACATGCTGCTAGTTAATAATCAAACCAAAATCACTCACCTTTGATGCCATGTTTGTGATTTAAAGCCATTTAAAGTCTTGCAGTGTTTGTGTTTTGTCAGTCCCAGCATTTTGAATGAAAGGGGCAGCCTGTCATTAAAGGGGCACCTGTTGATTTTACTGTAGCAAATAAAAAGATTTTTATTATTAATTTTTAAGAAGGCAAATACAGAGCTCAGGAATCTCAGCCAGTATTGGTTGAGTGGGGGGTGGTTTCAGATTTAGCAAAGTATGTCTCTTCGTATGAAATATGGCTCTTTGTGGGGATCCACCACTGCCAGGTGACAAAAAGCAACTGGGGGCATGTACAATCCGATCAGCCATATCATTAAAACCATCTCATTGTTTCTACACACACTGTCCATTTTATCAGCTTCGCTTACCATATAGACCATACTTTGTTACCATAGACCACTTACCATTCTCTGCATGCTTTGTTAGCCCCCTTTCATGCTGTTCTTCAGTGGTCAGGACTCTCCCAGGACTACTACATAGCAGGTATTATTTGGGTGGTGGATGATTCTCAGCACTGCAGTGACACTGACATGGTGCTGGTGTCCTATGACCAGTGATGAAGGTCTCGAAGATGACCAAACAAACAGCAGCAATAGATGAGCGATTGCCTCTGACTTTACATCTACAAGGTGGACCAACAAGGTAGGAGTGTCTTAATAGAGTGGACAGTGAGTGGACACAGTATTTAAAAACTCCAGCAGCGCTGCTGTGTCTGATCCACTCATACCAGCACAACACACACTAACACACCACCACCATGTCAGTGTCACTGCAGTGCTGAGAATGATCCACCACCTAAATAATACCTGCTCTGTGGTGGTCCTGACCATTGAAGAACAGGGTGAAAGCAGGTTAAAAGTAAGTAGAGAAACAGATGGACTACAGTCAGTAACTATAGAACTACAAGGTGCTTCTATGTGGTAAGTGGAGCTGATAAAATGGACAGTGACTGTAAAAACAAGAAGGTGGTTTTAATGTATTGTCTGATCAGTGTATATTGTACACTGAAACTGAGTTGAGCATTTGTATTGTATTAGTTAAAAAATATTGTTGTAGTGGAAACATAAAGGCACCCCTGGCCATTGTTTTTGCTACTCTCATACCAGTGATATGTTTAGGATGGATGTTCTAGTTTAAAATATTTGCAAAATATTACGTATAACACATCACACATAATTTTACCTACAAGTATTAAAACCCTGCATGCTCTTATTGTTTTGTCTTGAACAGAGGTTTGCCAACTGGACCTCCAGAGTAATCAAGGCTTAAGTCTACAAATAGACAAAAAGCATCCTGACTCTTTATGTGAGTTGAGCTTGGACTCTGTAGTACAGGACAATATTACAGTGCCATCAGGCTCCAAAGCCAAACTCTCCTTCCTCGACTGCTCTGAGAGTGAGCTTCTTCTTACAGCCACAAAGACCATTGGTAAGCATTGGATATTTATCTTGTTTTTAATGGGATATTGAAAGTCTACGGTGAAGGTGGCTGGTGATCTGACTATACTTCAAGATGGTAGTGGTATATGTTTGGACCAATTGGGTTTAGTTTTAAGGATGAAGAGCAGACTTATGATCAAAAGACACAACTATATGGTTTCTGAACCCTTTGGAATTTTGAATGCAGATTTTGGCAATAAATCTCAAGATTGTGGCATTCTAAATGAAAAACCCATAGAATTGTTCTGTATATACTTCTGGAAAAGGAACATGGACCCTGATGTTGATAGATAGATAGATCCTCTATCATGATCATGTAGATCCTTATAGAACATTGCATATTATTTCCAGAAATATTGCATTACCAGAAGAAGCTGTTGGTACATTGGTGCTTTGTATCAATGACACTCCCTATCCTTGTATGAGTAATTAATGCTTATCTTCTGAAATTTTCACAAAATGCATATCTGTGTGTCATATTTGACCTTTCCACCATCCTTACTTACATTTCTTTGTGTCATTTCAGAGTGCCAAAGTCTGTCTTCATGTCCAGTGGATAGGATTCCTCTTACCATCCCTTCTTTCGACTCCTGCACCCTTCTACGTTCTCCTCCTCACCAAGTCAGCTGGGTCATGAGGGTTCCTGAGCAGGGCACTGTGGAGCTGAGGTCACCACAGGGCAACTTGCATCAGTCTGTGCCAGGCAAGGACAGTGACTGCCCCATGTCTTTTATGGTCTCTGAGGCAGATGGCTCCCATATTGGCAGGTTTTGCTCGTATAGCAGTCAAGGCACCATAGACAGAGTTCAGATCTCTTCCAACGTTACAATCACTGCCCTGACGAGTGGGACTCAAAAACGTAACCTTGTGAAAGACTACTTGAATGTCGTCTTCGGTTCAGAGATCAAAGGTAAACCGCAGTCGTGGTTGGTGATGAGGATGATGATAATGATAAAGCTTTATATCAAGTTATGTTTCTCTTTTTTTTTTCTTCTAGAGAAATTAATTTACTCAGTCTCTCCAACTGTTTCAACACCTGTATACCTCATAACACCCAACTGGCCTGGAGCAATGAAGTCGACCTCTACCATGTCATGGATCGTAAATGTTCCAGAGCAGTACAGTGCTGACTTGGCCTTTGTAAATGTCAGCTGGCCTGAGTGTTCTGGGAGTGACTCAAAGATTGAAATTCAGGAGCTGGGCTCAGAACAGGGCCAGAGCTACAGGAAGGACAATCCACTGAAAACCATCAATGTTCAAAACAGTTTCTATCTTAACATGTCCAGCTGTGAACCTCAACGGGACCATTTTGCTGTTCTCAGTAAGATCTCCTTGCAGAAGAACTCCAGTAAGCACTCACAGTTTTAATGTTTTATACTAAGATCAAGAAATATAAGTTAAAAAGACAGCTATAGATGCATTATTTACTTTTAGGCTTGCAATGTGTTCCACTTTGACTGTACCTGTATGTACAAAGCAGGTCTATAAAGGGCAGAGGTTCAATTAAGTAGTAGAGGTTTGATCAACCCCATTTGTTACAAAACGTAACCCATCAAGTGCCATCAAGTCGATTTCGACTTGTGTTGACCCCATGGATAGTGTTTTTCAAGAACACCCTCTGTTCTGTATGAGTTTTCAGGCATCATATAATGTTTTATCAGTACAGCGGTATACTGATGAGCCAAAACATAATGATCACCTGCTTAATACGCTTTTGCACCCTTGTGTGCTGTCAGAACATCTCTGAATCTGCCAGAGACCCCACAAGAACTCTGGTTTTAGGACATACCAAAGAATCCTTTGACTGCTGTATATACAGACGCCCCCATGAAAAGATAATGGGATTCATTGGATTCACTGGTTCACTATCTTCCATTGCTTAGATGTCCAGTTCCAGTTCTTGCATAAAGCCCCACAGTCCGTACAGGGTTTGATGCACTGTGTTATGATGCATATGCCCTATTAACACTCTGCAATTTAAAAGCCACAGCAACACAGCTATACTAGATAAGATGGGCTTTATTGCCCTTTGGTGTCAGTAAGTTCTGTCTGCCTAACAACCTGTCAGTGGTTTGTGGTTTGTCCTTTTCAGTACATACTGACTGTGGTCCAAACCACAGCTGCCTGTGAGCTCTTTTGCTGTTCCAGTATACTTCAACTCAGTTTTCTGGCCATAAGTCCTTAGCCCATACCAAAGCTATTTAGGTCTTGACCACCCTTATCTGCTGCATTTAACATGTGTACCATGAGTAACTACCATCTGTCCAAAATTAAATATATTCCTGACCATACAATGTCCAATTGTTCCAAAATAGCCATTGTCATTTGCATCTTTTAAGAATATTTTTTATGAATTAATTCCTTTGGAACACAAATACTCGAGCCACATCAATAAAAAAAACACCTGATTTTCAAAAATCTTGTGTAATCTGGATACAAACGTGATCATTTTCTGAATATGATCCTTACTGAATCTATAGTTGCTGGATGTAGATATACTTGTATATTGTTTTTGATTTTCTTTGCTCATTTTGTCTTGTAGAGAAACTGCTTGGCATCATTCTGGGGGTGGTTGGAGCACTGCTGGCGATCATGATCATCATTCTGACTGTGGTGTGTTTGGTAGTAAGGTAATTTATCAGTGTCTCATACTTTTTTCTTTCTTTCTGACAGAACTTAAGACTAAGTTAACAATAGTTTTAATCAAATTCATTGTTTTGCTATACCAGTAATGTAAAACATTGGTGTATGAAATGATCATTGTTGAGCTATTTTTGAGTACATTTTAATTCCTGGACCTTGTTTATACTTGGTACAAAAATTCAGTGCATATTCAATCTACAGCATTGTCATAATGATTGTAGGATCCTCAGTCTAAACAGCCAGATTGGAATTCATACCTCTATTTAACAGGGGTGTCATACTCATTTTCACCGAGGGCCACATCTGCATTATGGTGGCCCTCAAAGGGCCGATTGTAACGTATCCTGCTGTGATTGCAGTCTGCCTTTTAAGTCTTGGACAGTCTGTTGTTTTTCTTGGAGGTATATTTATAATATATCTACATTTATATTGTACTCCTTTACCACAGACACGGCCTCATAACACAAGAGACGTACCATTTTTTTCTTCTTGAAGCACAAACTTGTATCCACTTTCCCATCTTTCATTAAATTACTGTTCTGTCCTTCTGCTTTAATTCTTCTTCTTGTACATTTTGGGATTATTTGTAAATATTTCTCAACATCACTTGTTGGAAAACCGCCTCAGTTAAACACTGATGTGGAAACACTGCCATCTAGTGGCAGGATGTGGTCACTATGCGGGTCACAAAATCGGCATGCATTGTGGGAGATGCAGTTTATGTACAAATATGCCTTTTAAGCTCTCACGGGCCACATAAAATGAAGTGGCGGGCCGGATTTGGCTCACGGGCCTTGAGTTTGACACGTGCACTACTATATTGGTTAAACTCAAGGTTTTTTCACAATCTTATGCAAGAGAGAATAAAATTGGTCTGATTATGATAAAACTAGCTTTTGGATTGTGGGGACTCAATGGATATGAATGCATTTGAATGGCATTTTAGGCAGCACTTGTACTTTTTACTGCCAAAATAGGATTTAAACAGAACATTATGCCAAATTATGTTTTTATGAGCAAAAAGCAGAAGCATTTTTGCATTTTGTTAACACATCACTGTTCAGTAGATCAGTGCATTCACAGTATCTGACTTAATATCTCATTAGCATTTGTATAGATTCTTACTTGCATCCACTTTTCTTTGTTCCAACAGAAAGCGAAAGGCAAAAGATTCATCCATGTACATTCCCAAAGGTGCTGCTTCTCTTCCTGGTGATTTCACCTTCCCAAAAACACGAGCGGAAAATGAGTCCCGAGTGTATGAAACTATAGATGATACCATGGCGTACGGCCATCTTTTGGAACAGGATGGGTACACCGAGCGAGGTCCTAGCCGTTACAATGGCCAACAGGTGGACAC
Source organism: Trichomycterus rosablanca (assembly GCF_030014385.1). Lineage (NCBI taxonomy): Eukaryota > Metazoa > Chordata > Actinopteri > Siluriformes > Trichomycteridae > Trichomycterus > Trichomycterus rosablanca. The sequence goes on along the minus strand of NC_085989.1, from coordinate 17,095,034 downwards.
GTACCAGTCATTTACCAGCCCCATGGATAAAAACGACGAGCCGGATGTAGGGAGAGGTGCTTTACTGCCCCCCTCTGAAACCTTTATTCCATCCAGACCTCGTACTCCACTGGGTCCCATGGTAAGCAGTGGCTTTGAGGACCGAAGGTTAAAGGATAACGAACTGGGTACGTTCAAAAGCACTGGCGAGATTAACACAATCCGCCTCTCTGGTGTAGAGCCTTGGCCCCAGCCGCCTGAATCAGTCTACGATCAAGCCGTTTAGTGCTGGAGAAAAAAGGATCGTGTGACTAATGGGCTAAAAATACTGATCCACTATCAGCTGTAACATTTACACACTGATGGGAAGCTGAAACAGGATCACCTTGCTGCTCATGAGGACTGGAACGTAAAGCAGCATTTTTAATTCCTGCATAAACTTAAACCAGGATATTGGTCAAATAATGAATACAAACACACATGCAGTGTTTGTTCTGCCTAAAAACTAAGCAGATCTTTCTACTCCAGGAAAATCTCGTGTTTTTATTAGTCTCTGTGTAGTTTTATTAAATGGATGTGTTGATTTTTTATGTGTACAGTCACGTGGGTTTAGTTTGCAAAAGCAACATATTTGCGGTGCCGTGCTGGTGGGGAAACTTGTTTTTTTTGCTGATTGGATTTTATTTGACATGATTGTAAATGTGGGTTTATTTATCTTTTAAATTTGTATTATTTCATCCATTTTTAAGTAATAAAATTGTGTCTTAAAGCTGCTGTCACACTAACATTTCGTAGCATAATTTTCAGGTTTCCTCTAACAGACAATTTTTATTTGATTAAATTCATGACATTTGCCAGGTCGCTTTCACTATGTGTTTTTAGAAACCAGTACTCAGTTATTTTGGCTGCATTTTAGGGCTTGTTGTTTTGTTAATTTCTCTTTAGTTTCTTGGCTGATAAAATTTAATTCTCCTTTAATTTGACCCAGTACATACAGTCAAGCCGGAAAGTCTGCACACCCCTTTCACCTTCTCCATGTTTTATTACATTACAGACTCATTCTATAATAGATTGAGTTCATGTTTTGTCATAAAATTCTACACAAGCTAACCCACAATGACGAAGTAAAAGCAGGTTTTTAGACATCTGTGCTTATTTATTAAAAATCAAAATGTAAAATGTGCACACCCTTTGATATGACACCCAAAATTGAGCTGAGGTGCATTTTGTTTTCACTGATACTGCTTGAGATGTTTCTTCAATTTAATTGGAGTTCACCTGTGGTAAATTCAGCTGATTGGACATGATTGGGGATTGCCAACACCTGCCTATATAAGGTCCCACAGTTAACAGTGCATATCAGAGCAAACTCCCAAGCCACGGGGTCAAAGGAATTATCTGCAGACCTCAGAAACAGGACTGTGTCAAGGCATAGATCCGGAGAAGGGTACAGAAAAATTGCTGCAGCTTTACAGGTCCCAAAGAGCACAGTGGCCACCATCATTCATAAACGGAAGAAGTTTGGAACCACCAAAAATCTTCCTAGAGCTGGCCGCCCGGCCAAACTGAGTGATCGGGGAAGACGGGCCTTGGCCAGGGAGATGAGCAGGAACCCGAGGGTCACTCTGACAGAGCTCCACGTATCCTTGTGGAGATGGGAGAACCTATCAGAAGATCAACCATCCAGGCAACACTCCACAAATCCCACCTTTATGGTAGAGTGGACAGACGGAAGCCACTCCTTAGTAAAGGCACATGACATCTGACAAAAGGCACCTAGAGGACTCTCAAACCATGAGAAACAAGATTCTCTGGTCTGATGAGACCAAAATTAAACGTTTTGGCCTGAATACCAAGGTGAATACTAAGGTGAAAGGGGTGTGCAAACTTTCCGGCTTGACTGTAACTACATTCATGTTTTCTCTAATGACATGCACCAACCCAGTATGTTTTATAAAGAAGCAGCCCCATTTATACTGTTGAGTTTCTGGAATATTCAACCCTTCTTTCTTTAAACATGATTTTGCTTAGTTATTGCCAGACAAAACTTTTGTTTTGCCTGACTTACTTACTTTAACTATTTCAATGTGTTGTAACTGCAACACATTTGCATTTATCCACCTGTGCAATGTTTCCTGTGCCTTAGGCTGTCTTGCAAGCCCAGAGATGAATACATCAACATATATTCATCATTGGTGATTGTGGATAGAGTTACATTAGTTTACAGCACTTGTTGTAAAAATGCATATTTTACATTATTTGTGTTTAATGAGTTAGGCCAGTGGTGCCTTAATTTTTGCACTTAAATGGAACTTATTTTGCTGCCCATGATGATGTTGTGGCTTAGCTACTCCCACTCAGTTGGTGGGTATGAGAAGCACTTATCCTTTACCAGAACTACAATTAAACTGAATTATAGATGACCAAAAGGAAATAACTGCTAAACAGAGTATTTAAAGGGCTTTAATTTGCAACGATATGGTGTAAATATTTCACTCTTTAGTTTTTTATTTATTTGCTTCATGTTTGGTATGAAAAAACTGCATAAATAAAACCACGCAATCAGGCACTCCTAAGAGCTGCACATCTGCATTACCAGATGTTTGTGGTTTTGAATGACAGAACAGTGTTTTGAAAATATGCAAAATTTGCATTTTTCTTGTTTCTGCTGTATAATGTCTTCAGACCTCAAAGATGCTGAATTCATGAAAGGAAGCTTTATGGAATTTGTCACCTAATAGTTGTTTACTTAGACAAATGGCAGAATCTGTGAAAATTAGCTTACACATCTTACTCATAGTCAGCAAAGGTGGAGCTTTTGAAACTTCACACCAAAGAGCTACTGGAGAGTGCCGTGACAGTTTAGATTGTTATACTCCTAATAAATGCACTTCCAGCACAATACCATGATATTATCTAGTATCAAGGCTAATCCAAACATGATGGGAGTATTTTCTGGTATAATAATAATATTAAAATACATGGTAAAAGATGTTTTAAAAACAGCTTTATATTTATAAAAAAAGCTTGGCTGGTTCTAGAGAGTGTCACCAGCAGTTCCAGTGGCTTTTAATTCATGAAAGAACAGTTTAATGGGGTTTTTTAAGTTACAAGGTGACAGTTTTGAGTTTTTTTCACATTGGCAAGAGACCACTGTTCCATTAATATAAGCACTCGTCACCAGCTGTAGTTAATCTTAACCACTGATGAGTTCGATTATAGAATTTGACCATTAAATTAATGATTGTAGTCACTAAATGCATATTTTTTACCCAGCATATTGTCATAAAACAACAATACATTTTTGCAAGACCTCAAAATGATTCACTTGTAGATTCAAGAAGTATGTTTCAGTCATGCAGATACAGAAACAGTTAATCATGAAAATCCTAAGCCCTCATGAAATAAATCTCCTTTTTAAGTGAATGCAAACATTTGACTTAAATATCTGTGAAAGAGCTAGTAGCCTTAATAAGTCTTTTCATGTCTCCTTCTGTCTTTAAAGCATTCACTGTTGTCTTAGTTACATATTGTTCATTTACAGACAAAATACTATTTGTAGTGCATAAATGTACCAGTGTATTAAAATACAATTTTCGTTGTTAAATTGGTTGGCACAGTGGCTCACCACTGGCTGTAAAGCACCAGGGTCAAGGGGACCTGGGTTTAATTCGTATCTTAAATAACTGTTGTGTTACACCTGTCCCCATCCCTGTAGGCTTTCTTGGAATTTTCCAGTTTCCAACATTTTCCAAATACATAAAATGAACTGGCAGCTCTAAATTACCATCTGGGTGAACATGCTAGATTGAAGGTGGAAATTGTGTGTTTGTTTGTTTGTGTGTAGGGCAAGCCGTAGCCTAGTGGTTAAGACACAGGACTAGTAATACAAAGGTTTCCTGGTTCAAACCTCACCACTGCTAGGTTGCTGATGTTGGGCCCTTGAGCAAGGCCCTTAACCCTCAGTTGCTCAGACTGTATACTGTAATGTAAGTCGCTTTGGATAAAGGCGTCTGCTAAATGCCAAAAATGTAAGTGTGTGTGTGTGTGTGTGTGTAAGTGTGTGTGTGCGTCATTTTGTAGGCCACGCCTTGTTGTTATGCCCATATTTGGTAACCCGGGTCTAAGAGAAATTTTGAAGGGGAAATATGAATGGAGATTTCGAAAATTGCTTCTCTCGCATCCTGTAGTCATAAAAAATGTTCCAAAGCTGTTACGTTTTGTTTTATGGAGTTTCTTCTATTATCACTGGATCCTCTGAATTATGAAGTCGTTAAAGAGTCAAAATATGAATATTGCTACATGTAAGCTAATGCTACTGCGCACTGAATTGACATCACTAAACTGGAAGCCTCTTAATGTATTCTTTTTTTTTTCTTTATAAGCCTCTTAAATAACCGCACGAAGCAGCGCGATTCACCGGTGTAACAGTGGTGTGATATTCACAAGTTTTGGTCGATATTTTTAGTAGGTAGCTACATTAAAGTAGCAAGCAAGGATGGTTGGGTGTTACGCCTTCGGTTGTACTCAACAAAAGTGAGCCGCTCGTTCCGTTGATTCGATTGGTGTAGTTCAGTGACGTCTAATTAATGTGCAGTAGCATTAGCTTTCGTGTAGCATTATTAGTATTACGACCCTTTAACAACCTCGTAATTCAGAGGATCCAGTGATGTACAGGAGAAAAATGTACACAGGATAAAACGTATAGGGTTCTGAACATGTTTATTTAGCACAGGATGCGTTAGAGCCGATTTTTTGAAAACCCCGTTCATTTTTCCTATAGGAAATCTGAGTTAGACCCGGGTCTCCAAATATGGGCATAACGAAGACTACAGAATGACGCACGACTTCAGTGGTCTATTGTGGTTCGGGACTGGGAAAAAAAGAACATGATTTAAATTATCAGTATAAAGGGAATAGGTTGTGTAAATGATACAAACACATTAGTGGTTGAGTTTTCTGTTTATTTTCTCATAGTGGTTCTGAGGGGGGTCTGATGACATCAAAGAATGTTTAGCTTTTAAATATTTATAATTTATTTATTAGGATTTTAACGTCATGTTTTATACTTTGGTTACACTCATGACAGGACAGGTAGTTACTCATTACACAAGATTCATCAGTTCACAAGTTTAATGTCAAACAGTCATGGACAATTTTGTATCTCTAATTCACCTCACTTGCACGTCTTTGGACTGTGGGAGGAAACCGGAGCTCCCGGAGGAAACTCACTCAGACGGGGGGAGAACATGCAAACTTCACACAGAAAGGAACTGTAACGCTTCACCTGGGAATCAAACCCAGGACCTTCTTGCTGTGAGGCGACAGTGCTACCCACCGAGCCACTGTGCCGCCTGTTTCTGCTATTAAAAATATTAAACAATCATATTATTTTTCTGTCTGTGAAAAAGAAATAATGTTGCTAAGATATGTACACAATAAAACAGACCAACTTTAGAAAAAAAATATTTATTAGGTGTTTAAAATACAAATATTTTGCACGAGAGAATGTGCTATACTAGAAAGCCCACTTTCTTTCTGTCTTTTCCAAGACTCTCTTCTTTCCGCAGCAGCTCCATGAGAGGTGCATGAAGAGCTTTTCCCACTCGCTTTCCTGTCTAATGACACAAAAACAACTAATGAAAGTAACCGATTACAATGCTGTCAATGTGTCCAGCTAAATTGTTTCAGATTCTCATACAAAATGGAATGTAAGACGAGACCATAAAGAAAAAGTTACGCAACACCTACAGTATATGACCCATGTGAAAATCTAATACTAGGTTTAATTTATATAGTGCATTTTCCAAGCTCAGGAGATTTTTGCAATATTTAGAACATGGATTTAACCAACAATTCCAAAAGAATAGAATGGAAAGAATGACCTCTCTAAGCACAATGCTTGTGTAGCAGTGACAACCTTTCAATAACTCAAGCTTGTGTTTTATACACTGAGGAATTAGGCCCACCCTGTCCAGCACAATTTAGTCAAACTGGAGGGCTTTTGAGCATGAGCTACCCGTTTGTTTGTTTATTAGGATTTTAACATCATGTTTTACACTTTGGTTACATTCATGACAGGAACGGTAGTCACTCATTACACAAGATTCATCAGTTCAAGTTTAATGTCAAACAGAGTCATGGACAATTTAGTATCTCCAATTGACCTCACTTGCATGGACTGTGGAAGGAAGCTGGAGCTCCCAGAGGAAACCCACACAGACACAGAGAACATGCAAACTCCACACAGAAAGGACCCGGACCGCCCCACCTGGGGATCAAACCCAGGACCTTCCTGCTGTGAGGTGACAGTGCTACCCACTGAGCCACTGTGCCCCCTAAGGTCTTGTAACAGTGTTCCAGCTGGCCAGGACAATCCACTTTGTCTCTTTTTAACCATTTGGACACTTATGTATTTGGATTGTTTGTATTGGATTAATTGTATAACCCATTTGCATTTGAGCTTGGAGATTGTGGCATGGTGTGCAGCTTGTTGGGACCTTTTAGCCTGCTTCACATTGCTGTTTAGGTTTAACAGGTCTGATAGTCAAGCTTGACTGAACCCAGATATTATTTAAAATTGGTTATTTAAATTAAATTAAAAATTAATGTAGCAAATATAGGGAAACAGAAAAGGGGAAATACTTTTTTATTGCCCTAAACTTTACAGTAAAAGCATACAAAAAACACTTTCTATTGACAAAAGTTCTTTATCATGCCTGGCACCATATGCACTACATCAGGGGTTTTCAACCGTGGGCCAACCGTGAACTTGCGCCACGCCCCCCTCCCCTTCACCAACCACCGCACAGAAATAATTGAGAAAGCTTCTGACAAGCTAAAAGAGCCTAATTAATGTTGTGCACATTATATAATTTTGCTGATTGAAAATATTATTTAAAAAAGATAATATAGTCCGACCCCATCTGAGCCGATTCTATCAGCACATTATATAAATTCGTGGTTCACTTTGGTAAATCAAAAGCGGTTCTTGCTTTTTGATGTAGATGAGAGCAGAGAACGTTACTTCACAGAGCATAGACAAAAGTTCATCAATTACTAAGTTGGTTAGTTCGGGATCATCTGCTCTGACTGAAAACGTTTAGCTCCACAGGCAGAACGACTCTGACTGTGGTAATACTCAGTATAATTAAGCCTGAGCTTTTTAAGGTAAGCGAGTCACACAAATTGTGCTGTGGTAGTTGGTGTTTATTTACAACCGCAACATTCATTATAACAGTTAAGTATAGAGAAAAGAAACTTACGCTGCGCTTAAAATGAATTGACTCCTGAGTCACTTATATCGATACTGTGAACAGAGCGTCTCTCTTAAAGACACAAACACGTCCTATAACAGCGGTTATCTTCGCTGAATAACATTAAACGTGCGTGTGAGCGTGGTCAGTTAGAGTAATGAAATACAATCTGTCTCCCGTGGGTGAAAAATGAATTGCTTTAGTTTTAGAAGTAAAAAAATCTCGTAATGCCACGCCCCCCGGTCAGGCACTCGCGCCCCCCCCAGACAAGTACTCGCGCCCCCCCGGGGTTGAAAACCCCTGCACTACATGACCAAAAGAGAAACTTCTTCTCACTCTCTTACTGCCATAAGTTAATTTTCCTGATGGGATCAATAAACTCTTATCCTATGTGTATTTAAAAATGCTCATGATCTGTGTAATGCTTACCTCTGTCATTTCAAAGATGCTTTCTGGGTCCAGGCTGCCGCCTCCAAGCTTCCGTGCACACGTCACCATTCCTTTGTGTGTGACGGAGATCAAAAGACTGGCAACCGAGCAGGTCTTCTCCTGCAGCGTGGCATCCACTACATGCCTGTGGCCGATCTGTTGGATATAATAATGCAAGACGTTTTGTAAAACTACCTCATTTAACACCCATATCATTTTGTGAAGAAAGTAATTGCCCCCTTAACCGGTTGTACCCTCTTTAATAATCTAGGACAGATGGAACCCCTTTATTTGTCATATATACAAGTACACGTGTACAGTACAATAATACTTCTTTTTTTTCTGCACCCCTGGGTAAAAAGCCTTGCTCAAGGGCCTAACAGTGGCAGCATGGCAGAGCCAAGATTCAATGCCACAACAAACCAAATGATATCTTAAAGCTCTACCCACTACTCCACCACTGTCCCCTTTTGATATTAGACTTCCACTGTAGGAATTGTAGCTTGGTATTTTTGTAGAATTGCTTTAAATCAGACACACTACTGCACTCAGGCATGAACTACTCATTTTAGATCTCACCACAACAATAGTATTCCCATAGAAATTTAGGTGAGTGCTTGACTATCAGTAAGTCTCAAAATGAGTGAGCTTATTATTCTACAGGTTTGTTATAAATCAAGAACCATTTAAATAAGCCAAACTAGTAACCAAGATTTCCTTATTCTGTAGGTCCCTATAACAACCGAGATTAACTGATTGTTTTGATATTTTGATATTCTGATTGTTGTTATATTTTATGATTTGACATTATATTCAGTGTAATAATTATGCAGTAACAGATGCACAGTATTTTTCACACCACTGCATTGTTGCATTAGTGCTGGTCAGTATGCAGAGGTGCTAAACAGAAGGTGATGCTGTGTACCTTGCACAAAGTTACGATGCAGGGAACATTCTCTACATTGAGACGCATGCAGTCGTATGGGTCGTCAGACAACTCAATCTCCTTCCCCCCTTCCTCATTCTCAGATATGTGCACTTTGGGAATCCTGTTTGGAGAACAACAAAAGTACTTAAAATATATGAGTATACATAAAGGCATATGCTGGTCACGATGACATACGTGTCTGCTTATCAGTATTACATGCTTACATACATTAAATGACCAAAAGTATGTGGCCCTTCTTCTGTTCTTTTAGCCAAACTCATTGCCATAGGCGTGTATAAAATGTAATATATTAAATAAATGATGTGTCTCCTCGTTCCTGTTCAAGCATGACTGTGCCCCTGTGCACCTTCAACCCAATAAACACTTCTGGGATGAACTGGAATCAGTCGCAACATCATCCAACATCAGTGCCTGACCTTAAGCATTTCCTAATGTCTTAATGGACCCGCTCTGAAATCCTGAATAAAGCCTCCCCAGAAGACTGGAGGCTGTTATAGCCGCAAAGAAGCGACCACTAACTCAATAATAATGTATATTGTTTTGAAATGGGCTGTCCAACAACTTTTGGTCATATGGTGTATATGGGCAGCTGTCAAGAGCTAGTATTCATGAAGCCAGTGCAAAGATAATAGATGCATATGTATATTTTATGAATTAATTAAAAACAAGTATCACAATCCATTTTGTTTTGCTGTTTTTGTATAATCTCCTTTTACACATGCCACCCTCCTATTTTTATCTGGGCTGGGAACTGGCACTGAGAGCGCACTGACAAGAGCACCTTCCAATGGCTAGACTATTTGGGGCATTACCTCAATTGGACATTAGCCATCATGTCGGGGCAGACACCTGATGGGCCAATAGCACCGCTGATATTCGAACCCAGGATCCCCAATTCTCAGTGATAATGGGTTAACATACTTACCGCTGCACCACCTAAGAACCCTAATGTGTAACAATTATACCCCCTGTATATTTGCAACTTACAAATGAGAGACAAACATAAACATGTTGGTAAAAGTGAGTACCAGTGGCGGCTTGCAGATACTTGGAGCGAAGCAAAATCCATTTTACATGTTGCTTCTAAAAAGCATCACCTTAAGATTCAGACATCAGCACCAGCATGAGCTGAATCATGTGAATTGTATTAAGAGGGGCTCTAGAGAACAAGAACAGGATAAAGCTGTTTGCTCTTCTGCAACACCAGAGCAGACCGGTTTAGTGAGTATGAGCAGAGGTTGTTTTCCCACACAAAATGCTGCAGTAAGCATGTTTACCCACATGGCAGCAACTGAGAAAAATCTAGTTTAGTAGCTTTTTATAACTGTGGGAAAATAGCTACAAGACCATCACCACAAGACCATTCCTTTTGACTAATTGTTATTAACATTAAACTGCAATTCTCAACAGTCAAACATTTACATAAAACCAATCGATGTCAGATGAAGCGCTGACACTATGATTAGGACTTTTTTGGGCATGTATCTTTTACTTATGTTTATTAATATAACTTGATTTGCTTTTGGACTCAACTTGCTAAATAATTCTGTATTTATATGCATTTCTTATGTTGACAAACAGCACGATCAGACCTAAAGTACCTGTCTGCTTTTTTTTTTATTTGCATTCTCATTGACCACTTTATCCTGGTCAGGGTTGTGGTGGGTCTGGTTTAAGTCTGTACAAGACGCCAATCCTTCACAGGGCTTCGGCAAGCCCTCCCACTCAGACATGGCCGATCAGGTCTGCGTAGACGCCTGGCAGGCCGATAACACATGAGATTTGAACAGCTAATAGATGGCTTGGTCATCCAAGCAGCTGTGCATATACTCTTATAAAACATTATTTCATTATTAACAGTTTTGTCATCAATATATTTCAGTGCCTGTGTGGTACAGCAGTCTATCAACTTATTCAACTGCTTGGCCATGAACTTTGTCTGGCACTTAACTGACACAAGTATTAAAAAATTAAGATACAGCCCTATTTAGAAGCCCAACAGTGGCACCATAGCCTGCATTGTTTTTGGTCACAATTGTCAGTCGCTCTGATTAAAAAAAGACCTTATAATGCCATAAGTAAATGATAATATAATTATTCGTTCTAAGATTGGTGAGAAATGACTTTTGATTTCTTCTAAAACAGTCACATTGTTTATGTGATGCACCCAGTGTGATTTGGGTTAAGAGTGAATGCTGAGCATGTACAGTGAGGCTGTGTGCGAAGGCTGGGTCATGCAGTTTACATCCTTATTTTTGAACAGGAATGGTATGTTTAGATTTGGGTGTATATGAGTAATAGATGTTATCATGACCAAAAATGAGAGGTTAACTTATTTTAAATAAGAGAAACAAATGACTTACCGTGTGTTAAAAAGAGCTGCTTTTATGGCGATGGACATCGCATCAAACAGGTTTCCATCACACTGTAAGAGCTAGAATAGAAATACAGACATATTAGCATGTGGGTTTAAAACGCCAATACAAACCCAATTTCCATCGAAGTTGGGACACAGAATAAAATAAAATGCAATAAAAGAAGAATCTGTGATTTGTTTGTTCTCCTGTTCCTTAATTTAACAGACAAAAGAAAGAGATGCCTTTTAATGTTTTGGCTGAGCAATTTGATTATATTTTGTCTATTTAAACTAATTTCAAATGTAATACTTGTAACACCCTCAAAAAATGTGTTACTGGGCTAAGGATAAAAGCAGCCACATGGAGCTGTGGAGTACTTTGGAAAGGCTCTGAGTCAAGCAGGATAATGGAAACATGTGCTGTAATCAATCCAAATTTCAGCTTGTTTTCAAGAAAGAACGAATGTCGAGTTTTCCATGCCAAAAACTAAAAAAGTCCATCCAGACTGTTATCAGTGAAAGGTGCCAAAGCCAACATCTTCCATGGTATGGCGGTGTATCAGTGCCCATGTGTGAAGGTACCATTGACACAGAGGCGTATATTGGGATTTTAGCAAGACAAAAGCTGCCACTGAGGCAATATCCTTGCTTATTTTAGCAAGACAGTGTCATATCTTATTTTGCACATGCTACAAAAGTGTGTGTGCTTGACTGGCCTGCCTGCAGTCCAGATCTGTCTGCTACTGAAAAGCTGTGGTGCATCATGAACAAGAGAATCAGATAAAAGCAACCACAGACTGTTGAGCATCGGAAGTCTTGAATTAAACAAGAATGTGCAAAGACTCCACTTACAAAACTGCAACAATTGGTAGCTTCAGTTCCCAAATCATTAACAAGTGTAATTAATAGGAAAGGTGATGAAACACAAAAGGTAAACATGCTTCTGTCCCAGCTTTGTCTGAGTGTGTAACAGGCATCAAATTTTAAATATTTACAGAATACAATGAAGGTAAATCAAGGTTCAACATGTATAGATGAAGTATATATCAGGAGCCCCATTGGACAGCAACACTGCTTAATATTGTATACATTAAAAATTTTAGTAGCATTCAAATAGTTGTACTACATGGTTACTGCTCACCAGCACGTCCACATACAGGACCCAGCAGTGCTCTCCCGAGCAGATACAGAGGCTTTTTAGATCCAGGCTGTGTCTGTTATTGAACACTTTATAAAGAGTGTTACTTAGCTCCACACCCAGCTCCTCACCTCCTCTCCCTTCAAACTCTGGGGTTGCATTTGCTGAGCTACATAAAAATGAGAGGAAAAACCAGATAAACAAGATCAAGATCAAAATCAGGGAATTATAGTGCTGTGAAATATTATTTGCCCTCTTCCATCTTATAAAACTAGTCAAATATAAACCAAGTAAACACAACATGCTTTTTTAAATTGTGATTTCGTTTATTGAAGGAAAAATACTGATCAGCCCTACCCAGCCCATAAATCTATCAGTTTAACTGCCAGAACTGTTAAATCTAAACATCTAAAACAGCTCAAAGAGCAGCACATGACACCACGTTCTGAACAAATTTTAATACAGACGTAAAACAAAGTCATTGAAATCTACCATTCTGGAAAGGGTTACAAGGCCATTGCTAAGGCAGTGAGAGCCATAGTGCACAAATTAGGAAAACTTGGATCCATGGTGAACCTTCCCAGGAGTGGCCAGCTTACCAAAATTTCACCAAGAACACATCAAAGAGTCATCCAGGCAGACAAAAGAACCAAGATGAGCATATAAAGAAATGCTAACCTCACTTGCCTTGGTCAATGTACATGATTTCAGATAGACACTGGGCACAAATGACATTAATGGGGAGGAAATAAACATCTCTGATTATAAAAAAATGGAAGTATAAAATGTAATATAATTGATTTATACAAAATGTGCCATATAGTGTAATTCCTTACATCGGAAATACAGTGCAAATAAACCTATCCTATTAGGTTTATTTATTTACCTTTTTTAGCTGGGGGGCCTAATTTTAAGCCCCAAATTTATTTTAAAACTGAGTATTCACAATATTCATACATCTGAACAAGGGTGTGGTTTAAAATATTAGGAAAATTCTTACCAGTCCACAAAGAACTCCAAATAACCCTCATCTGGCACCATGGGTCGTGGCCTTCCAATCTCAGCCTTTATTCCCACAAGGACGTCCGTCTGCCCCTATAAAACCACAAAAACGTTTAAGTTACTAGTACTAACATATTCTATGCTTGTTTATTAGCAGGATATGTCTGTAACACGATTTTAAACCAGAGAGCAGGGGCACAAGCACATGTAATGAGAAAGACGAGATTATCAGGTATTTAGGTACAACTATGCACTACAGTTTACAGTGGGGCTGTTTAAAAACAAGTACAAAACATTAAGACGTTCAACAGATTAATGCACTTAGTCAAACTATTGTATGTATGTGTATTGGCAAAAACATTATGGTGTTATGTCATGTACTGTTTAAAATAGGCATAACTTGTCAGTTCTCTTTGGCTGCAATAGTATTAAATTGATTATTGGCAAGTAGGTATTTTTAACGACACAGTGGCTCGGTGGGTAGCACTGTCGCCTCACAGCAAGAAGGTCCTGGGTTTGATCCCCAGGCAGGGCGGTCCGGGTCCTTTCTGTGCGGAGTTTGCATGTTCTCCCCGTGTCTGCGTGGGTTTCCTCCCACAGTGCAAAAACATGCAGTCAGGTTAATAGGAGACACTGAATTGCCCAATAGGTTAATGGATGTGTGTATGTGTGTGTCTGCCCTGCGATGGACTGTCCAGGGTGTTACTGTGTGCCTTGCGCCCATTGAAAAGGGCTCCAGTAAAATATTATTGAACTCTGAACCACCTGGCGCATCTTATGGTTTAAATATTCAAGACTAATTTACCAGGCTGACTTTGGCAGAACCATCTGTGTTCGATACCACATCTGTCTCAATTTCCATGTGTCTGTAGTCCTCACATCCTCGTCCGTCCACTCTTAAATCATCCTGATTAAAAAAAAAAAAAAAGGAAATGAGCATTAATTCATATTACTGATCATACACTACTATAACACCAGAGTACTAACTAACACTGATGCTGAGAACAGTTAGCATTAGCTAGCTAGTGATACACACTGCTGGTTAAGTTAGTGTAAGACTAACTCTTCATGTTAGAAAAAGCTAAATCTTGTTCAGTTTAAAGTCAGAAATAAACAGAAATAACTGTTATTAAGTGTGTGGTTTACTTACACGCACTCCATGCATTATATACACTTTCTCCGCCTCGCTAACTTGTATAGTTGCCATGTTTCAAATCCAGCAGCGCACGGTCTCATGGGCGCAATCTCAAACAGCTCCCTACAAGATACATAGTGCACTACATAGGGGGCGAAATGTATTACTGTACGACTGTGTAGTGTGCTTCTATAGCTAATATGAAAATATTTGAGATCAAACCAATAAAAGAAACACAAACTACAACGTCAAGATAAAGCGCCGTGAAAACATGGACAGAGACGAATGTGCAGTTCGGCATGTCAATTTTAAAGCCACACAGCTTATTTTAGTATTACATGAGATTAATACTCATAAAAGTTTACGCTGAATATCTTTTCAGTACTCGCTGAGTAGAAAGCACACATTTTTAAAAGAAAACTGTCTAAAAATAGTATTTATAAAACGGATAGTTCCGGTCCTAAAATCTGATTGGCTGAGCCGCGTTCGAAGCCGTTGTAAAGTCCCCGATAAACGCACACCTATGACCACCTCACATCATTCCATATTAATACGCCACTGAAAAGTGAATGTTATGTTCGCCCTCATGTTGCCTAGCAACACTGTTAACGGACTACGTGATTTCGCGGAAGAATGCTTTTTGTAAGTGTTTTTGTAAATAAAAACATTTATTTATTGAACATTGTTGTATTTTATTATATTTTATGTTGACCGCCGTTTTATAAAAGCAATAAGCCACTCGAGATCGTGCGTTACTTCTATGATTTTATCACGGGGAAAGACGTTTTAGGCACCAAAACGACCTTCCCGTGATAAAATCGCAGTAACGCACAGTGTCTCCACGTGGCTTATTGCTTTTATAATTAAAACTGAAAAGGAAGGTGCAATGCAAGGCATTTAATCAGAAACAGAACAGACTGAACAGAAGCACTCACTCTCTTAACCGCTTATGCAATTAGGGTCGGGTGCTGGAGCCTATCCCAGCTTTTCAATGGGCGCAAGGCACACAGTAACAACCTGGACATGTTTTTGGACTGTGGGAGGAAACCGGAGCTCCCGGAGGAAACCAACGCAGACACGGGGAGAACACGCAAACTCCGCACAGAAAGGACCTGGACCGTCCGGGGATCGAACCCAGGACCTTCTTGCCGTGAGGCTACAGTGCTACACACTGAGCCACCGTGCCGTCCTGAACAGAAACAGTGAAAAGTGTATGCTTGAGCAGACGGGGGGAAACTACGCAAACGTTTAAAACAGCTTCCAGGAATTCTAACTAAAATTCCTAGGAAAATTAAAAGACAAAATTATTAAGAGACAAAAAGGAGGGGAGAAGAGAATACAGGAAAGGAAAGAACAGAAATGCCATAGTACAAGTACAAATCATATTTAGTCATTTTACTCTTAATTGTGTTACTATTAAATGTTTTTAGCTTCGGATCTTCGGAGTAGTGCACAGGACGTTTTATTGTCTTTTACAGCCTGTTTTCCTAACATGTCTGTGACACAAATATTGGGCTGGTTTTAGCTTTTGAAGGGTGGGTTTAAGACAGAATTTGGGTTGGATTTTTTTGCTAAACTTTGCAATCCCTGTTCAAATAAGTTTAGTAGTATGAGTAATACAAGAGGTGCAGGTTTGGCGAAGCATAAAAATGACAAATTATTTTAAGAAATCAGTAAAAATGGAAAATAAGAAAGAAAGAATAAGGGATAAAAACTGCAAATGTTTAAAACAGCTTTTTATGTGACCAGGAATTCTAACTAGAAATTTTAGGAAAATGAAAAGACAAAATTATTAAGAGACAAAAAGGAGGGGAGAAGAGAATACAGGAGAGGAAAGAACAGAAATGTCACAATACAAGTACAAATTATATTTAGTCATTTTACTCTTAATTGTGTTACTGTTAAATGTTTTTAGCTTCGGATCTTAAATAATAATAATATTAAAATATTATTAACTATATAATAATAAAATAAAAACTCTAATAATAATAATAATAATACACAATGCTTTATATGCTCTATAAAGATACACATTCGAATATACAATTGAAAACAAAGTAAGATTAACAGAATATTTAAGAGTAGTGCACAGGACGTTTTATTATCTTTTACAGCCTGTTTTCCTAACATGTCTGTGACACATATTGGGCTGGTTTAAGCTTCTGAAGGATGGGTTTAAGACAGACTTTGGGTTGGATGTTTTTGCTGGACTTTTCAAGTCTGGTTCAAACTGGTATATTAGTATGATTAATACAAGAGGTGCCAGTTTGGCAAAGCATTAAAATGACATTTTTTAGGAAATCAGTAAAATGCAAAATAAGAAAGAAAGAATAAGAAAAACAAACTGTGCAAACGTTTAAAAAGCTTTTTATGTGACCAGGAATTCTTACTAGAAATCCTAGGGAAATGAAAAGACAAAATTATTAGGAGACAAAAAAGAGGAGAGAAGAGAATACAAGAGAGGAAAGAACAGAAAAAAAGAAGTACAAGTCAAATTCAGTCTGTTTGTTGTATTTTTGGATTTTAACGTAATGTTTTACACTTTGGTTACATTCACGACAGGAGCAGTAGTTACTCATTACACAAGATTCATTAGTTCACAAGGTTATATCTAACACAGTCTTGGACAATTTAGTGTCTCCAATTTACCTCACTTGCATGTCTTTGGACTGTAGGAGGAAACCGCAGGAAACCCAAACGGGCACGGTGAGAACATACAAACTCCACACAGAAAGGACCAGGACCGTCCCTCAGACTACAGTCCAAAGACATGCAAGTGATGTGAATTGGAAATTACATTTACATTTTCAGTATTTAGCAGACGCCTTTATCCAAAGCGACTTACATTACAGTTACAGTGTACAGTCTAAGCAATTGAGGGTTAAGGGTCTTGCTCAAGGGTCCGCAGTGGTGGGGCTTGACCCAGTGATCTTCTGATTACTAGTGCAGTACCTTAACCGCTAGGCTACTGCCCCTACTATACTAAATTGTCCATGACTGTGTTGAACTGATGAATCTTGTGTAACCAGTAATTATCTGTCCTGTCATGAATGTAGTGTGTAAAAGTGTGTAAAACATGAAATCCTAATAAATAAATAGCCTCTGAAGGATGGGTTTAAGACAGACTTTGGGCTGGATTTTTTGCTGGACATTGCAGATCCGGTTCAAACTTGTTCATTAGTATGAATATTTAAGAGGTGCAGGTTTGGCAAAGAATTAAAATGACAAATATTTTTAAAGAAATCAGTAAAATGGAGAATAAGAGTCAAGATTTAAGAGTTTTATTGTCATGTGCACAGAAGAACGAGTAGTTACATTGTACAATGAAATTCTTACTTTGTTCGTCCTCCAAACGTCCTCCAAACTTTTAAAATATAAAAACTATAAAACTTTTGATATACAAAAGAATAAAAATAGAATTAAAGAAATAATGTAACTAGCGTAGCTAAAACAACACACATTTCTCTTTTACTAAAGGGTTTATTTATGTATGTATTTATTTATTTGTTTATCTATTTATTTATTCATTTGCTTAGCCACTGTACATAACAAGTAAACAGTATCAGGGTCAGTCTTTCCACAGGCGGCATGGTGGCTCAGTGGGTAGCGCTGTCGCCTCACAGCAACAAGGTCCTGGGTCCATGTCCGGGTCCTTTCTGTGTGGAGTTTGCATGTTCTCCCCGTGTCTGCTTGGGTTTCCTTTGGGAGCTCTGGTTTCTTCCCACAGTCCAAAGACATGCAAGTGAGGTGAACTGGAAATACTAAATGGTCCATGACTGTGTTTGACATTAAAAACCTAAACTGATGAATCTTGTGTAACCAGTAACTACGTGTCCTGTCATAGTGTGTCCTGTAGTGTGTAAAAGTGTGTAAGACATGAAATCCTAATAAATAAATACATAGCCTCTGAAGGATGGGTTTAAGACAGACTTTGGGCTGGATTTTTTTTGCTGGACCTTTGCCATTCCGGTTCAATCTCGATCATTGGTATGATTACTTAAGAGGTGCAGGTTTGACTTAAGCAATAGAACACGAGAGGGAGTGTGTTATTGCGAATAACATCACGGCTGTGATTTGGTCGCAGGCACGAGCCGAAGGCGAGCTATTAAGGCTATTAAGCTATTACTGGGCTATTAAGCTAACTGTTCGCATTACAAACACATTAATGTTCCCTACATAGTGCACTAGATTATGTATCAGATTACGGATTTATGTTCCCTACATAGTACACTACATAGTAAATTAGACAATTGGTTATTCTATGTTCCCCACACAGTGCGCTAGATTGTATATCAGATAACGCATTCATGTTCACTACATAGTGCACTAGATAGTGAATTAGACAATTGATTTATGTTCCCTACACAGTGCGCTAGATTGTATATCAGATAACGGATTTAAAACGCGATCGGGAAAAAAGTGTGTGTCGCCTGCGTGCGCGTTTGTGTGCATGAAGCTTGTCGTTACTGGCAACACGTCAGCGGATTAATACAGTTGTGGTGTGAAAAGGCCGTGCTGTTATCACGAATATCAGCATGGTTAGAACGCTTCTCAACCAATCAGATTGTAAGGTTGGAACTAACTGTTGTATAAAAAGCAATAAAGAGTAAGAAATCTTGTAACAAGCATAGCTGAAACGACATACAATTCTCTTTTACTGAAGGGTTTATTTATGTATTTATTTGTTTATGAATAAACAAATAATTGTGGCTCAGTGGGTAGCATCGTCGCCTAACAGCAACAAGGTCCTGGGTCCAGGTGGAGCGGTCCAGGTCCTTTCTGTGTGGCGTTTGCATGTTCTCTTCGTGTCTGTGTGGGTTTCCTTCAGGAGCACCGGTTTTCTCCCACAGTCCAAAGACATGCAAATGAAGTAAATTGAAGATACGAAATTGGCCATGACTGTGTTTGACATTAAAAGACTTAAACTGATGAATCTTGTGTAAAGAGTAATTACCTGTCCTGTCATAAATGTAACCAAAGTGTGTAAAACATGACGTTACATTCCTAATAGTCTTTCCACAGAGATGCTGCACGGTTCACTACAGTTGGTGGCAGTAATGAGCACTGTAGTTTTCCACACCCGCTGTTGAAGAAGAAGCTCTACCGCTACATGTGTTTCTGCATGGTGAACCTGGTGAGTACATTTCAGCTATTTAACAATGATTTACTTCAAATGATCGTTTAGTATTATTATGATAGTTTGTTGATGCGCTATGACGTTGTTTTTAACTCTATAGCATATAATGCTGATGCCATGTAAAGCTCAGCACATTTGAACCTAATAAGAACCTTAAAAATTAACATTTTCACATTTAAATGTTTGAACAACCTGTAAGGAAGAAGCTTTAATGTGTTGGCTTTGGAGCAGGTTTCTTTCTTACATGACAGCCTGTAATCCCATGGTGATTCAAAGCTTGTTCGACTGTACACAGTGAGTGTGTTTGCATTCACTTAGTCATCAGATTCCCAAAAACACAGCAAAACATACAGATTATGGCGAGTTCTTAAAACCAGGTAATATTGTAATTACATATTTTACTGAGTGCTGCTATACAAATAAGGTTTTATTTCATTTTAAATATTCAAATAGCTAAATAATTGACCTACATTCAAGCAGGTAGTAGTTTTTTTTTAGTTTAGATCTGCTTATATATAAAAAAAATAATAAAAAAAAAATATTTAAGGAAGAGTGGTTTACTTAAAATATGCCTCTGTCATTCATCTCCATAGTCAATACACAAGATTAATCAGTTCACAAGTTTAATGGCAAACACAGTCATGGACAATTTTGTGTCTCCAATTCACCTCACTTGCATGTCTTTGGACTGTGGGAGGAACATGCAAACTCCACACAGAAAGGACCCGGACCGCTCCACCTGGGAATCGAACCCAGGACCCTCTTGCTGTGAGGCGACAGTGCTACCCACTGAGCCACCGTGCTGTCTTCATCTCAATTTTTATGTTTAATCATTTAATACATACACATGAACTATATTGTTGGAAAACCTGTCATCTTTAGAAAATTTACTTAAAGTCTAAGGCTACTTTTTAAATTAACTAGTTCTAAATAGTTCAAATGAGCACCACATTGTTTCATTTTAGTAATCAGAATTATACACTAATCAGCCATAACATTAAAACAACCTCCTTGTTTTTATCAGCTCCACTTACCATATAGAAGCACTTTGTAGTTCTACAATTACTGACTGTAGTCCATCTGTTAATCTGCATGCTTTGTTAGCCCCCTTTCATGCTGTTCTTCAATGGTCAGGACTCTCCCAGGAACACTACAGAGCAGGTATTATTTGGGTGGTGGATCATTCTCAGCACTGCAGTGACACTGACATGGTGGTGGTGTGTTAGTGTGTGTTGTGCTGGTATGAGTGGATCAGACATAGCAATGCTGATGGAGTTTTTAAACACCTCACTGTCACTGCTGGACTGAGAATAGTCCACCAACCAAAAATATCCAGCCAACAGCGCCCCGTGGGCAGCAGCCTCTGACCCACCACTGATGAAGGTCTAGAAGATGATCAACTCAAACAGCAGCAATAGATGAGCGATCGTCTCTGACTTTACATCTAAAAGGTGGACCAACTAGGTTGGAGTGTCTAATAGAGTGGACAGTGAGTGGACCATTGAAGAACAGCATGAAAGGGGGCTAAAAAGCATGCAGAGAAACAGATGGACTACAGTCAGTAATTGTAAAACTAAGTTGAGCTGATAAAATGGACAGTGAGTGTAGACACAAGGAGGTGGTTTAATGTTATTGTTTCTTACAATAATGTTCTATTTATTATTTAAGTGCTTGTGTTTGTTAAAAGCTTTTATTGTAAAGACATGGAAGATTTAATATGCATTCTGTGTCTATGTTTGCCTTTTGCAGATAATAAGTACCTTTTAAAGACCTATAATACAATGCTGAGTGACAGTGAGGCTGACGACCTTCTAAAATTCCTCCAGCTGGACATCCGGGCAGATGTTAAGGGCCAGGCCACAGAGTACGTCCTTGGCCTGACGGGGACACGAGATGGCTGTTGTTACCTGCGGACGAAGCCGCTCTTCCTTAAGGCTTTGGTCACACTCACAGCAGATCTCTCTATCGCTATTGTAAAGGACTGTTATCATGCCCTGGTCAACCTTTCAGCCGATGAAAAACTTCACAAGCCCTTGATAAAGGAGGCGGACATTCTTACTGTGCTGGTGAGACACCTTGTGGACTCGCAGTATGAGTTCTCTGACCGTGTCTGCACCATCCTCACCAACCTGTCCAGGCATAAAAAGACCTGTGTGGAGGTGTTCCATGCACTGCAGGAGCAGATTGGTCTGGCTAAATTGGTTGAGATCTTCTGCACTGAATGTTTTAACAAAAAAGCATCACTGCACTATCTGGGACCCCTGCTGTCCAACTTCACGCAGCTGCCAGAGGCCAGGCAGTTCATCCTGGATAAAGAAAGGTCAGTCTTGTCTTCAGAAGCTAGTAGTATTTAGAAAAAGGTGGATAGATTTCGGGCAGGTTCTGATTTTTGGTCACTGTCTGAGGCAAGTTCTCTGCAGGGGTTCCTCTGGATACTCTGTTTTACTTACACTATGCCAGTTGGTAAATTAGCTACTGAAAATTGTCCCTTATTCTCTTTTAGTGATGAATTGATTGAATGTGTGGTGCACATGCAATTGATTACCCTGTCCAGGTTGTACGCTTGCGTTTAGTGTTTTATGGACCTGATCAGAATAAAGTGATTGTAAAGAATGATCTTGCATTAGCATACATAACAGGTGTGGCCAGAATTGCACCTTGCTGCTCAACAATCTAACCATACTGCAGCATCACTGCATTCAGAGATGCTAATGCTTGAGTGGTTAACGACTGAACCTTTTCATCCCAAACCATTGGCATTACAGCTACAACAGCCCCCACTCTTCAGGAATGGCTTTTCACTAAATTTGGAGTGTGGCTGTAAATTCATTCAAAATAGCGTTCGTAGGTTAGAAAACCAATGTTGGGCCACAAGGCCTGACTTGCAACCAGCATTCCAATTCTTCCCAAATGTGTTTAATAGGGTTAAAATCAGGTATAGGTTACTGAAAGTTACTCTACACAATAATCGTCAAATTATGAACAATTCCAACAACACAGGAAAAATAACAATTTTGAAATATAATAATCATGTATTTTCTTTCTATGTTAAAGAATAAATACATTCTATGTATGTATAAATACATACAGGAGATGTACTCTGATTAGCCATATCATTAAAACCACCTCCTTGTTTCTACACTCACTGTCCATTTTATCAGCTCCACTTACACTTTACACTCTACCTAGTTGGTCCACCTTATAGATGTAAAGTCAGAGATGATCGCTCATCTATTGCTGCTGTTAGAGTTGGTCATCTTCTAGAGCAGGGGTGTCAAACTCACGGCCTGCGGGCCAGATCCGGCCCGCCGCGTCATTTGATCCGGCCCGCGAGAGCTTAAACGACTTTGTGATGGTTCGAGCAGAGCGGTAGAGAGAACAGAGTGGCGACACTCCCATAGGGAACCGTTGGAAAGGGGGCGGGACATTTTTTCTGCCCAGCTTCCGGGTTGTGGAGCTCTGTATAGTTCCAAACAACCCATAGAGCCCCATTCATTTCCACTACTTATCAAACATTTTTAGCTGTATGTTGCTTTGTTTTAAAAAAATTATGAATTTAATGTCATTAATATACTTAATACTGTTATTGTTTAGCATTTGCTCAGCACTAAATGTTACATGTTTATCTTAATTAATAGGTATAACCCAATTTAGCTTAGTCAGTTAAGCTTAATTAATGACACACGAGTCTTTTCACCTAAAATGAGTTGATTAATCAAGAGTCTTGTTACAGAAATGATCATAAAACATTAGAACCACAATAAATCATTATACTTTTACTTTCATACTTAAGTACATTTGAAGGTAAATTTAGTTTAGTACTTTAGTGGAGGTAAAGAGTATTTTTACTTTTACTACTACTTTTACTGGAGTAATATGTTACCTTGGATATCTCTACTTTAACTCAACTACATGGTTTGTCTACCTTGTCCACCACTTACATTAGACAAAATGAACTAGTGCATATTCATAATGAATTCATTAATGTATTACATGTAGGAATCAATTATTAATCACTCATGAAATAAGAGATGAATGAATGCTTTTTCATGTACCTGCACTATAATGTTTTTGGTACGGTAATGTGTTTATCAATCTGTTCATTCAGTGCAGGTAAACCTTATGAATCCAGCACATGACTTAGTGTTTAGCAAAAATGATTATTATTATGAATCCTCAGGAAAGTGAAGGGAGATTAGTTTATGCAAAAAACAAAACATAAAAAACTTTAATGTCTATACTGTATATTGTCTCTACTACTTAAGGATATCGCATTATGTAATGTATGCTAATATAATGTACTGTGTGTTAACAAGAACGACCTATTAACAAGTCATTATAAACATCAATCTTCCACTTTATATACCAAATTGACATTAAAGCAGATGCAGTAAATGTAAACGCAGTTGAAAATACCCAGAAATTGTACAAATGTTTATTATTTGCCGTTTAATATTTCATTTACTGCTGCCTGTCCCATTTGAGAACATGACAGCGCCGGGTTTGTTTGGAACTATTGAGGGTTACATGAACCACGTGACCGCGTAGCGGCGAGATCAAGGAGTGTCGCAACTCTCTCTATCTACGGCTCTGGGTTCGAGTCGTTACAGAGACCCGCTTATAATTTAATGCGCTCCTGCGCCTTTAAGAGACAACGCGACATCGTAGTCATGGCAACTAACTTTAACCTTCGCTAAGAAGCCATGTGACTTTTACAGCAAAAGAACGCGGGGTAGCGTAGTCAGTAATGTAAACAATAATAAATAAATACAAATAATTATATTGCAATATAATACCAAAGCATTGTCTGTAAGTAGTGGCGTTTATATTCTCAGTTGTTAGTAAATGTTTAGTGAGTATATCACAGCGTTTTAGTTACAAATTTACTGTAATTAAATACTGTTGTTACGTTACTATAGCAATTAGTATCTTTACACACAATTTTAACTCGTTATTTTACGCTTGGTTAAATCTCATTGTACCAGATGTAACACTTGACTACAGCTGTGTGCTTTTACTGTATTAGGTTCTTTATTGTTTTTATTGTTTGTATTTTTACTTCATTTTGATGCACACAGCTGGGGAGCAAATAAACCGACTGTATTCTGAAGGGAGCTGTCTGTCTGTCTGTCTGTCTAGCTGAGAAAAGGGGGATAAACTATTAGTGAGGGCAGAATGATTGTCTTAAAAATACACTGTAAAATCCTAAATAAACTGCATCTTTCAAAATGCAGGCTGATTTTGTGACCTGCAAAGTGACACATCCCACCAGTAGATGATGTTACACATATTTACACATGATCCTAAAATGTACAAAAAGATAATTAAGAAAATTAAGCATAAGGAGGAAATTTAATGAAAGTGAAAACAAGTTTGTGCTTCAGGAAGAGAAACCGGTGCGTCTCTTGTGTTATGAGGCCGTGTCTGTGGTAAAGTAGGACAATATAAATGCAGAATTCACCCTCCAAGAAAAACAGTAATGTGACTGCAATCACAGCAGGATACGTTACAATCGGCCCTTTGAGGGCCACCATAATGCTGATGTGGCCCTCGGTGAAAATGAGTTTGACACCCCTGTTCTAGACCTTCATCGGTGGTCACAGGACGCTGCCCACGGGACGCTGTTGGCTGAATATTTTTGTTTGGTGGACTATTCTCAGTCCAGCAGTGACAGTGAGGTGTTTAAAAACTCCATCAGTGCTGCTGTGTCTTATCCACTCATACCAGCACAACACACACTAACACACCACCACCATGTCAGTGTCACTGCAGTGCTGAGAATGACCCACCACTCAAATAATACCTGCTCTGTAGTGGTCCTGTGGGGTCCTGACCATTGAAGGACAGGGTAAAAGCAGGTTAAAAAAGCATTTAGAGAAACAGATTGACTACAGTCAGTAATCGTAGAACTACAAAGTGCTTCTATATGGTAAGTGGAGCTGATAAAATGGACAATGTGTTTAGAAACAAGGAGGTGGTTTTAATGTTATGGCTGATCGGTGTAAATCCTATTTTATATGTTGATAAAAACAACATAAATGAATCAATAATGCCCATATATTTATGTTTAGTCTTTACTTATATGGTAGAAATAGCCACTATGACCTGCTTATGTCTTCCACATGCTGACAAAAGGCTACAATGGTTCAATTAGATTCAAATCTGTACATTAGTTTCATATTTACAGGCATAATAAAGGCAAATCATACACTTTCCCAGGTTTCCAGTTGTTTATACACATTTCTTGGCCATCGAAGTTTCCCACTCAGACAGATAACTTTTTTCCTGGCTTCAAATACAAATTTTTAAGTTTGACTCCATGTTTCCATTTTTGGAATAAGGAAAATTTTAATCCGAAGTGTGAAGAAGGCTTTATGTTGTTCTTTTAATGGAGGAACGTCAGAAAATGTTTAAATAACTGAATGATGATGATGTAAATGGAACCGATGCATCAGATTTGTCTCACCATGTCTGTTTAATGTCCTTGGAGAACGAGTGATGAGAAATCCACTAAAATGATTTGCTGGAGGATTCAGGATTGTTGGAATGACTGTAGCAATCTCAGGCATGTTGATGAAATGGTATTATTGGTCGCAATACCAGGTGACCTGCAAGAACTGGTGTGTCATATCGGTAAGGCTGTGAAAGAAAATAACATGCTAATAAATGCAGCAAAACAGAATATCTTTATTGTTATTTTACCAGGTATAACGAAATTAAGGTGCAATACTCTCTAGTGTTATAAACAATAAATTAAAAAAACTAGAATTTACAAAATACCAAACATTTGCATTCACAAAATTTACAGAATTTACAATAACACAATGACATTAACACACAAAATAGACTTTCTGTTAGTAACAAGCTGGTGGAAATTGCACATTACCCTTTGTAAACATTGTAAACATTGCCTGAAAATTGCACAGTCCCATGTATTTAATGAAAATTGCACAGTCCCATGTGTTAGTGAAATTGCACAGTCCCATGTGTTTAATGAAATCACTTTATATAGAAGTTTTTAGAGTTCATACTGCGGTGGGGTAAAAGCTATTTTTGAGCCGGTTTGTCCTTGTTTTGATAGTTCTGTACTGTCTGCCTGATGGTAACAACTCAGATGGTGGCCGGGGTAAGACTTGTCCATTACAATTTTGTTATATTTTGAATTTTTTAATTTTGGGGTGAGACTTGTCCATTACAATTTTGTTATTTTTTTAATTTTTTAATTTTGGGGTGAGACTAAAAACAAAAGTAATGATGAACATTGCAGTACCAGAGATTATAGTGGAAGGTAGAGAATTTGAACAAGTGTACTCCTTCTTATACAACCCCAAATCTTAAAAAAAATTGGACAGTATGGAAAAAGCAGATATGCAGTGTTTAACATTTACTGTTGCAATCAATATATACCCAAGATATTTCATGTTTGCCTAGTCAACTTAATTAAATTTGTTAATATACATTCATTCCTGCATTTCAGGCCTGCAACACACTTCAAAAATGTGTTGAAATGAAGTTTACCAGACAAAACATGATATATCTAGGGTTCATACTGTCTGCAAAGACATAAAAGTCAAAGCAAATGTAAAAAAACAGTGCATATTTATCATACTGTCCCAACCTTTTCTGATTTGGGGTTGTATTTGGGATGCAGAGTATCAAATACTGCAGAATGTGCTGGTGAAGTGAAGTCAAGAATGGCAATGGGCATAGCAGTGATAGTCAAATTGACAAGGATATGAAAACAAAAAACAAGTTAGCACCATCACCAAGCTACGATTAATGAAAGCCTTGCTCTGGCCAGTAGCCACATATGGATGTGAAGCCTGGTCTCTGAAGTAAGAGAAAGAAAGATGCCTTCAGACTTTTGAGAACAAGTGCATCAGTACACTGGTGAAAATCTCATGGAGGACAATAATGATCACTAAGCAATTTAACAAAATGGTCAGAAAAGAAAAGGAGCTACTGAACCACGTTAAGTTCTGTAAGTTGCATTACTTTGGGCAAGATAACTTGGCACTGATGATTTAGACATTAACGGGCTAGTCTGCAACAACCAACACCGAACAGAGGGCATTGACCCATCTGTGTAGCCAACCATCGAAAAGCAATGATGGCATAGTGATGTGACATGTATTTTTGTTCTTTCCTCTAGGTGTGTTATACAGAGGCTCGTGTCCTACACACAGTATAAGGCATCAGTTACCAGGCGGGGTGGAGTGGTGGGCACTCTCAGAAACTGCTGTTTTGACTACAGTAAGCATTAACTATTGCAATACAATGACATTTGTACAATGACATGGAGCTTAGAATGTTTTATTTTGCTTATAGAATACCATGAGTGGTTGTTGAGTGATGCTGTGGATATTTTACCCTTCCTGCTGTTACCACTAGCTGGTCCAGAGGAGCTGTCTGAAGAGGAAAATGAAGGTAATAGCTTTAATTTTCATGTCTAGTGTCACTTTCAAAGTGGCTTCCAGTGGTAATAAGTAATCATATATAATAATACCCCTCAAAAGTAACAATTTGAATGTCAGCAAAGTTTGTGAGGGGTCATTTTTTTGCAGGAATTACAGGGTTCAAAATGGGCTAGTGGTATTCCTGCTCAAATCAGAATTATAAAAATTTAAAGAAAATTTAACATGTACTGATCGATGGAGCATCTTATTTCTCCTGATACTAGCCTAAAATGCTGGATCAGTGTTGGGTGAATTTTGTTTTTTATCTGATTTACTGAAGCATTCTGTCCCATCAACATAGGGAATGTTAACTGACATGACACATTCAGTGTATGTCTGAATGTATTCAATGCAGGCATATGACACAAATTGTCCTAATTACCAATCGGATGTCCGTATCTACTTAATATAAAATAAAACATTTTGCTTCTATTTAGAGCCTTGATATCTGTATTTAACTGAAAATGCAAAAGATTGAAATAGCATTGCAGTTCTGGCTTTTGTGCAGATTGGTTCAAAACCTGAGCCACAGTCTATTATGCCAGCTCATTACTACTGCTGATACCCTGATTCGATCACAGTGGTTCCATTTGCCTGGTTCGATGCTCTGCAAACACAAAGGAGCAAGTCTAGGGAAAAGCTATATTTTTATTTTGTGGCTTGTGTTTTTATGTGGCATATATGTGCTGATGTTATGATGAGGACCACTCTTTAAGCAAACATTCTCTTAGCTACCATAAATTCTGCAATCAGTTTAAAAAAACATACATCAGTTTGTGTATATGGGCCAGATAGGACAATGTTTTAAACTATCGCTTATAGATTATTAAGCAAAACACAATTCTACACAATGAAAACACAGGACATTTTGTTGAATGTAACACATACAGTATTACCAGTATTTCTTCAAAATGTATTGCCAACAGCTAGACTTGGTATTATCTAGCCCTGTACAACATAAATGTCTTATGTTGAACCCTTTGAAAAGTGGTTAAAACATATCAGTCTGGAAAGATTACAAAGCCATTACATTAGCACTTAATGTAACATACGTGAAGTTATGATACACAAATTGTTTTTCTTTTTAAAAGAAATTGGGAGCGGCGCTCAGGTGGCGCAGCGGTAGAATACACTAGCAAATACATAGAATACATTGTATCGAATCTCAGCTGTGCCATCCGGCTGGGCTGGGCGACTATATGAACAACGTTTGGCTGTTGCGATTACGACCTCTGCTGGCTGATTGGTGGCGTCTGCACAGATTGGAGGAATAATGCTGATCAGCGTGTGGCTCTCCGTGATAAGGCTGATTCGCATAAGAACTGAACTCGTGCAGGTGAAAAGATGCAGTCGGGTACTGCTCACGTGTCGGAGGGGGCGTGTGTCACTTCGCTCTCCACAAACGGGACGGGGGTCAGCTCCAGTAGAGAGGCATAATGAAAAAAAAAATGTTTATTCCACAGCAGTGTATGTAGTGGTTGTAAAACTAGCTGCATATTCTTTCAAAAGCAACATTTTTTTGTGTGCTCATACCTTGTGTTATAACAGTTTTTGAGTGTACTAGTTCAGAGAATCATGAAAAGCAATTAGTGCAATGAAGCCACACACTGAGCTTAAGGCTAACTGTGTGAAAGAAGTGCAAAAGCCATGCTAAGTGTTTCCATATTGTGCACAGCAGCATCAAGAACAAATAATGAACATGGACTGTTAACTGGATAGGCGTAAACAAAACGTTTAAAACTGGCTTAAATTAAGCAGTGTATGTCTGAATGTATTCAAGCAAGTCTAAATAACATTAATTTGCTCATGCATGTTTATGACTAGGACCAAAACAATGACACTCAGAATGTGTAGCAGTTATCAGTGTCTTTCTCTGACATGCTTGATAAATACCAACCCTTTGAAACGCTATTTATCTTTTTTGACTTGTAAAATGATCTCTGCTCTTTCTAAATATAAATTAAGGCGCAAAAAAGAATTTCTCTTCACAGTTATGACCATAAGTTAATACATTTTTGCAGATGCATGTTTTCGTCAGTAGAGGGCAGTGTTAATTCAATGAATAGCAAGCTATGTTACGAGCGGGTTAGTTCGAAATAATTAGTGGTGGTAAATTCGGTTCATTTATGGACTCGGGTTAATCTGAGTCACTCAGTAATGTGATCCGGTTCACTTGAGTCCCCCCCCCCCCACTCGTCCAATAAATCAAATTTTAATTTAAATTCCAAACACCGAAAATAAACAAACACAACCTAAACACAAATAACAACAGCACTGTCACCTCACAGCAAGAAGGTCCTGGGTTTGATCCCCGGGTGTGGCGGTCCAGGTCCTTTCTGTGTGGAGTTTGCATGTTCTCCCCGTGTCCGCATGGGTTTCCTCCGGGTGTTCCGGTTTTCTCCCACAGTCCAAAGACATGCAAATGAGGTGAATTAGAGACACAAAATCATTCATGACTGTGTTCAATATAACCTTGTGAACTAATGAATCTTGTGTAATAAAAAAACTACCGTTCCTGTCATGAATGTAACCAAAGTGTAAAACATGACGTTCAAATCCTAATAAACAAACAAACATTGCGTTCATTCAAACCATGGGTCCAAAAGTGTGGCTTCTACCAGTACGTGGACCGTTTCAATCTGTCCAAACCGTTTTTTTTTTCCCCGGTGAGTCTGATCACTCGCCTTATGTACTTAGCAGCAGCCAGTCAGAGGACTCATAGGATCCGGGTTAATTGAGACCTCAGATTTGTGATTCCTGATTCAGTACAAAGATTCGAATCATTAACCCGGGTGATTCACGAAACGCCCAGCTCTAGAAATAATAGTTAGAGTTTTGCCTCAGTTTTGAGTTTACGTTTAAAATGACTGATTTTATAGTGCCATTTGTGCGAGATTTTATTAGTTTTGTTTAATATGATCCCCTTTAACATCTGTTTGTAGTTAGTCAGCACAATGGCTTTTTGAACAATAAACAGCCCAATAAACAACAACATCTCTTGTGAGGTCTTCAGACTCATTCGAACTCAGACGTTAACTCAGAATGACTTTATAGCAGTGGGTACATTTTCCCATTGTTGTTTTGTATGTTTTTGTAAAGGTCTGCCTGTGGATCTGCAGTACCTTCCTGAGGACAAAGCACGAGAAGAAGACCCAGACATCCGTAAGATGCTTATTGAGACATTACTGCTGGTAAGAACAAGTCCTTCAAGGTGTCCATATAATTAATAGTGTGAATTAATTTTCACGTTAAAAGCTACACTGATCAGCCATAACATTAAAACCACCTCCTTGTTTCTACACTCACTGTCCATTTTATCAGCTCCACTTACAATATAGAAGCACTTTGTAGTTCTACAATTACTGACTGTAGTCAATCTGTTTCTCTGCATACTTTTTTAGCCTGCTTTCACCCTGTTCTTCAATGGTCAGGACCCCCACATGACCACCACAGAGCAGCTTTTATTTAGGTGGTGGATCATTCTCAGCACTGCAGTGACACTGACATGGTGGTGGTGTGTTAGTGTGTGTTGTGCTGGTATGAGTGGATAAGACACATCAGAGCTGCTGGAGTTTTCAAATACCGTGTCCACTCACTGTCCACTCTATTAGACACTACTACCTAGTTGGTCCACCTTGTAGATGTAAAGTCAGAGACGATCGCTCATCTATTGCTGCTGTTTGAGTTGGTCATCTTCTAGACCTTCATCAGTGGTCACAGGACGCAGCCTACAGGGCGCTGTTGGCTGGATATATTTTTGGTTGGTGGACTATTCTCAGTCCAGCAGTGACTGAGGTGTTTACAAACTCCAGCACTGCTGTGTCTTATCCACTCGTACCAGCACAACACACACTAACACACCACCACCATGTCAGTGTCACTGCAGTGCTGAGAATGATCCACCACCCAAGAAATACATGCTCTGTAGTGGTCCTGTGGGGATCCTGATCATTGAAGAACAGGGTAAAAGCAGGTTAAAAAGGTATGTAGAGAAACAGATGGACTACAGACTACAGTATGGTAAGTGGAGCTGATAAAATGGACAATGAGTGTAGAAACAAGGAGGTGGTTTTAATGTTATGCCTGATCGGTGTATAGATAAAACACATAGCAATACAAAGTAATGAAATATTGATTCTTTAATAGTGTGCATGTTGTATTAATTCTATAGCTTACAGCCACCAGAGTGGGACGACAGATAATGAATAAGAAAAACGTCTATCCCATCATGAGAGAGTTCCATAAATGGGAAAAGGATCCAGTAGTGGTCTCCGCTTGTGAGAAACTTGTCCAGGTACAGTATATGCCTACCTGTGGTTCAGGACAAAGTCCAAAATTTGAATACATTTGTAAGGGACATGTACAGTATGTGCAAAAGTCTTAGACCACCTCTAGATTTGTTGTTTTAGAATTGTATAATAGCCATATGTTATTTTTTCTCAGTCTTTTTATTGGAATGCAATCAGGAATTACACGAAATTTGTATTCAGAATAAAAAAAAAATCACAGGCTAAGTGGTAATAATTTAGTGTAACCTCCCCCACACTAGCAATAGCAGGACTCAAATTAATGTCAATGCTAACACCTGTATTTTTCCTACAATTTCATGTCAACATGACTGCTGTGAAAAAGGTCTGTCACACCAGGTTCATGCAAGACGTGCTTGAGCATTACATACTCATGTTGTATGAGTTTAATTCATTGGAAGCTTGCTAATTTGCCAACTTTGAATCATATTCCATAAAAAATGCCAAAAATCAGTTTGACAGACCTAAAATCATAATTTTGCATGTTTCAAAGAAATATACAGAATAAAGAGTGGTCAAGGACAATAAAAGACTGGAGAGTAAGAAAACTCAAAATCTGGCCGCGCAGGTGGCGCAGCGGTAAAAACACATGCTGAAACCAGAGCTGGGATCTCGAATACATCATATCGAATATCAGCTCTGCCTGCCGGCTAGGCTGAGCGGTCACATGACCAACGATTGGCCTGTTGTTCAGATATGGGTGGGATTAAGCTGGATGGGGTCTCTCTCTCTCATAACTAATGCAATTACGACCTATGCTGGCTGATTGATGGCGCCTGCACAGAGATGAGAAAAGAGTGCTCTCAGGGTGTGTCTCTCCGTACACAACGCTGAGCTGCACTGCACTCGTCAAAGTGTAGGTGATAAGATGCATACGCATACGTATCGGAGGGGGCCTGGGTTAGCTTCGTTCTCCTCAATCAAAGCAGGAATCAGCATTGGTGGAGAGGAAGCATGACGCAATTGGGGAAAAAAGGGAGAAAATGCATAAATAAATATATATATATACAGTGTATCACGAAAGTGAGTACACCCCTCACATTTCTGCAAATATTTCATTATATCTTTTCATGGGACAACACTATAGACATGAAACTTGGATATAACTAAGAGTAGTCAGTGTACAACTTGTATAGCAGTGTAGATTTACTGTCTTCTGAAAATAACTCAACACACAGCCATTAATGTCTAAATAGCTGGCAACATAAGTGAGTACACCCCACAGTGAACATGTCCAAATTGTGCCTAAAGTGTCAATATTTTGTGTGACCACCATTATTATCACTGCCTTAACCCTCCTGGGCATGGAATTCACCAGAGCTGCACAGGTTGCTACTGGAATCCTCTTCCACTCCTCCGTGATGACATCACGGAGCTGGTGGATGTTAGACACCTTAAACTCCTCCACCTTCCACTTGAGGATGCGCCACAGGTGCTCAATTGGGTTTAGTCCATCACCTTTACCTTCAGCTTCCTCAGCAAGGCAGTTGTCATCTTGGAGGTTGTGTTTGGGGTCGTTATCCTGTTGGAAAACTGCCATGAGGCCCAGTTTTCGAAGGGAGGGGATCATGCTCTGTTTCAGAATGTCACAGTACATGTTGGAATTCATGTTTCCCTCAATGAACTGCAGCTCCCCAGTGCCAGCAACACTCATGCAGCCCAAGACCATGATGCTACCACCACCATGCTTGACTGTAGGCAAGATACAGTTGTCTTGGTACTTCTCACCAGGGCGCCGCCACACATGCTGGACACCATCTGAGCCAAACAAGTTTATCTTGGTCTCGTCAGACCACAGGGCATTCCAGTAATCCATGTTCTTGGACTGCTTGTCTTCAGCAAACTGTTTGCTGGCTTTCTTGTGCGTCAGCTTCCTTCTGGGATGACGACCATGCAGACCGAGTTGATGCAGTGTGCGGCGTATGGTCTGAGCACTGACAGGCTGACCTCCCACGTCTTCAACCTCTGCAGCAATGCTGGCAGCACTCATGTGTCTATTTTTTAAAGCCAACCTCTGGATATGACGCCGAACACGTGGACTCAACTTCTTTGGTCGACCCTGGCGAAGCCTGTTCCGAGTGGAACCTGTCCTGGAAAACCGCTGTATGACCTTGGCCACCATGCTGTAGCTCAGTTTCAGGGTGTTAGCAATCTTCTTATAGCCCAGGCCATCTTTGTGGAGAGCAACAATTATATTTCTCACATCCTCAGAGAGTTCTTTGCCATGAGGTGCCATGTTGAATATCCAGTGGCCAGTATGAGAGAATTGTACCCAAAACACCAAATTTAACAGCCCTGCTCCCCATTTACACCTGGGACCTTGACACATGACACCAGGGAGGGACAACGACACATTTGGGCACAATTTGGACATGTTCACTGTGGGGTGTACTCACTTATGTTGCCAGCTATTTAGACATTAATGGCTGTGTGTTGAGTTATTTTCAGAAGACAGTAAATCTACACTGCTATACAAGCTGTACACTGACTACTCTAAGTTATATCCAAGTTTCATGTCTATAGTGTTGTCCCATGAAAAGATATAATGAAATATTTGCAGAAATGTGAGGGGTGTACTCACTTTCGTGATACACTGTATATATAATGTGTGTGTGTGTGTGTGTGTGTGTGTGTGTGTGTATGTATATATATACACAGTGTGTATATATTAGGGATGCATCGATACCATTTTTTCCCAACCGAGTACGAGTACGAGTACAAGTACATGTATTTTAGTACTCGCCGATACCGATACCTATTTAGAATGATGCAATCTGGAGCATTATGGAATAGTGTAGTTTTTAGTGTAAAAATAGTGCAGTGGAACAGTTGCTTGGGTTGCCATCACTAATTGTAAAAAAAAAAAAAAAACAACAACACCGCACAGCCATCATTGAGAAAGCTTCTGACAAGCTAACGTAAACGTTCATTAATAAACGCACGTAATTAACGTTGTGCACATCATACATGCGATGCGATTCTGCTGATTGAAATATTTACTTTAAAAGGATAATACAGTCCGATCCCATCTGAGCCGATTCTATCAGCACGTACATTCGTGGTTCACCTCGGTAAATCGTAAACGACTCTGAGTCGGCTCCCGCTCTGTGGTTATAACCAGTATAATTAAGCCTGAGCTTTATAAGGTAAGCGAGTCACACAAAATGTTCTGTAGTAGTTGGTGTTTATTTACAACCGCATCATTCATTATAACAGTAAACACGGAGAGATGACTGAGAAAAGAAACTTACGCTGCGCTGAAAATGAGTCGACTCCTGAATCACTTGTATCGACACTGTGAACAGAGTATTGAACACAAACACGTCCTATAACAGCGGTCGCTGCTTTTGTAACCAGTTATCTTCGCTGTTAGCTCTATTTTGAAGTTTTGTTTTTTTTTCAAACGGAACTAAATAACATTAAACGTGCGTGTGAGCGTGGTCAGTGAGAATAATTCAATCTGTCTCCCGTGGGTGAAAAATGAATTGCTTTAGTTTTAGAAGTAAAAAAATCTCGTAATGTCACTCGCGCCCCACAGGTTGAAAATCCCTGCGTTAACGCAGCAACGTGCACTAGGCACAAGGTATCGGATGTTTAGTATCGGAGCCTCGTTTGCGAGTACGAGTTAATGAGCGAGGTATCGGGCTAATACCCGATACTAGTATCGGTACTCATGCATCTTCAGTATATATATATATATATATATATATATATATATATATATATATATAGAAAACTTTCAAAATTTGATGAGACGTTTCACTTTGAGAGATTGGAAGAAGTCCATCAAGGACCTGGCTCAGCATTTGGCAGCTTCATCAGGACGCCAAGTTGACACTTCTGAAGTAACAGTCCGAAGGAGCTTGATCAGAAATGGTCAGCCAAGAAACCACTTTTACGGAGAAGGAACAGGGTCACTAGGCTAAGATATGCTAAAGCTCACAAAGACTGTAATGAGTATCAGTAAAAAAAGAATTGTTATGGAGTGGAGTCCAAGTTTGATTTTTTTTAGTCCAGTCCTAATGTGAGAAGTAGAGTTGAAGAGAGATGGAAGAATGAGTGCTTGCAGCCTTCAGTGAAACATGGTGGAGGGTGTGTCCTGGTCTGGGGCTGCATATTTGCCAGCGACAGGTTTTAATTCAGCATTCCATTACCTCTGGGCGGGCTTGATTGAGAATGTTTATTTTTTGATTTATTATTATTTTTATATCATGATAACAATTCCAAGCACACTTCTAATATAGTGAAAGCATATTTGGAGAGGAAAACAGCTGATAACACACTGACAATCATGGACTGGCCTCCACATAGTCCTGACCTGGATATTATAGAGCCAATATGAGATCACCCATTAGTATGGACAGAGAAAGAAATAAAAGACTTCCACTGTTAGGTCCTTGACCAAAGCCCTAAACCTTCAGGGAAGTTTGTCCAGATGTAATTAAGGCATCAAGCGTATTCAAGAATAGTCAAGATGTGATCAGCAACAAAGTTTGTAGATCTTAAAGGTGCTGATTTTCAAACATATTATGTAATTTTTCTTCCAAAAGCATTTTATTGTGAAATACTGCGCCACAGCTTTAAACAAATTACATTTTAATTTAATTACATTTACTTAGATAATGGTAAGATTCCTAAAAAATGACATTATTTTGTAGACTTACTAGCTTTGTTACCTACATAAACTCATCAGCCCCTTTATTAAAAACACAGTTTTATACTGTATTTACTTTTATTATTCGGTCTGGGATAATGAACTCCTAATTCATTTACGGTCAGACACTGTCCCTACCATCTTCAGGTAGCTGCAGAAATATGCTAGCACACCAGAGCTAGGATTTTGAACACATCGTTTTGAATCTAAGCTCTGTCATCCAGCTGGGCTGGGCGGCTACATAAAGAACGATTGGCTGTTGTTCACACAGGGTGGGACAAGCCAGACCAGGGCTTCTCATAACTGATGCAGCTACGTCCTCTGCTTGCTGGCTGAGGAATAATGTGGACAGGGTGTGGCGCTTTGTACACAAAGCTGATCCGCACATGAACTCGCCTCGTGCAGGTGAATAGATGCAGTTGGTACTGCACATGTGTCGGAGGAGGCGAAGTCAGCAGTGGGGTGTTGTATCGGTAGAGGTGAAGCGTAATGCAATCATGGTAATTGCATACGACTAGATTAGGGAGAAAATTATTTTTTTTAAACATCAGGCCAAGCATCATAGCTTTAAGTGTTCTGTTTCAGTTTGAACCTGTAGCCCA
This sequence comes from Trichomycterus rosablanca, assembly GCF_030014385.1. Taxonomy (NCBI): domain Eukaryota; kingdom Metazoa; phylum Chordata; class Actinopteri; order Siluriformes; family Trichomycteridae; genus Trichomycterus; species Trichomycterus rosablanca. The sequence goes on along the minus strand of NC_085989.1, from coordinate 17,057,634 downwards.
CTGTGGCCTCAGATTTAGGTTCTTGGCTGACTAGTGGAACCCAGTGCTATTGTAACCCCATCCGCCTTATTGTTGAATATGCTGTTTCTGTTTACCACAGCTGTAAAGCATGAATATCTGAATCTCATCTGACCTCTTTGGATGTTTTTCTCAACCAAATGCATAAACTTAAAACTGTTGAGCGTAAAACTCCCAGATCAGCAACGTTTGACATTTTAAACCCAGCTTCTCTGGCACTAGCAGCCATGCCTCTGCATGCAATTCCCCCCATCTTTCTGAAGGGGTTAGTGAGTGTATTAGACGTTCTATAAAAAAAAACTGAATTTTAAAGATGCACCAGCGTTTTAGTGCTTAGATGGTGCAATTACAGTTAAATTGTTTGTTTGTTTATTAGGATTTTAACGTCATGTTTTACACTTTTGGTTACATTCATGACAGGAAGGGTAGTCACTCATTACACAAGGTTCATCAGTTCATGAGGTTATATCGAACACAGTCATGTGTCCAATTCACCTCACTTGCATGTCTTTGGACTGTGGGAGGAAACCGCAGTTCCCGGAGGAAACCCACGTGGACACGGGGAGAACATGCAAACTCCACACAGAAAGGGCCCGGACCGCCCCACCTGGGGATCCAACCCAGGACCTTCTTGCTGTGAGGCAACAGTGCTACCCACTTAGCCACCGTGCCCCCTTTTCAGTTAAAGGATTAGTAATAAATTGAATGATTTAAATGTTTCTAATGCACCTGATAATAAATTTCCATGAAGCTCCTTTAAATGCTCTTTACTACTCTGACCAGTGAATTTTTACTTGAATTTACTATTGACTAAGACGGGGTATGTAGTTTATTAGCAGAAGCAGCACTTGTATGGAACATGTCATAGCATGTGAATGATTGGAACACAAAACAACAAATAGTTTTATGCCATTTAATAAGTTCATGGTGGGTTTCTTAAAAACCGGGCTAAATCTGCTGGGTCAGTACTATACATTCAGCTCTTTAATAATTCATTAGCTGTAGAAGTTGTAGAATGTCATTTGACTTTGAGATAGGGCCTTTTATTTGCCACGGTTGGAAAGAAAATACATAATTTAATGTTATGCTTAGTGGAAATGTGTCTAGATGGTCAAATGTAACTTTAGTCAGGCTTCCAGATGCATATTTTGCCAGGGTTGCTTGATTGTGAGCACTGACACCAGTGTTATAGTGGCTATTAAAGGGTACGTGAACCACCTTAATTTCGATGCGAAAATTATGTACAATTTATAATTTGATGTCAAATTATAAAAGATTTATATTTTGTACTAAATTATGACTTCACTCTGGCTTGCCATCATGTAGCCGTGTCAATGACTGTCGTAAAGTTGGTTATTTAGACAGCAGATGCAGTAAGTACTTGTTGGTTCAGTCACATTATGGCAGAAGACAAAATTGAACCTCGTTTAGAGGAGATTCAAAGAAACCCAATGGCTTATGCATTCAGGCCAGCGAGAATAAGAGTGACTGTATAAACTCAAGTTTGTGCAGAGGAGCAGCCATTGGCTCCCCAAGGTGTCCAGAGGGTAGGCAATATCAGCTATTGCAAGTTTGGTAACTGCACTGAAATGCTGACCGTATGCAAGTCGATTTGCGATCAGGAGGCTAATATGGACCACTTGCTTGGGGATCTTTGATGTATAACCCTTACCTGCACTTAGAAGATGCTTTGCTGTGAGAGGGACGTCTTGGAAGTGTCCGTGCTCTCCCTATGTGAAGTCCATGCAGAGACCCTGAAGCAGCCCATCAACAGCAGATATTGTTAATGCTATTAAGCGTGCAAGAGGGCACAGTGTAATGTCTGAAACATTAGTGTGAATTAAACCTTCATCTGCTTTCGCTAAGTCACTAAGTTAACATTAATATCCACAGATGCTGTCCTGCTGATTAAAGGACAGGACATTCCTCTCACAGCAAAGCATCCTCTAAGTGTGGGCAGTTGTAGCCTAGTGGTTAAGGTACTGGACTAGTAATCAGAAGATCGATGGTTCAAGCCCCACCACTGCCAGGTTGCTGTTGGGCCCTTAATTGCTCAGACTGTATACTGTCACACTAATGTAAGTCGCTTTGGATAAAGGCGTCTGCTAAATGCCAAATATGTAAATGTATGTAAAAGCAGTTTATACGTTTGCAAGCTACTAGGCTGGCTAATTAGTTAGCTTGTGAAATTGCTTGTTTGCTGACTGTAGTGGGCAGATGGGGTCATGTACCAGGCCTAAAAACAATGTAACTATAGCAAAATGTCTAGTTTGAACCACATATGTTTGAATTATAAGATTGGAAAGCTTCAAGGTGGCATAATATTGAAGACGAATGCAAGTTAACTACCTTGTTTATGGATTTTTCCTTCTTTCCACCCAATTTGCATACTTCTGCTCTCCCTGTGCACTCTGGCGACCTCTTTCTGCCAGACTATTCCTTTGCTGGCTGATCAGAGGCACCTGACACTTCTTTAGTCCATGCCAGCACCTTGACCAGACAATAGGGGTCGTGGTTGCAGCTATTTATAAGGTCTGAGGCTATTTTTTTGTTTAATAAAAATATAGTCTGTTAATGGTTTCGTTTGACAAGGTTATGTGTGCTTTAAATCTAACGTTCCTTTCCAGTGTCGTTACTACACCTGATCGAATGAACTCCTAGTTCTCGTCGGGTTGTTGTGCTTGGTATGACCCCAGACAGCAGGCAGATGGATTTCAGTACACCAAACAGATTTATAGGCAAGGCTGGATGAGAAAAAGGCAGGCTACACTGTATCTGGTGGAAAAAGCCTGCTTCTGTCAGCGTGGTGGGGTGGCAGTCAGAACACAAGAGAACAGTTCCATGGAAAAGATGTCACAAGGTCTCCTAATAAAGTGTGATCTACTTTATAACATGTGGAAGATCCCTTTTGAACTGCAGTCCACAGACAAAGCTTAAGTCATTTTGGGTTTTTACCCAACAATTTTAATCACCATTGTAAAACGCCCAACATGCAAAGCTCAGTATGAGCCCATTATTTACTCAGGATTATTGGCTTTTTATTGCCTGTGTGTGACTGGATAATGGAATTTGTTTTCCCATCTTGTTAGATCATCTAATTAATGGTGATATTGTAAAAGTTGAGTGGTGTCTGGAGGCTCATTAGTCAGCTTGTAATGCAGTATTACTGGTTATGTTAAGTAAAATACCCAATTACTAACTTGTGAGGTTCTCTGATTATTCGAGTACTCATGCAAACTGCTTATTACTGTATGAAAACTGTATAAAAAGTTAGGCTGTAACCAGTGTTGAGAAACATATTTGTCACCTTATGTGCTCGGGTGGCACGCCACTAAATTGCACTAGCCGACTACCACTGAGATCGAGGATTTGAATCTGTTGGTTGGATGTCTACGTACATACAGTGTATCACAAAAGTGAGTACACCCCTCACATTTCTGCAGATATTTAAGTATATCTTTTCATGGGACAACACTGACAAAATGACACTTTGACACAATGAAAAGTAGTCTGTGTGCAGCTTATATAACAGTGTAAATTTATTCTTCCCTCAAAATAACTCAATATACAGCCATTAATGTCTAAACCACCGGCAACAAAAGTGAGTACACCCCTAAGAGACTACACCCCTAAATGTCCAAATTGAGCACTGCTTGTCATTTTCCCTCCAAAATGTCATGTGATTTGTTAGTCTTACTAGGTCTCAGGTGTGCATAGGGAGCAGGTGTGTTCAATTTAGTAGTACAGCTCTCACACTCTCTCATACTGGTCACTGAAAGTTCCAACATGGCACCTCATGGCAAAGAACTCTCTGAGGATCTTAAAAGACAAATTGTTGTGCTACATGAAGATGGCCAAGGCTACAAGAAGATTGCCAACACCCTGAAACTGAGCTGCAGCACAGTGGCCAAAATCATCCAGCGTTTTAAAAGAGCAGGGTCCACTCAGAACAGACCTCGCGTTGGTCGTCCAAAGAAGCTGAGTGCACGTGCTCAGCGTCACATCCAACTGCTGTCTTTGAAAGATAGGCGCAGGAGTGCTGTCAGCATTGCTGCAGAGATTGAAAAGGTGGGGGGTCAGCCTGTCAGTGCTCAGACCATACGCCGCACACTACATCAAATTGGTCTGCATGGCTGTCACCCCAGAAGGAAGCCTCTTCTGAAGTCTCTACACAAGAAAGCCCGCAAACAGTTTGCTGAAGACATGTCAACAAAGGACATGGATTACTGGAACCATGTCCTATGGTCTGATGAGACCAAGATTCATTTGTTTGGTTCAGACGGTCTCAAGCATGTGTGGCGGCAATCAGGTGAGGAGTACAAAGATAAGTGTGTCATGCCTACAGTCAAGCATGGTGGTGGGAATGCCATGGTCTGGGGCTGCATGAGTGCAGCAGGTGTTGGGGAGTTACATTTCATTGAGGGACACATGAACTCCAATATGTACTGTGAAATACTGAAGCAGAGCATGATCCCCTCCCTCCGGAAACTGGGTCGCAGGGCAGTGTTCCAGCATGATAATGACCCCAAACACACCTCTAAGACGACCACTGCTTTATTGAAGAGGCTGAGGGTAAAGGTGATGGACTGGCCAAGCATGTCTCCAGACCTAAACCCAATAGAACATCTTTGGGGCATCCTCAAGCGGAAGGTGGAGAAGCGCAAAGTCTCGAATATCCGCCAGCTCCGTGATGTCGTCATGGAGGAGTGGAAAAGCATTCCAGTGGCAACCTGTGAAGCTCTGGTAAACTCCATGCCCAGGAGAGTTAAGGCAGTTCTGGGAAATAATGGTGGCCACACAAAATATTGACACTTCAGGAACTTTCACTAAGGGGTGTACTCACTTTTGTTGCCGGTGGTTTAGACATTAATGGCTGTATATTGAGTTATTTTGAGGAAAGAATAAATTTACACTGTTATATAAGCTGCACACAGACTACTTTTCATTGTGTCAAAGTATCATTTTGTCAGTGTTGTCCCATGAAAAGATATACTTAAATATCTGCAGAAATGTGAGGGGTGTATTCACTTTTGTGATACACTGTACATGATTGTCTGTATTTTTGGGGTGGTTAATGGCCGAGGCCCACCAATGGGCTGGTGTCCTCTCCAGGGTGTGTTACTGCATTGTGCCCAGTGATTTTCTGGGGAAAACTGGACCCCATTGAAATGAATGACAGCCGCTCAGGTGGCGCAGCGGTAAAAACACACGCTGGAACCAGAGCTGGGATCTCTAATACATCGTATCGAATCTCAGCTTTGACTGCCGGCTGGGCTGAGCAGCCACATGAACAACGATTGGCCTGTTGTTCAGATAGGGGTGGGATTAAGCCGGATAGGGACTCCCTCATAACTAATGCAATTACGACCTCTGCTGGCTGATTGATGGTGCCTGCACAGAGATGAGAAAAGAGTGCTGTCAGGGTGTGTCTCTCCGTACACAGTGCTGAGCTGCACTGCACTCGTCAAAGTGTAGGTGATAAGATGCATACGGCATGCTGCCCACGTGTCGGAAGGGGCATGGGTTAGCTTCGTTCACCTCAATCAGAGCGGGGATCGGCATTGGTGGAGAGGAAGCATGACACAATCGGGCAATTGGATGCGGTAAAAGGGAGAAAATGCATAAACAATATGCATATATATATATATATATATACAGTGGATATACAGTGGATATACAGTGGATGCGGTAAAAGGGAGAAAATGCATAAACAATATGCATATATATATATATACAGTGTATCACAAAAGTGAGTACACCCCTCACATTTCTGCAGATATTTAAGTATATCTTTTCATGGGACAACACTGACAAAATGACACTTTGACACAATGAAAAGTAGTCTGTGTGCAGCTTATATAACCGTGTAAATTTATTCTTCCCTCAAAATAACTCAATATACAGCCATTAATGTCTAAACCACCGGCAACAAAAGTGAGTACACCCCTTAGTGAAAGTTCCTGAAGTGTCAATATTTTGTGTGGCCACCATTATTTCCCAGAACTGCCTTAACTCTCCTGGGCATGGAGTTTACCAGAGCTTCACAGGTTGTCACTGGAATGCTTTTCCACTCCTCCATGACGACATCACGGGGCTGGCGGATATTCGAGACTTTGCGCTCCTCCACCTTCCGCTTGAGGATGCCCCAAAGATGTTCTATTGGGTTTAGGTCTGGAGACATGCTTGGCCAGTCCATCACCTTTACCCTCAGCCTCTTCAATAAAGCAGTGGTCGTCTTAGAGGTGTGTTTGGGGTCATTATCATGCTGGAACACTGCCCTGCGACCCAGTTTCCGGAGGGAGGGGATCATGCTCTGCTTCAGTATTTCACAGTACATATTGGAGTTCATGTGTCCCTCAATGAAATGTAACTCCCCAACACCTGCTGCACTCATGCAGCCCCAGACCATGGCATTCCCACCTCCATGCTTGACTGTAGGCATGACACACTTATCTTTGTACTCCTCACCTGATTGCCGCCACACATGCTTGAGACCATCTGAACCAAACAAATTAATCTTGGTCTCATCAGACCATAGGACATGGTTCCAGTAATCCATGTCCTTTGTTGACATGTCTTCAGCAAACTGTTTGCGGGCTTTCTTGTGTAGAGACTTCAGAAGAGGCTTCCTTCTGGGGTGACAGCCATGCAGACCAATTTGATGTAGTGTGCGGCGTATGGTCTGAGCACTGACAGGCTGACCCCCCACCTTTTCAATCTCTGCAGCAATGCTGACAGCACTCCTGCGCCTATCTTTCAAAGACAGCAGTTGGATGTGACGCTGAGCACGTGCACTCAGCTTCTTTGGACGACCAACGTGAGGTCTTTTCTGAGTGGACCCTGCTCTTTTAAAACGCTGGATGATCTTGGCCACTGTGCTGCAGCTCAGTTTCAGGGTGTTGGCAATCTTCTTGTAGCCTTGGCCATCTTCATGTAGCGCAACAATTCGTCTTTTAAGATCCTCAGAGAGTTCTTTGCCATGAGGTGCCATGTTGGAACTTTCAGTGACCAGTATGAGAGAGTGTGAGAGCTGTACTACTAAATTGAACACACCTGCTCCCTATGCACACCTGAGACCTAGTAACACTAACAAATCACATGACATTTTGGAGGGAAAATGACAAGCAGTGCTCAATTTGGACATTTAGGGGTGTAGTCTCTTAGGGGTGTACTCACTTTTGTTGCCGGTGGTTTAGACATTAATGGCTGTATATTGAGTTATTTTGAGGGAAGAATAAATTTACACTGTTATATAAGCTGCACACAGACTACTTTTCATTGTGTCAAAGTGTCATTTTGTCAGTGTTGTCCCATGAAAAGATATACTTAAATATCTGCAGAAATGTGAGGGGTGTACTCACTTTTGTGATACACTGTATATATATATATATATATATATACTGTATATTAGGGCTGTCAAACGATTAAAATTTTTAATCGCGATTAATCTCAGAATTTCATATAGTTAATCGCGATTAATCGCATAAAAAAAAATCTGTGTAAATGTTATAGAAAACAAGGTTTTTTAAGTGAAATGTTACAATTAAAATGGTGAACACATTTTATGCTAAATGTACTTATGTTAAAAACTGCTGGGACAAGAGAAAACTGTAAGGGAGTTTTATTCACTCACATACTAGGCAGTAATACTATCCAGCAGAGACCCTTGACTTCGTATATATGTCAGATGCGCAGTTATTGTAACAGACTTTTCTTTGGTTGTATCGTGACAATGGTTTGATGGACGTTTCTACACGAAGTGAGTGTGTTTTGACTAGGGATGCATCGATACCATTTTTTCCCAACCGAGTACAAGTACATGTATTTTTGTACTCGCCGATACCGATGCCGATACCTATTTAGAATGATGCAATCTGGAGCATTATGGAATAGTGTAGTTTTTAGTGTAAAATAGTGCAGTGGAACAGTTGCTTGGGTTGCCATCACTAATTGTAAAAAAAAACAACCACCGCACAGACATCATTGAGAAAGCTTCTGACAAGCTAACGTAAACGTTCATTAATAAACGCACGTAATTAACGTTGTGCACATCATACATGCGATGCGATTCTGCTGATTGAAATATTTACTTTAAAAGGATAATACAGTCCGATCCCATCTGAGCCGATTCTATCAGCACATACAGGGGTTGGACAAAATAACTGAAACACCTGGTTTTAGACCACAATAATTTATTAGTATGGTGTAGGGCCTCCTTTTGCAGCCAATACAGCGTCAATTCGTCTTGGAAATGACATATACAAGTCCTGCACAGTGGTCAGAGGGATTTTAAGCCATTCTTCTTGCAGGATAGTGGCCAGGTCACTACGTGATGCTGGTGGAGGAAAACGTTTCCTGACTCGCTTCTCCAAAACACCCCAAAGTGGCTCAATAATATTTAGATCTGGTGACTGTGCAGGCCATGGGAGATGTTCAACTTCACTTTCATGTTCATCAAACCAATCTTTTACCAGTCTTGCTGTGTGTATTGGTGCATTGTCATCCTGATACACGGCACCGCCATTGGATGCACATGGTCCTCCAGAATGGTTCGGTAGTCCTTGGCAGTGACGCGCCCATCTAGCACAAGTATTGGGCCAAGGGAATGCCATGATATGGCAGCCCAAACCATCACTGATCCACCCCCATGCTTCACTCTGGGCATGCAACAGTCTGGGTGGTACGCTTCTTTGGGGCTTCTCCACACCGTAACTCTCCCGGATGTGGGGAAAACAGTAAAGGTGGACTCATCAGAGAACAATACATGTTTCACATTGTCCACAGCCCAAGATTTGCGCTCCTTGCACCATTGAAACCGACGTTTGGCATTGGCACGAGTGACCAAAGGTTTGGCTATAGCAGCCCGGCCGTGTATATTGACCCTGTGGAGCTCCCGACGGACAGTTCTGGTGGAAACAGGAGAGTTGAGGTGCACATTTAATTCTGCCGTGATTTGGGCAGCCGTGGTTTTATGTTTTTTGGATACAATCCGGGTTAGCACCCGAACATCCCTTTCAGACAGCTTCCTCTTGCGTCCACAGTTAATCCTGTTGGATGTGGTTTGTCCTTCTTGGTGGTATGCTGACATTACCCTGGATACCGTAGCTCTTGATACATCACAAAGACTTGCTGTCTTGGTCACAGATGCGCCAGCAAGACGTGCACCAACAATTTGTCCTCTTTTGAACTCTGGTATGTCACCCATAATGTTGTGTGCATTGCAATATTTTGAGCAAAACTGTGCTCTTACCCTGCTAATTGAACCTTCACACTCTGCTCTTACTGGTGCAATGTGCAATTAATGAAGATTGGCCACCAGACTGGTCCAATTTAGCCATGAAACCTCCCACACTAAAATGACAGGTGTTTCAGTTATTTTGTCCAACCCCTGTACATTCGTGGTTCACCTCGGTAAATCGTAAACGACTCTGAGTCGGCTCCCGCTCTGTGGTAATAACCAGTATAATTAAGCCTGAGCTTTATCAGGTAAGCGAGTCACACAAAATGTTCTGTAGTATTTGGTGTTTATTTACAACCGCATCATTCATTATAACAGTAAACACGGAGAGATGACTGAAAAAAGAAACTTATGCTGCGCTTACAATGAATCGATTCCTGAATCACTTGTATCGACACTGAACAGAGTATTAAAGACACACACACGTCCTATAACAGCGGTCGCTGCTTTTGTAACCGGTTTATCTTCGCTGTTAGCTCTATTTTGAAGGGTTTTTTTTGTCAAACGGAACTAAATAACATTAAACGTGCGTGTGTGCGTGGTCAGTGAGAATAATTCAATCTGTCTCCCGTGGGTGAAAAATGAATTGCTTTAGTTTTAGAAGTGAAAAAATCTCGTAATGTCGTAATGTAATTTGCGTTAACGGCACTATTTTTTTTAATCGCGTTAAATTGAGATCGCGTTAATGCGTTATTATCGCGTTAACTTCGACAGCCCTAATATATATATATATATATACAGTGCCTTGCAAAAGTATTCAGCCCCCTTGAACTTTTCAACCTTTTGCCACATTTCAGGCTTTAAACATAAAGATATGAAATTGTAATTTTTTGTGAAGAATCAATAACAAGTGCGACACAATTGTGAAGTGGAACAAAATTTATTGGATATTTTAAACTTTTTTTAGAAATAAAAACCTGAAAAGTGGGGCGTGCAATATTATTCAGCCCCTTTACTTTCAGTGCAGCAAACTCACTCCAGAAGTTCAGTGAGGATCTCTGAATGATCCAATGTTGACCTAAATGACTGATGGTGATAAATAGAATCCACCTGTGTGTAATCAAGTCTCCGTATAAATGCACCTGCTCTGTGATAGTCTCAGAGTTCTGTTTAAAGCGCAGAGAGCATCATGAAGACCAAGAAACACACCAGGCAGGTCCGAGATACTGTTGTGGAGAAGTTTAAAGCCGAATTTGGATACAAAAAGATTTCCCAAGCTTTAAACATCTCAAGGAGCACTGTGCAAGCGATCATATTGAAATGAAGGGAGTATCAGACCACTGCAAATCTACCAAGACCCGGCCGTCCCTCTAAACTTTCAGCTCAAACAAGGAGAAGACTGATCAGAGATGCAGCCAAGAGGCCCATGATCACTCTGAATGAACTGCAGAGATCTACAGCTGAGGTGGGAGAATCTGTCCATAGGACAACAATCAGTCGTACACTGCACAAATCTGGCCTTTATGGAAGAGTGGCAAGAAGAAAGCCATTTCTCAAAGATATCTATAAAAAGTCACCTGGGAGACACACCAAGCATGTGGAAGAAGGTGCTCTGGTCAGATGAAACCAAAATTGAACTTTTTGGCCACAACGCAAAACGTTATGTTTGGCATAAAAGCAACACAGCTCATCACCCTGAACACACCATCCCCACTGTCAAACATGGTGGTGGCAGCATCATGGTTTGGGCCTGCTTTTCTTCAGCAGGGACAGGGAAGATGGTTAAAATTGATGGGAAGATGGATGGAGCCAAATACAGGACCATTCTGGAAGAAAACCTGTTGCAGTCTGCAAAAGACCTGAGACTGGGACGGTGATTTATCTTCCAACAAGACAATGATCCAAAACATAAAGCAAAATCTACAATGGAATGGTTCACAAATAAACTTATCCAGGTGAAAATGGCCAAGTCAAAGTCCAGACCTGAATCCTATCGAGAATCTGTGGAAAGAGCTGAAAACTGCTGTTCACAAACGCTCTCCATCCAACCTCACTGAGCTCGAGCTGTTTTGCAAGGAAGAATGGGCAAAAATTTCAGTATCTCGATGTGCAAAACTGATAGAGACATACCCCAAGCGACTTGCAGCTGTAATCGCAGCAAAAGGTGGCGCTACAAAGTATTAACGCAAGGGGGCTGAATAATATTGCACGCCCCACTTTTCAGTTTTTTATTTCTAAAAAAAGTTTAAAATATCCAATAAATTTCGTTCCACTTCACGATTGTGTCCCGCTTGTTATTGATTCTTCACAAAAAATTACAATTTCATATCGTTATGTTTAAAGCCTGAAATGTGGCAAAAGGTTGAAAAGTTCAAGGGGGCTGAATACTTTTGCAAGGCACTGTATATATATATATATATATATATATATATATATATATATATATACAGCGTATCACAAAAGTGAGTACACCCCTCACATTTCTGCAGATATTTAAGTATATCTTTTCATGGGACAACACTGACAAAATGACACTTTGACACAATGAAAAGTAGTCTGTGTGCAGCTTATATAACAGTGTAAATTTATTCTTGCCTCAAAATAACTCAATATACAGCCATTAATGTCTAAACCACCGGCAACAAAAGTGAGTACACCCCTAAGAGACTACACCCATAAATGTCCAAATTGAGCACTGCTTGTCATTTTCCCTCCAAAATGTCATGTGATTTGTTAGTGTTACTAGGTCTCAGGTGTGCATAGGGAGCAGGTGTGTAGTACAGCTCTCACACTCTCTCATACTGGTCACTGAAAGTTCCAACATGGCACCTCATGGCAAAGAACTCTCTGAGGATCTTAAAAGACGAATTGTTGCGCTACATGAAGATGGCCAAGGCTACAAGAAGATTGCCAACACCCTGAAACTGAGCTGCAGCACAGTGGCCAAGATCATCCAGCGTTTTAAAAGAGCAGGGTCCACTCAGAACAGACCTCGCGTTGGTCGTCCAAAGAAGCTGAGTGCACGTGCTCAGCGTCACATCCAACTGCTGTCTTTGAAAGATAGGCGCAGGAGTGCTGTCAGCATTGCTGCAGAGATTGAAAAGGTGGGCGGTCAGCCTGTCAGTGCTCAGACCATACGCCGCACACTACATCAAATTGGTCTGCATGGCTGTCACCCCAGAAGGAAGCCTCTTCTGAAGTCTCTACACAAGAAAGCCCGCAAACAGTTTGCTGAAGACATGTCAACAAAGGACTTGGATTACTGGAACGATGTCCTATGGTCTGATGAGACCAAGATTAATTTGTTTGGTTCAGATGGTCTCAAGCATGTGTGGCGGCAATCAGGTGAGGAGTACAAAGATAAGTGTGTCATGCCTACAGTCAAGCATGGTGGTGGGAATGCCATGGTCTGGGGCTGCATGAGTGCAGCAGGTGTTGGGGAGTTACATTTCATTGAGGGACACATGAACTCCAATATGTACTGTGAAATACTGAAGCAGAGCATGATCCCCTCCCTCCGGAAACTGCGTCGCAGGGCAGTGTTCCAGCATGATAATGACCCCAAACACACCTCTAAGACGACCACTGCTTTATTGAAGAGGCTGAGGGTAAAGGTGATGGACTAACCAAGCATGTCTCCAGACCTAAACCCAATAGAACATCTTTGGGGCATCCTCAAGCGGGAGGTGGAGGAGCGCAAAGTCTCGAATATCCGCCAGCTCCGTGATGTCGTCATGGAGGAGTGGAAAAGCATTCCAGTGGCAACCTGTGAAGCTCTGGTAAACTCCATGCCCAGGAGAGTTAAGGCAGTTCTGGGAGATAATGGTGGCCACACAAAATATTGACACTAGGAACTTTCACTAAGGGGTGTACTCACTTTTGTTGCCGGTGGTTTAGACATTAATGGCTGTATATTGAGTTATTTTGAGGGAAGAATAAATTTACACTGTTATATAAGCTGCACACAGACTACTTTTCATTGTGTCAAAGTGTCATTTTGTCAGTGTTGTCCCATGAAAAGATATACTTAAATATCTGCAGAAATGTGAGGGGTGTACTCACTTTTGTGATACACTGTATATATATATATATACAGTGTATCACAAAAGTGAGTACACCCCTCACATTTCTGCAAATATTTTATTATATCTTTTCATGGGACAACACTATAGACATGAAACTTGGATATAACTTAGGAGTAGTCAGTGTACAGCTTGTATAGCAGTGTAGATTTACTGTCTTCTGAAAATAACTCAACACACAGCCATTAATGTCTAAATGGCTGGCAACATAAGTGAGTACACCCCACAGTGAACATGTCCAAATTGTGCCCAAAGTGTCAATATTTTGTGTGACCACCATTATTATCCAGCACTGCCTTAACCCTCCTGGGCATGGAATTCACCAGAGCTGCACAGGTTGCTACTGGAATCCTCTTCCACTCCTCCATGATGACATCACGGAGCTGGTGGATGTTAGACACCTTGAACTCCTCCACCTTCCACTTGAGGATGCGCCACAGGTGCTCAATTGGGTTTAGTCCATCACCTTTACCTTCAGCTTCCTCAGCAAGGCAGTTGTCATCTTGGAGGTTGTGTTTGGGGTCGTTATCCTGTTGGAAAACTGCCATGAGGCCCAGTTTTTGAAGGGAGGGGATCATGCTCTGTTTCAGAATGTCACAGTACATGTTGGAATTCATGTTTCCCTCAATGAACTGCAGCTCCCCAGTGCCAGCAACACTCATGCAGCCCAAGACCATGATGCTACCACCACCATGCTTGACTGTAGGCAAGATACAGTTGTCTTGGTACTTCTCACCAGGGCGCCGCCACACATGCTGGACACCATCTGAGCCAAACAAGTTTATCTTGGTCTCGTCAGACCACAGGGCATTCCAGTAATCCATGTTCTTGGACTGCTTGTCTTCAGCAAACTGTTTGCTGGCTTTCTTGTGCGTCAGCTTCCTTCTGGGATGACGACCATGCAGACCGAGTTGATGCAGTGTGCGGCGTATGGTCTGAGCACTGACAGGCTGACCTCCCACGTCTTCAACCTCTGCAGCAATGCTGGCAGCACTCATGTGTCTATTTTTTAAAGCCAACCTCTGGATATGACGCCGAACACGTGGACTCAACTTCTTTGTTCGACCCTGGCGAAGCCTGTTCCGAGTGGAACCTATCCTGGAAAACCGCTGTATGACCTTGGCCACCATGCTGTCAGGGTTTTAGCAATCTTCTTATAGCCCAGGCCATCTTTGTGGAGAGCAACAATTCTATTTCTCACATCCTCAGAGAGTTATTTGCCATGAGGTGCCATGTTGAATATCCAGTGGCGAGTATGAGAGAATTGTACCCAAAACACCAAATTTAACAGCCCTGCTCCCCATTTACACCTGGGACCTTGACACATGACACCAGGGAGGGACAACGACACATTTGGGCACAATTTGGACATGTTCACTGTGGGGTGTACTCACTTATGTTGCCAGCTATTTAGACATTAATGGCTGTGTGTTGAGTTATTTTCAGAAGACAGTAAATCTACACTGCTATACAAGCTGTACACTGACTACTCTAAGTTATATCCAAGTTTCATGTCTATAGTGTTGTCCCATGAAAAGATATAATGAAATATTTGCAGAAATGTGAGGGGTGTACTCACTTTTGTGATACACTGTATATATATATATATATATATATATATATTATAATTATGGAGATAAACTTTCCATAAATACTTGGAACAGAAAAGTGAGCAATAAGAAGCCAATAACTTAAATGGTTGTGCTTTCAACCATACAACAACAAATGCATAGCATGATGGGTTACATAATATTTTATGTGCAATGAAAAAAGAACAGGAGGGGTTCATCAGCTTGACTCTCTTTAACAATCTTTAGTAACTTTATCCTCATCAGAGTGCGGGGATTCCTAAGCCAATCCCCAAAACAATGGGCAAACACACATCCACTTACAACTAGTGGATTGGCATCAAATAGCTATTTATTTTATTGTGACCAGTTCACCTACTGGCATATTTTCATGAAAAGAGCATAAAAATCAAGTATACCATGTAAAATATCTCCTGAACTAAAGTGTTTAGTGTAATTGCTAGATTTATTTTGATACAGAAAAGCACAAGACACACAAATAACCAAAAATGTATTTAGCAAAGAAAAAGATGTTTAAAAAATTAATCGTTAAAAAAATTAATCGTTTAAAAAACGATTAATGGCTCCCTTTGTTCACAAAGGACAAAATCAGACTAACCTGTGATTAGAAATTTGATTTACCTGTATCCACCTTGTCAGTGATTCAATTAGCATATAAATGATGGCTTTGATGCTTAAAAGGCCTGTTTTATTTCCTGTTCTTTGTTCACATTGTCAAGAGAGGAGACCAAAGACCTTTGCAAACTTAACCTTTCAGGATAAGATGAGAGAACCCTAGGATAAGTAGTTTAAAATGTGGCACATACATCCAAAAAACACCTAACAAAACAGGGTTTGATAGGTGAAGCCCAAAAATGGCTTATATGTTATAAAAAATATATATGTTATGAAAAATGTTATAACTCCAGCAGTGCTGCTGTGTCTGATTCACTTATACCAGCACAACACACACTAACACACCACCACCATGTCAGTGTCACTACAGTGCTGAGAATGATCCACCACCCAAATAATACCTGCTCTGTGGGGGTCCTGACCATTAAAGAACAGGGTGAAAGCAGGCTATATGATCAGTTTATAGACAGATAAAACCGAACTAGAGCTCTCTGGCAATACATACCAGCGGTATGTTTATAAATGATGAAATAAAGTCTACCTACAGTGAAACATGGTGGAGGATCCATAATGTTTTGGGGCTGCTTTGCTGCATCTGGGACTGGAGACCTTGAATGTGTTACAGAAACATTGTAACAAATTGTAAGAGCATTTTAGAATGAAATGTGCTCCCCAGTGTATGAAAGCTAGGTTTGAGTCTAACAAATTGGTCCCCAAAGCACACATCAAAAATGACCAGTTTTGTACCATTTCACCAGATTTTGTTTGTGCATGTAACCCTGGTGACATTTCTAAATCAGCTTGCATTTAAGGTTATGCTTGCATGATATTGTGTAAATGTTAACATACTCATGAATTGGTTTGCATCTCTTGTGTTCAGGTTCTGATCGGGGATGAGCCAGAGGCAGGGTTAGAAAACCTGATGGAGGTTGAGATCCCAGAGGATGTAGAGCAGAAACTGAAGGACCAGGATGTGAAAGAGCAGGAGCAAATTGAGAAGGAGAAACAAGAGCAGCTCGCTGCGGAAGCCGAGAAGTGTCCAAACTCCTGTCCAGAAGGCCTGGAAAGATAAATGGCCAAAAGAAAAATGGACGCATTTTAATCACAGACTCATTTTATTGACCCCATATACCAAAAATGAATTCTTATATCTGGGTTATGGTTGCAGGGCTTCTTTAAAAAGATTTCAATGCAGAAGATGAATCTTTCAATTTTAAATCAGAAAGTATGGTCCACTTTATTTAAATTAATATACATTCAATTCAGCATTTCAGACCTGCAACACATTCCAATTCCAAAAATGTTGGGACAGTAAAGCATTTACCACTTTGGAAGGTTGCCAACTCCAAATATGTTTTGGCACCAAGGATACCAAGTGTTTCAGGTGTTGTTTTGTCCCATTCTTCCACAGAAGTGCCATTTGTGAATATAACTTCATACTGTAGTGCTTGACAAACATTTATGAAACATGTAATCTCTTGCCCATGTGGTTATATCAGCTATTGTTGAGTGGTGGTTCTTGATTCAGTGCTGTCTAAGAGATCGGAGATCGCGGTGCAGCTTTGGCTTGCGCCCTTGGCCTAACAGTGATGTTGGATTAGAATGCATGGCTTGCAATTTAGGGTTAAGTCATCCTGAAAGTATTCAGGGGGTTAAATTGAGGGCTTTTTGCAGGGCACAAAAGTTTCTCTCTACCAAACTTTGTGTGCAGGGGGACAGTCATTCTGGAACAAGAAAGGGCCTTTCCCAAACTGTAGCCTTAAAATTCAATGCCTGTAATTTTATCTAATTTGATTTGTACATCTGTAAGCAATGGGAAAGGCTAAAGCATGTAATCTTAATAATAATCTTAATAATTTGGAGGATGCCTACATACTTTTGGCTATTTGGTACATCATATAAGCAGTATTTAAAACTAGTGGTGATTTGTTAAACCAACTGAATGCAATTTTGTCACGTGATTAGTTTCATTTGTGGGATAATAGTCAATCCAACTTAAGTGATAGTTGCTTATTGTAATACAATTTAAATGGAAACGTCAATTGTCGTATTTTTTCTTTCTTTATTTACAAAAACATTGAGAGACAGTATTTTACCACTTCCTTGACCACTTCCTTGGGGTCCCAATGGCCTCAAAGAGGTGGGAAGAAAAGGATGGAAAACACCCTCCCTCCTTAAGTGCTTAAAATACCAGAGCCATTATTAATGTTTGTATTTGGGAACATAATTGGTCATAATTACACAAGCAAAGGTTAAAACACTGAGCTCGGTTGTCTTCACCACACTAAAACTAAAAGCGTGCGTGAGGTAGAGCTTCCTCAGGTAGTGGAGGACAGATGGTGAAGAAAGTAGACGCGTGACATCAGCCGCATTAACAGAAGGTGGAAGCGTAGGAGTCAGACTTGTTGCAGGTACACAATATCACATCATTCTTTTCACCGCTTGTTTTCTTTGGCTTTGGTATGCTAAGTGAAAATGACAGTTTGTTTAAAAGTATGGCAGTTAGTAGCTGACTGATTCTGGAGCCCTTCAGTGCATAACTGACAGGTACACTTAATCTTTAGTCTACTTTCGGCGGCGGCTGTGTTCCCTCAGCGACAGACTTTCCAGTGGTTGAAAAAAAAATTACCTAGAAAGATCTTTAAACTTTTTGGGGCTGTGACTGGCTAATATATTCTTCTGACAGCAGTCGAAATGAAGGTGGTTTGGACTTGTCGAAATACCAATTATCGTCGGGCAGCAGGAGTGTGGTTTGGAACGGTAGCCCATAGGAGTGGTTAAGATTCAAGGACAGAATGATGAGCTCAAGCAAATCATTGAAGGGCAGACAGTGCGTTTCCAGCATGACATCCGGTTCTAGCCGCAGCCTGAATCAATATTCGGTGAACATCTGTAGTTATAGCACTTCTCTTTTCTGTCTGCTGTAGCCATTTCATTAAATGGCTGGTTATTCAGATATGATAATATGTGAATCTGTTTTCCTTGGCTACATGTTGAATCCCAAATGTCTACCTCTATAGTAGAGTAAGTTCACAGTGTTCTGTTTATTTTGTGTTCAATCCACATACACACACATCTTTAAAAACCTGCACAGCAGCAGATGAGGCATAACAAAAACAGATAATCTGTAGACGATTCTATCTATCTATCTATCTATCTATCTATCTATCTATCTATCTATCTATCTATCTATCTATCTATCTATCTGTCTATCTGTCTATTAATCTATCTCTATTAATCAATCATATACAGTGTATCACAAAAGTGAGTACACCCCTCAAATTTCTGCAGATATTTAAGTATATCTTTTCATGGGACAACACTGACAAAATGACACTTTGACACAATGAAAAGTAGTCTGTGTGCAGCTTATATAACAGTGTAAATTTATTCTTCCCTCAAAATAACTCAATATACATCCATTAATGTCTAAACCACCGGCAACAAAAGTGAGTACACCCCTAATAGACTACACCCCTAAATGTCCAAATTGAGCACTGCTTGTCATTTTCCCTCCAAAATGTCATGTGATTTGTTAGTGTTGCTAGGTCTCAGGTGTGCATAGGGAGCAGGTGTGTTCAATTTAGTAGTACAGCTCTCACACTCTCTCATACTGGTCACTGAAAGTTCCAACATGGCACCTCATGGCAAAGAACTCTCTGAGGATCTTAAAAGACGAATTGTTGCGCTACATGAAGATGGCCAAGGCTACAAGAAGATCGCCAACACCCTGAAACTGAGCTGCAGCACAGTGGCCAAGATCATCCAGCGTTTTAAAAGAGCAGGGTCCACTCAGAACAGACCTCGCGTTGGTCGTCCAAAGAAGCTGAGTGCACGTGCTCAGCGTCACATCCAACTGCTGTCTTTGAAAGATAGGCGCAGGAGTGCTGTCAGCATTGCTGCAGAGATTGAAAAGGTGGGGGGTCAGCCTGTCAGTGCTCAGACCATACGCCGCACACTACATCAAATTGGTCTGCATGGCTGTCACCCCAGAAGGAAGCCTCTTCTGAAGTCTCTACACAAGAAAGCCCGCAAACAGTTTGCTGAAGACATGTCAACAAAGGACATGGATTACTGGAACCATGTCCTATGGTCTGATGAGACCAAGATTAATTTGTTTGGTTCAGATGGTCTCAAGCATGTGTGGCGGCAATCAGGTGAGGAGTACAAAGATAAGTGTGTCATGCCTACAGTCAAGCATGGTGGTGGGAATGCCATGGTCTGGGGCTGCATGAGTGCAGCAGGTGTTGGGGAGTTACATTTTATTGAGGGACACATGAACTCCAATATGTACTGTGAAATACTGAAGCAGAGCATGATCCCCTCCCTCCGGAAACTGGGTCGCAGGGCAGTGTTCCAGCATGATAATGATCCCAAACACACCTCTAAGACCTCTGTCTGCTTTATTGAAGAGGCTGAGGGTAAAGGTGATGGACTGGCCAAGCATGTCTCCAGACCTAAACCCAATAGAACATCTTTGGGGCATCCTCAAGCGGAAGGTGGAGGAGCGCAAAGTCTCGAATATCCGCCAGCTCCGTGATGTCGTCATGGAGGAGTGGAAAAGCATTCCAGTGGCAACCTGTGAAGCTCTGGTAAACTCCATGCCCAGGAGAGTTAAGGCAGTTCTGGGAAATAATGGTGGCCACACAAAATATTGACACTTCAGGAACTTTCACTAAGGGGTGTACTCACTTTTGTTGCCGGTGGTTTAGACATTAATGGCCGAGTTATTTTGAGGGAAGAATAAATTTACACTGTTATATAAGCTGCACACAGACTACTTTTCATTGTGTCAAAGTGTCATTTTGTCAGTGTTGTCCCATGAAAAGATATACTTAAATATCTGCAGAAATGTGAGGGGTGTACTCACTTTTGTGATACACTGTACACTGATCAGCCATAACATTAAAACCACCTCCTTGTTTCTACACTCACTGTCCATTTTATCAGCTCCACTTACAACATAGAAGCACTTTGTAGTTCTACATTTACGGACTGTAGTCCATCTGCTTCTATACATACTTTTTTTAGCCTGCTTTCAAGGGTGTGTACCCTTGAAGGACCACCCCAGTGTCAAAGTAGGTATTTTTTACTATTTTTATTTTGGAGAGTGTAGAGTATGAAAAATGTGCTCATGTAGTGAGAAACAGGTAACATCAACCAGTCAGTTCTCCAGTAATTTGTTGAGTTGTTTACAGGTGTTGGTCATAAAATTAGAATATCATGAAAAAGTTGATTTATTTCAGTAATTCCATTCAAAAAGTGAAACTTGTATATTATATTCATTCATTACACACAGACTGATATATTTCAAATGTTTATTTCTTTTAATGTTGAGGATTATAACTGACAACTAATGAAAACCTCAAATTCAGTATCTCAGAAAATTAGAATATTACTTAAGACCAATACAAAAAAAGGATTTTTAGAAATGTTGGCCAACTGAAAAGTATGAACATGAAAAGTATGAGCATGTACAGCACTCAATACTTAGTTGGGGCTCCTTTTGCCTGGATTACTGCAGCAATGCGGCGTGGCATGGAGTCCATCAGTCTGTGGCACTGCTCAGGTGTTATGAGAGCCCAGGTTGCTCTGATAGTGGCCTTCAGCTCTTCTGAATTGTTGCGTCTGGCGTATCGCATCTTCCTCTTCACAATACCCCATAGATTTTCTATGGGGTTAAGGTCAGACGAGTTTGCTGGCCAATTAAGAACAGGGATACCGTGGTCCTTAAACCAGGTACTGGTAGCTTTGGCACTGTGTGCAGGTGCCAAGTCCTGTTGGAAAATGAAATCTGCATCTCCATAAAGTTGGTCAGCAGCAGGAAGCATGAAGTGCTCTAAAACTTCCTGGTAGACAGCTGCGTTGACCTTGGACCTCAGAAAACACAGTGGACCAACACCAGCAGATGACATGGCACTCCAAGCCATCACTGACTGTGGAAACTTTACACTGGACCTCAAACAACGTGGATTCTGTGCCTCTCCTCTCTTCCTCCAGACTCTGGGACCTTGATTTCCAAAGGTAATGCAAAATTTACTTTCATCAGAGAACATAACTTTGGACCACTCAGCAGTCCTTTTTGTCTTTAGCCCAGGCGAGACGCTTCTGACGCTGTCTCTTGTTCAAGAGTGGCCTGACACAAGGAATGCGACAGCTGAAACCCATGTCTTGCATACGTCTGTGCGTGGTGGTTCTTGAAGCACTGACTCCAGCTGCAGTCCACTCTTTGTGAATCTCCCCCACATTTTTTAATGGGTTTTGTTTCACAATCCTCTCCAGGGTGCGGTTATCCCTATTGCTTGTACACTTTTTTTTACCACATCTTTTCCTTCCCTTCGCCTCTCTATTAATGTGCTTGGACACAGAGCTCTGTGAACAGCCAGCCTCTTTAGCAATGACCTTTTGTGTCTTGCCCTCCTTGTGCAAGGTGTCAATGGTCGTCTTTTGGACAACGGTCAAGTCTTCCCCATGATTGTGTAGCCTACAGAACTAGACTGAGAGACCATTCAAAGGCCTTTGCAGGTGTTTTGAGTTAATTAGCTGATTAGAGTGTGGCACCAGGTGTCTTCAATATTGTACCTTGTCACAATATTCTAATTTTCTGAGATACTGAATTTGGGGTTTTCATTAGTTGTCAGTTATAATCAACATTACAAGAAATAAACATTTGAAATATATCAGTCTGTGTGTAATGAATGAATATAATATACAAGTTTCACTTTTTGAATGGAATTACTGAAATAAATCAACTTTTTCATGATATTCTAATTTTATGACCAGCACCTGTATGTGTCAGAAATGACCTCAATCATCTCTAGTCTCTGCTTAGAGGGTGAACTGTAAATCCTTTTTTGTTTTTCTTTCACATTAAATTAAACCACAAAGCTCTGTTAGGTTTCTTTATGACTGTTCTTGATGACTAGCTATGGAAGGAAGTATGAATAGAGAGAGTCTGTGTCGAGGACAAGGCATTTATGCCCCATTTATCAGTAAATCCAGATGTGTCCCAGCCAATATTCTTTCTTCTGACAGACCAATAATGAGCAATTGCTGAGTTTAAAAGTACACGTTTATGTAAGATTAGGTGCTCTGGTGTGCACTGTGTGGGCAGGCTGTGGGAAGGTATGATGTCGACAGGTGGTAAGAGTATTAGGCAGGAAGCACACAGAAACCAGATGGAGCAAGGCCACTGTAAACAGTCTCCTACACCTCATACAGCAGGCTAGTCTAAATAAGAAAGAATAACAAATTACACCGAACCAGCTAAATTGAAGTTACTACTTAAATAAACCTCTAGCAGCCGTATCTTCGTTTAGAGACAGATCGGTGGCAGAAGAATAATCTCAGTCTGGGTCATATCCGACATCCAGGTCACATTCACTGCTAAAGGGGTTAAGTATTACCTCATCAAATCAATGAAACAGGTTAAATTACCATATGGTCAAACTGTCACCTGGGTAGTCTCAGTTCTTCACAAATATTACTTCCCCTTTGGAATAGTCCATGAGGATATCCTGCCAGGAGCAGAAAAAATGGGTAGCATCTGAAGTATTGTCGAAATTTCTGTGACAAGCAAGTAGGACTAAATAAGTGTAGTTCATGTAACTGCAAAAATGATATCCGTACTTACATTTGCATTCTGTCTTAACAAATTAGTGGTGCAGAGGAGGTGTTTAGTGAACAAGTGGTTATGACCTGCAACTAGCTAACAGAACTCTGAGTAGATGATTACTCTGTAAAGCAATGTAATATACACTTGTTAATTTATTACATGTTATGGCCAAAAGTATGTGAAGACCTTCCCTAATTATTGAGTTCAGGTGTTCGAAACCAAGAACAACTTGAAGTCTATTCCAAAAAATGTTCTGCTTCCAATTTAATGCTAACAGTTTGGGCAATGCCCTTTTTGTTCCAGCCTGACTGTGCCCCTATGCTCAAAGCAAGCTATTTAAAGATCTATCTGTCATGTTGGCGACCTCTTTTGCTTGCAATGAATTCCTATATTTGTTTGTACTTTCTAGCCCTTGTATTGTTCTACCTTGGTCAGTGAGGTTGTGTGGTGTAGCCACACTGCTGGTAACTGCGGTGCCTGCGTTCCAGAAGCTCAAATCCCAGGCTGTACTCACAAATACAGAAGATGTATAGTGTTATGTGAACCAAGCAGTTAGTGGGGGGCATTGGTGCATCCTTAGTGCTTGTTTCAATCCCAGCTACATGGGAGGGTTGCATCAGCAAGGGCACCCGGCACAATACTGCCTAATTAAAAATGCAGTGGTGACCCCCAAACAGGATCATCCTGTTCATTCTTAATCATCCTGTACTTGGAATCATTCCAAGTTCTTGAAAGTATAGCCTCTTGAGACCCAGAAGAAAAAAGGTTTTGATATTTAGGATTTTCCTAGATAACTATTAACTATTGTGGTTGAAAGAAACATAGAACAAAAAGTATTATCTGTCCTTTGTAGTGGACATCAGGTCTTGTTTGATCAAAAAATTTTATGGTATAATGTAATAATTTATTATTTATTCCTGTATAGATTTCAATTAAAATTTAATTAAATTGTACCTACTTTAGAACAGTTGGTTCAACTTTAAAATAAGACTAGCCTAAAAAACCTATAATAAACAAATTATTAACCATTTATAAACCCTTTATAAGGGTAGTCTTATTTTAAAGTGGAACCGATCACATCACACAACATTTACGGCATCACACATGGTATAACAGGAATCAGTTTTTTGTCTTTGAAACACACAAAAACATTTTACATTTAATACATTTCACAAATGTTTTCCCTTTGCATCCTGCTTTTCTGCATGGTGATGCATGTACTGCATCCAGCATTTTTGGCAAATGCAGTGCCGCATATATACAGTATATATATATATATATATATTTATATGTATATATATATATATATATATATATATGTATATATACGTTTATATTTTTTTAACGCATTTTTCTCCCCATTTTTCCTCCCGATTTAGCACATCCAATTTGTCTTCCGCTGCTGACAGACTCCAGATTTGCATCCAAGGAGAGCACGCCACTGCCCACGCCTTCTTTACATGTGTACAGCCCTCCTCTTCTTGTCCGTGCTTCCTGCACGGGCGTCTCTTTTTGCCAATTAGGGTCCTTACACAGCGTATGAAGACCCACCCACCCACATATAGCCCGGTCCCCACCCTGCAGATAGGGTGGCCAATTGTATCTGCTGCAAGCACTGCCAATTATGCCCGCCAGATGGCGCCCAGCCGACCGGTGGCAACACCGAGCCTCGAACCTGGGAGTTCAGAGCCCCATATTTTTTGACCTCGTCATTGGACTGTGGTTCAACAGGCCTCCTCTTCTCCCAACTCTACAGTCTGGCCCTCCTCCTCCTCATCTCCTGACAACTCTAAATCTGACTCTCCTGCAAAAATTCTTAATAAAATCTTCTTTGCTTTACTCTATGCTTACTTGTATAGAAATAGACTAAAAACACGGAGTAGTAAGTCCTGATGTCCACTACAGAGGACATTGAATAAATGTTGTGTTTTGAAAGGGGTAAAATTGCTGTACATTCCTGAGATCTGTCTAAATTGAAGTTAATACTCTCATATTGATGAAACAATTTGATTATTAGCAACAGAAACATAATATCAGCAAAAAATGGATCTCTTACCTTGCTTGTTGCCATAAAATGAAATGAAAGGAATTTTGAAAAGAAAGTTCATAAGCTCTGTTTGCCACACCCCCACAAATGTGACATTACTAAAAAGCCCAGGATGTATTCTATAAAACACAGTAGTACTCAAATAGATTGCATAAATGGTGCTTGAGTTAGAGATCTCAGACTCATGTCCCCCACAGAGGACAAAAATTAATTGCTGGGTCTCAGGAGGTTAGGGGCTTCACCTCGCACACTAGTGGTCAGATAAAACAAAGATGCAAAAAGTTACTCTGCAACAATAAATGATTTAGATAAATAACATTAATCTGAGTGCAATTATAAAAGGCACAGTAATGTATACTGTGAGTTGGCTTAAAAACCTTTGAGTAACAAGGCAGTTCAATCTTGAGCTCTAGTTACTGTATGTGAAGTAAGGCATGGTACACTTCTGTGTAGGTTTCCTCTGGGTACTTTGGTGTCCTCCCACCTTTTAAAAACAGCCCTGATAAAGACGAACAGGTTGCAGATGAAGATAACGAGAAAATGTGGAAAAAAAAGCCTGATTAACCATATTTTTCTCTTTTTTTCTTTTATTTATTTATTTTTTCTTTTTATTTCAATTTTTTGCTGAGAGTGCAGTGAAGTGTTATGTGCACCACATTGGATGATATATTTCTGATTCCCTTTCACCTTCTCATGAGTTTTGACTTACATCTCACACATCACATATCATAAACTCTATCGTCCATGAATCATGGTAACACCAGCATTCGGGCTTTAGGTTGGAGCTCCTGTTTCTCACGAGCTCTTTGGGCCTGTGCCAAAAGGCTCCACTTCATGGTTACCTTTGGCAATCGCTCAGTACATTGATTTGGATCACCCTAATCTCCCTCCACCATTTTAAGGCTCAAATTTACTACCTAATTGGGCTTTTTTCTTACTAAGCACTGTGTTTTAACAGCTGTTAACTATGATATGACATTTTATAGGCTAACTGAACACAGTGGGGAAGAGAATAAAGTTAAATAGTTTCCACTTTCACAATTGTTCCTGGTCCTATGACTGATACGGATTAGTTTCTGAATCACTAAATAAATCAACACAACACACACGTATGCAACATAAAATGTGTGTGTTTTCATTATAAATGTCAGACGCTGTCCAACAGCTATCATTCCTTCCTCTAAAAACAAAAACAAGTAATTGAAACAACTGGAAATGTAATTGAGAGGTGCTCAGATTACGAGTTTAAATCTTGGATGTCTACAAAGACATGATTGGCTGAAGGTTGCTGAAGCCCTGTGATGGATAAGTTCCCTGTTCGGGGTATTCCTGCTTTGCGCCCAGTGCTTATCAGTGGAACCGGACCTGCTGCAACCCTGACCTCAGGATAAAGCAGTTGATGAAAATAAAATTAAAAGAAATTGAAGACACTTGATTTGTTTGATTGATTGATTCTGTTTTTCAGTTCAATGGAAAGTGGTGGTGTGCAGTGTTTTTGAGGTTATCACCACAGATGTTTAAAATGGTATTAAGTTCAGGACTCTAATTGGACAACTATAATCAGGCCAGTCACTTTAATTCTCTCTGGTATTTCTTTGGTAGTGAGTTATAGTTTAGTTCTGTGGATGAGCGGAACAGCTATAGAAAGAGTTCTCTGTACTATTCTGCATTAGTTTTCCTTCCCAGACTGTCAGTCCCTGCTCCTAAAAAGCTTCCACATTATATGGTGCAGTAGTGGCTATAGGTGATGGGTGTTACTTAGGTATCCTGCTAGATTTTCACCCAACATACTGCTTAATATTTAAGTCGAAAGTTTGATTTTAGCCATCAAACCACACAACTGTTTACTTTACTGGGAACCTCTTAAGATCAGAGCTTTGATTTGTATATGTTTTCTTGTTTCTACTTTATTTACTGTCTAGATGTCAGACAAAAAATGGGGACAACAGATCTAAGTTAAGCTATATGAGGTATAAGGTTTAAGGCATAATGTAATGTTCCCATATGTGACCGCAGGGTCTCAAGAGGCTAAGAAGGACATTTTACTATGTGTTCTAAATAGGGGCTTCATCCTTGCACCTTATTTCAGCCATTGCAGTAAACTGTCTGTAAATTAATATAATTATTTAATACAAATACCTTTTTTCAAAGGGCTTATTTTAAAAGTTTACAATCAGACAGTGTACAGTATATTGTGGTTGTGTTTTCTCTTCTTTACTGGCTGGAACTGGCTGAGCTTGCTAACAGCATTTCAGTCAGGCAAAGCAGATGGCTACTAAATCCTCAATATATCACTGTACTGTAGAACCTAATGAAATATTCTAGATATTTTTGATTATCTCACACTGTTTTACAGAGCTTTTACCTCATAGAAAGAAGGGCCTGGGTTCAATTCCCCAGCAGGAATACATGTTCTTCCTGTGTTCACATGTTAAGTAAGTAAAGTCAAATTTATTTATATAGCGCTTTTTACAATAGACATGGTCAAAACAACAACAAAAAAACCTATTGAGCAAGCCGAGGGCGACAGTGGCAAGGAAAAACTGAGAGAGAAACCAGACTCAGCAGGGACCCATCCTCTTTGGGTGGCCTGGAGGATAATTTAAATAAATAGGATTCACACAAATCATACAAACACAAAATTACATTGAACTGAAAGTTGTAACTAGCAAAACATTTTCTTCAAGGGTTCACATGGGTTTCCTTCAGGTGCTCCAGTTTCCTCCCACAAATCCAATGACATGCAGTCAGGTTAATTGAAGATACTAAAATTGCCCTAAGGGTGTGTGTGTGTCCTGCCAGCCGCCAGCTTGATTCATATTTAATAATGCCTCAAGTGGCTTCTTGCTTCTAAAATAAACCCCCCTGTATCTTGGCATATGATATCAATCTCTGAGCTGCTGAGAAAGCTATATTTATTATATTGTCTTTGCTACTGCTGGTGCCGTTGGTCTGCTACCTGGCTAGCAGTAATGGTCCTATATGTCAGTTGTTTGGTCAATGAGCGTGTTGAATTTCATGGCTGATAAAGATGGATTGACAGTCAAATGTTTTGGGAGGGTCAATGTGAGGGTAAAAAAAGAATAATTTACATTATTAAGCCCAGAAGTGCAGTAAAGGGTTATATGTACTCCATCTACTACATGCCAAGTGATATTCTTGACTCTACGGATTTGCTCTTCCGCTCTTAAATGCTATAGGATCCGTTGGCGGGGGAGGCATTCAGCTCAATATCCCTTTTAGATAAATGGTATAAAACCACTGCTGCGGCGTGGAAGCAGAACCACACTGAGCCAAAAGCTGTCTGAAGGAGAGACGTGCAAACCCAGTTTTTGTTGTCTGGCTTTGGGATTCAGACACTAACATTTTCTCTCATCTAGGACGGCCAACTGTATCAGTCACCTAAGCTCCAGTTGGACAAATAGATGGCACTTAACACTTGATTTAGGGATGTAGCAGAAACTTTGTCCACTTTGTCTAAATACTTATTGTGTCCAGCATGTAAAGCCTGATCTGTGACCCCAGGTCTACTTGCAAGGTTAAAGGTCTGCATTCCAGCATCACATGCGCAGTAAGCGGTGGCGTGACAAGGACAGTGACTTATCAGAGAAGTGTCGGACAGTGACAGATTAACATCTGGAGTTATATCTGAAGGTATAAGGAGGGGACTTATGGAAGGGGGGAATGGTCCTGAACAAGCATCTGCCTCCCATTTAGCACATAGCCTTTAACCGGACCACCTTGGGTGTGATACTCGGTTTAAAAGCCCCCCTGAGGACTGCAGAGTGAGGCTTGTTTCAGCATAGGCCTCACGACTCTCTTAAGGTGACCAGATTGATTGCGTTCAATATGAATTGTATTTCGTTTAGCAATACATCAGGTGTAGGATTTCCCTAAAAGGTTTATGACTTATGAGTTCTATTACCCACTGTTCTACCACTTTTATTGTTTTTAACCTGGTGAATTATCTGTTCTCTGTTGCTTGTGGTTAAGAAACTTAGGCACCTCAACAACTTTAGCTGAAACCTCACATTATTAAAGCTGTAACTGTTAATAATACGCTGTCTGTTATAGCTGAAGTTCTCATCTTAAGACTGGCCTTAAAACTCTGGTACCCTGACTCTGTCTTGGTCTTAAACCCATACTGTCTCTGCACTTTCATATAACTATTCATATAACAGTGAAAAGTTTACATAATATTCAAGTAACACTGTTTTGAAACATTCCAGTTCAAAAAGAATATTTCTACATGCAGGATTGCTAATTAATTAGGTAATTCCCCATCTACCATACATGATATTATAATAAGGTTCAGGGAAACCAGAAAAATTTCAGTCCATGTAGGGAAGGGACAGAAGTCATCTTCAAATGTGCGCCAACTATAAGGCCTACATTAAATTCACAATGCACTGTATGCAGAAACGTCACCAAGCTCACCTTAGATGGCCCTAAAGATTTGTTGTGGTCAGCTGTGTCCACATTTTGGCCTGTTTTGGGGAAAACAAGCATGGCAGCATGTCTAGGTATAGGGTTTTTTCTGTGCCAACAGTATGAGTGACTTTCATACGTGTGTACCATTTACTTTTACTGGGAACTCCGTGGTTATTTTAGCAAGTCATATACTGTTGCAAGAAAAAGTAAGTGAACCCATTGGACCTACCTTAATTTCTGCATTGATTACAGTTATACATAAACACAATCTAACTAAACTAATAACACGTGAACGGTTGTAGTATTCATGTCATTAATTGAACACATTGAGTAAAAATCCACGGTGCATGGAGAAAAAGTAAGTGAACCCTTGAATTTAATATCCTATAAATCTCTGATATTCTTGAAAATATACATACAGTTGCAATCAGAATTATTCAACCCCTCCTAAAAGACATCACAGGGATGTGTAAACAATTAAATGTTTCAGTAAACAGATAAATAATATTTTTGTTATAGGTTATTTTGATAGCATAAGTTTCAAAATTCTGAGTTTAGATGAAAAACATTTAGTTCTCCTGACAAATATCCCTCTGCACTATTATTCAACCCCCAGCCTCAGTACTTCACACACTCACACGTTTCCAACTGTATATTAATTGTATAAATATAAACAAATAGATACATGCAACAAAACACAAAAATAGTTGGAACAGAGGCATGTTACATCGCCTTTTTTCCATTAATTACACTTTTTTTTTATCATTTTGGAACTCCTGGACACTAACTGTTGCAGTTGTGTAAGTGGAATTTTCACCCATTCATGTTTAACAAGAGCTTCTCAACACTCTGTGGTCACCATAGTCTGAGTCTCCTCTTCATGATGATCGATACATTTTTAATAGGAGACAGATCTGGACTGTAGGCAGGCCAACATCAAGCCCACGCACACTCTACAAAGTCATGCTGTTTTGTGCATTCAGAATAAGGCCTGGCATTGTTTTGCTGAAACAATAATGGACATCATGAAAAATGAACATCTCTCTAAAACCCCAGTATTTGTCTCTGCATCAGTGGTATTTACCTTCATTTCCTGGGCACTGATGCATCCCCATACCATGCCAGATGTTGGCTTTTAAACCTTTCACTGATAAAAGTCCTGATGGTCTTTTTGGTCAAGAACTCTGAAACGTGGACTCATCTGACAGGATTTCCAATATCTTACGCCCAAGCCCACAAAACCTACAAGCCTGGCAGTATTTCTATGTAGAATTGATGTATGGCTTTTATACACACACACATGCAAAGACTAAGCCTTTGGTGGATCCTTATTTTATGCTCAGTTATGATACTCTCACCTGTTACCAACTTACTTGCTTATGTGTAATGTTCCAAAAGATTGTAATTTAAATATTCTATAGCGCAGCGGTAAAACACACGCTGAACACCTGAGCTGGAATCTCAAATACATCGTATCGAATCTCAGCTCTGCCTGATGGCTGGGCTGAGTGGCCATATGAACAACAATTGGCCTGTTGTTCAGATAGGGGTGGGATATTAAGCCGGACAGGGACTCTCTCATAACTAATACAATTACGACCTCTGCTGCTGATTGATGGCGCCTGCACAGAGACGGGAAAAGAGTGCTGTCAGGGTGTGTCTCTCTGTACACAGTGCTGATCCGCACTGCACTCATCAAAGTGTAGGTGACAAAATGTATACGGCTGCTGCTCACGTTCTCCTCAATCAGAGCAGGGATTGGCATTGGTGGATGCATAAACACAAAAAAAATATTCTATAAATGTTCCCTTGTAATTTGCCCTGTATCCATTTTTTTATTGTTATTATATTTTACGCGTTTTTTCTCCCAATTTAGCATAGTCAATTTGTCTTCCGCTGCTGGGGATTCCCGATATTTTGCAGTGGAGGTGGGTATATTGCTGCTCGCGCCTCTTCCGACCCACGCGCAGCCCTTAACGGAACCCTTTTCCACCCATGCACTCTGCACAGGCGCCTCTATCCACCAATCAGGGTCCTTACACAGCGTTTTGAAGACCCCGCCCACATAGTCTGGTCATTCCTCCCTGCAGGCACTGCCAATTATGCCCGCTGGATGGCACCCAGCTGACCTGTTTCAAACCGAAGAGTTCTTGCTGCTGGTGTTACAGGCATCTATTATATATATGAGGGTTCTTCAAAAAGTTTCCACACTTTTTGAAACTCTATTTATTAAGAATTTAAAAAACAAATGACATCATTTTCTACATAGTCACCTTCCGATGCATTTTTCCCACCGCAGTACCTACTTTTTAATGCCATCAGCAAAAAATGTGTTTGGTTGAGCGTGTAGCCACTGACCTTCTTCCCCTTAAAGCTTCTTTAAGTGGTCCAAAAAGGTGAAGATCAGATGGCACTAAATCTGGACTATAAGCTCTCTGTCAGTCTCTCAGACACGGCCAGTTACTACTCCTCCCACCCTCACCAAGATCAGATGGCACTAAATCTGGACTATAAGCTCTCTCTCAGTCTCTCAGACACGGCCAGTTACTACTACTCCTCCCACCCAACCAAAATATAAAAGTGTGGAAACTTTTTGAAGATCCCTCATAAATAAATATACAGTGTATCACAAAAGTGAGTACACCCCTCACATTTCTGCAGATATTTAAGTATATCTTTTCATGGGACAACACTGACAAAATGACACTTTGACACAATGAAAAGTAGTCTGTGTGCAGCTTATATAACAGTGTAAATTTATTCTTCCCTCAAAATAACTCAATATACAGCCATTAATGTCTAAACCACCGGCAACAAAAGCACCCCTAAGTGAAAGTTCCTGAAGTGTCAATATTTTGTGTGGCCACCATTATTTCCCAGAACTGCCTTAACTCTCCTGGGCATGGAGTTTACCAGAGCTTCACAGGTTGCCACTGGAATGCTTTTCCACTCCTCCATGACGACATCACGGAGCTGGCGGATATTCGAGACTTTGCGCTCCTCCACCTTCCGCTTGAGGATGCTCCAAAGATGTTCTATTGGGTTTAGGTCTGGAGACATGCTTGGCCAGTCCATCACCTTTACCCTCAGCCTCTTCAATAAAGCAGTGGTCGTCTTAGAGGTGTGTTTGGGGTCATTATCATGCTGGAACACTGCCCTGCGACCCAGTTTCCGGAGGGAGGTGATCATGCTCTGCTTCAGTATTTCACAGTACATATTGGAGTTCATGTGTCCCTCAATGAAATGTAACTCCCCAACACCTGCTGCACTCATGCAGCCCCAGACCATGGCATTCCCACCACCATGCTTGACTGTAGGCATGACACACTTATCTTTGTACTCCTCACCTGATTGCCGCCACACATGCTTGAGACCATCTGAATCAAACAAATTAATCTTGGTCTCATCAGACCATAGGACATGGTTCCAGTAATCCATGTCCTTTGTTGACATGTCTTCAGCAAACTGTTTGCGGGCTTTCTTGTGTAGAGACTTCAGAAGAGGCTTCCTTCTGGGGTGACAGCCATGCAGACCAATTTGATGTAGTGTGCGGCGTATGGTCTGAGCACTGACAGGCTGACCCCCCACCTTTTCAATCTCTGCAGCAATGCTGACAGCACTCCTGCACCTATCTTTCAAAGACAGCAGTTGGATGTGACGCTGAGCACGTGCACTCAGCTTCTTTGGACGACCAACGCGAGGTCTGTTCTGAGTGGACCCTGCTCTTTTAAAACGCTGGATGATCTTGGCCACTGTGCTGCAGCTCAGTTTCAGGGTGTTGGCAATCTTCTTGTAGCCTTGGCCATCTTCATGTAGCGCAACAATTCGTCTTTTAAGATCTTCAGAGAGTTCTTTGCCATGAGGTGCCATGTTGGAACTTTCAGTTGACCAGTATGAGAGAGTGTGAGAGCTGTACTACTAAATTGAACACACCTGCTCCCTATGCACACCTGAGACCTAATAACACTAACAAATCACATGACATTTTGGAGGGAAAATGACAAGCAGTGCTCAATTTGGACATTTATGGGTGTAGTCTCTTAGGGGTGTACTCACTTTTGTTGCCGGTGGTTTAGACATTAATGGCTGTATATTGAGTTATTTTGAGGGAAGAATAAATTTACACTGTTATATAAGCTGCACACAGACTACTTTTCATTGTGTCAAAGTGTCATTGTGTCAGTGTTGTCCCATGAAAAGATATACTTAAATATCTGCAGAAATGTGAGGGGTGTACTCACTTTTGTGATACACTGTATATATATATATATATATATATATATATTATGGCAAGCCAAACAGGAAATATATCATCATTTCATTTTATATATATTGAGTTTCATTTTATATATATCGAGTTTCATTATATACAGTGTATCACAAAAGTGAGTACACCCCTCACATTTCTGCAGATATTTAAGTATATCTTTTCATGGGACAACACTGACAAAATGACACTTTGACACAATGAAAAGTAGTCTGTGTGCAGCTTATATAACAGTGTAAATTTATTCTTCCCTCAAAATAACTCAATATACAGCCATTAATGTCTAAACCACCGGCAACAAAAGTGAGTACACCCCTAAGAGA
The DNA here is from genome assembly GCF_030014385.1 of Trichomycterus rosablanca. Taxonomy (NCBI): domain Eukaryota; kingdom Metazoa; phylum Chordata; class Actinopteri; order Siluriformes; family Trichomycteridae; genus Trichomycterus; species Trichomycterus rosablanca. The sequence goes on along the minus strand of NC_085989.1, from coordinate 17,023,469 downwards.
CTACACCCCTAAATGTCCAAATTGAGCACTGCTTGTCATTTTCCCTCCAAAATGTCATGTGATTTGTTAGTGTTACTAGGTCTCAGGTGTGCATAGGGAGCAGGTGTGTTCAATTTAGTAGTACAGCTCTCACACTCTCTCATACTGGTCACTGAAAGTTCCAACATGGCACCTCATGGCAAAGAACTTTCTGAGGATCTTAAAAGACGAATTGTTGCGCTACATGAAGATGGCCAAGGCTACAAGAAGATTGCCAACACCCTGAAACTGAGCTGCAGCACAGTGGCCAAGATCATCCAGCGTTTTTAAAGAGCAGGGTCCACTCAGAAAAGACCTCGCGTTGGTCGTCCAAAGAAGCTGAGTGCACGTGCTCAGCGTCACATCCAACTGCTGTCTTTGAAAGATAGGCGAAGGAGTGCTGTCAGCATTGCTGCAGAGATTGAAAAGGTGGGGGGTCAGCCTGTCAGTGCTCAGACCATACGCCGCACACTACATCAAATTGGTCTGCATGGCTGTCACCCCAGAAGAAAGCCTCTTCTGAAGTCTCTACACAAGAAAGCCCGCAAACAGTTTGCTGAAGACATGTCAACAAAGGACATGGATTACTGGAACCATGTTCTATGGTCTGATGAGACCAAGATTAATTTGTTTGGTTCAGATGGTCTCAAGCATGTGTGGCGGCAATCAGGTGAGGAGTACAAAGATAAGTGTGTCATGCCTACAGTCAAGCATGGTGGTGGGAATGCCATGGTCTGGGGCTGCATGAGTGCAGCAGGTGTTGGGGAGTTACATTTCATTGAGGGACACATGAACTCCAATATGTACTGTGAAATACTGAAGCAGAGCATGATCCCCTCCCTCCGGAAACTGGGTCGCAGGGCAGTGTTCCAGCATGATAATGACCCCAAACACACCTCTAAGACGACCACTGCTTTATTGAAGAGGCTGAGGGTAAAGGTGATGGACTGGCCAAGCATGTCTCCAGACCTAAACCCAATAGAACATCTTTGGGGCATCCTCAAGCGGAAGGTGGAGGAGCGCAAAGTCTCGAATATCCGCCAGCTCCGTGATGTCGTCATGGAAGAGTGGAAAAGCATTCCAGTGGCAACCTGTGAAGCTCTGGTAAACTCCATGCCCAGGAGAGTTAAGGCAGTTCTGGGAAATAATGGTGGCCACACAAAATATTGACACTTCAGGAACTTTCACTAAGGGGTGTACTCACTTTTGTTGCCGGTGGTTTAGACATTAATGGCTGTATATTGAGTTATTTTGAGGGAAGAATAAATTTACACTGTTATATAAGCTGCACACAGACTACTTTTCATTGTGTCAAAGTGTCATTTTGTCAGTGTTGTCCCATGAAAAGATATACTTAAATATCTGCAGAAATGTGAGGGGTGTACTCACTTTTGTGATACACTGTATATCAGTTTTCATTCCATATATATCATTTTCATTCCATATATTTCAGTTTTTATTATATATATATATATATATATATATATATATATATATATACACGGTATATATATTGAGTTTCATTCCATACATATAAGTGTTTGCCATAATATATATATACAGTGTATCACAAAAGTGAGTACACCCCTCACATTTCTGCAGATATTTAAGTATATCTTTTCATGGGACAACACTGACAAAATGACACTTTGACACAATGAAAAGTAGTCTGTGTGCAGCTTATATAACAGTGTAAATTTATTCTTCCCTCAAAATAACTCAATATACAGCCATTAATGTCTAAACCACCGGCAACAAAAGTGAGTACACCCCTAAGAGACTACACCCCTAAATGTCCAAATTGAGCACTGCTTGTCATTTTCCCTCCAAAATGTCATGTGATTTGTTAGTGTTACTAGGTCTCAGGTGTGCATAGGGAGCAGGTGTGTTCAATTTAGTAGTACAGCTCTCACACTCTCTCATACTGGTCACTGAAAGTTCCAACATGGCACCTCATAGCAAAGAACTCTCTGAGGATCTTAAAAGACGAATTGTTGCGCTACATGAAGATGGCCAAGGCTACAAGAAGATTGCCAACACCCTGAAACTGAGCTGCAGCACAGTGGCCAAGATCATCCAGCGTTTTAAAAGAGCAGGGTCCACGCAGAACAGACCTCGCGTTGGTCGTCCAAAGAAGCTGAGTGCACGTGCTCAGCGTCACATCCAACTGCTGTCTTTGAAAGATAGGTGCAGGAGTGCTGTCAGCATTGCTGCAGAGATTGAAAAGGTGGGGGGTCAGCCTGTCAGTGCTCAGACCATACGCCGCACATTACATCAAATTGGTCTGCATGGCTGTCACCCCAGAAGGAAGCCTCTTCTGAAGTCTCTACACAAGAAAGCCCGCAAACAGTTTGCTGAAGACATGTCAACAAAGGACATGGATTATTGGAACCATGTCCTATGGTCTGATGAGACCAAGAATAATTTGTTTGGTTCAGATGGTCTCAAGCATGTGTGGTGGCAATCAGGTGAGGAGTACAAAGATAAGTGTGTCATGCCTACAGTCAAGCATGGTGGTGGGAATGCCATGGTCTGGGGCTGCATGAGTGCAGCAGGTGTTGGGGAGTTACATTTCATTGAGGGACACATGAACTCCAATATGTACTGTGAAATACTGAAGCAGAGCATGATCCCCTCCCTCCGGAAACTGGGTCGCAGGGCAGTGTTCCAGCATGATAATGACCCCAAACACACCTCTAAGACGACCACTGCTTTATTGAAGAGGCTGAAGGTAAAGGTGATGGACTGGCCAAGCATGTCTCCAGACCTAAACCCAATAGAACATCTTTGGGGCATCCTCAAGCGGAAGGTGGAGGAGCGCAAAGTCTCGAATATCCGCCAGCTCCGTGATGTCGTCATGGAGGAGTGGAAAAGCATTCCAGTGGCAACCTGTGAAGCTCTGGTAAACTCCATGCCCAGGAGAGTTAAGGCAGTTCTGGGAAATAATGGTGGCCACACAAAATATTGACACTTCAGGAACTTTCACTAAGGGGTGTACTCACTTTTGTTGCCGGTGGTTTAGACATTAATGGCTGTATATTGAGTTATTTTAAGGGAAGAATAAATTTACACTGTTATATAAGCTGCACACAGACTACTTTTCATTGTGTCAAAGTGTCATTTTGTCAGTGTTGTCCCATGAAAAGATATACTTAAATATCTGCAGAAATGTGAGGGGTGTACTCACTTTTGTGATACACTGTATATATATATATATATATTTACATTTTCAGCATTTAGCAGACGCTTGTATCCAAAGCGACTTACAGTACCATGACAGTATACTCTTTAAGCAATTAGAGGTTACGGGCCTTGCTCAAGGGCCCAACAGTAATGGGGCTTGAACCAGCGACCTTTGGATTACTAGTCCAGTACCTTAACCACTAGGCTACAACTATATACTATCAAGCTGGTCAGCAAAAACATTAAAAGCATTTTACTTGTACTTGTGTTAGTTAATACAAGGTTCAAAAAATAACAAATTACAAAATTAAGTTAAATAAATTAAGTAAATTAAGTTTTATTATTAAAATGGCCCAACTTTTCCAGAATTTGGTTTACCATATTACCATTATTACCATATGCTCTAATGCTACCTGAGGAAAGTGCTATATTATATTTGATTAGGTTGTATTGCAGGGATTTAGGAAGCTGCTAATGGATAGTAATTGCAACATAACCTACATAATGAAAAAATGAGGGGTTATCATTTGAAATGGAGTTCTGTCATTATTTTAATCCACTTAAATGCATGATTTAAAGTAATCTTCCTTGTTAACATGTCATGTCCCAGAGGAACCTCACATCTGCGTGCACCACTTACACTTGGTACATCATGATCAGATATTACATCTACTTTTCCTGTTGGTGACACAAATTTGACAGCTGGATATATGACCTTATAACCTTATGACATCGGTGATCACATCCCACAAACCCACTTTTTCATCATAGGGTGAAACAGGCCATTTTCTAGCCAGGCCTGTAATTAAAGGCCGCTTGAGTTTAAACTGTTAGCTAGCCCCACTCCAGCTAATGTGCAACAGATGAGGATCGTCTGGTCCTTAAAAACGTGCTTCACTTTTTACACAGATAACGTTTTTATAATTCACTGTCAGCTTCGGAGGCCGTGCGCTGTGATTGATGTGGCGCTGCCTCAGTGCACACTGGAGCTGGGTCAAAGCTCAGGGATGAGTCGCAAACTGCAAGAGGAACACAAACAAACAGAGTGGGGATGTCATAAACCTGCTTCCTGTCCTTCCAGTCCCTCTGCATGATACATTAAGAATCACCTCCCGGCTAGGAATGAAGAATCCACTAAACCCTGCAGGGACTTAACCAGCACGCCGTTATAAAAAACAAGACTTACATTTATAAAGTATGAATAGGACATTACGTTAAGGAATGTTTTTGTTACCAGCTGGCATTTTAGAGGGTATGAAATATATCTAGAGGCTAGCACAGAAATTCCTAGCTATCTCTTCGGAGTGTGCTTTCTGAACAGCGTCCAGGTAAGGATTTAGGGGTTTTGATTTATGGCTGCAAGGGGACCCCACAGCTGGGGTGGGGATTAGCCTAAAGCCAGCACAGGAAGGTTTTGTGGGTATAAATCAGGGGGTCTCACATCAACAAAAAAGTGAGAAGAACAGAGGGATGAGGTGATACTGATAATCACATTGAGAGATGTTAAGAGTCCAAGCTAACAATGTTTAGGTTCTCTGTGAAGTATTAACCTTGTTTTTTCACAGTAAACAGAGCCAACTGCATTATAATAGATCTTGAGTAGTTTGACATTGTGTACCCTGCTTCTTCAGTCAGCATTTAACTTACTAGCTATTATCTGTTAATGTTTTATTTTTTGTTTAGCACCAGCACTGTACTAACACACTATTTTCTGTCACAGCTTACGGCTTGGGATACTAAACATTTTTATTGTAAGGTAAAATATATTTTTTTAAATGTAATGTCTGCTTATAGTAACTACAGTCAAGCCGGAAAGTCTGCACACCCCTTTCACCTTCTCCATGTTTTATTACGTTACAGACTCATTCTATAATAGATTGAGTTCATTTTTTGTCACAAAATTCAAAAAATCTAAAAATCAAAATGTACAATATGTCCACAAGTGTGCACTCCCTTTGATATGACACCCAAAAGTGAGCTGAGGTGCATTTTGTTTTCACTGATACTGCTTGAGATGTTTCTACAATTTAATTGGAGTCCACCTGTGGTAAATTCAGCTGATTGGACATGATTGGGGATTGCCAACACCTGTCTATATAATGTCCCACAGTTGATAGATAGATAGATAGATAGATAGATAGATAGATAGATAGATAGATAGATAGATAGATAGATAGATAGACAGATAGACAGACAGACAGACAGACAGACAGACAGACAGACAGACTGACTGACTGACTGACTGACTGACTGACTGACTGACTGACTTGTCTTTGACAGGGCTTCAATACACTCACAATCACAAATACACAATTCACATACATACAATTCACATACATACTATCTTTTTGTAGATACAATTACTGTGATTTGTGAAGGTCAGGCAGTTATCAATCTCCATTCCCAGATATTTAAACGACTCAACCTGCTCCACCAGCTGGCCCTGTATGCTAAGAGGCTGACCCAGGGATATGGTTGCTTCCCTGACTCCCCCATTCCCACAGCACAACTCTTAACAGTGCATATCAGAGCAAACTCCAAGCCATGGGGTCAAGGGAATTATCTGCAGACCTCAGAAACAGGATTGTGTCAAGGCATAGATCCGGAGAAGGGTACAGAAAAATTGCTGCAGCTTTACAGGTCGCAAACAGCACAGTGGCCACCATCATTCGTAAATGGAAGAAGTTTGGAACCACCAAAAATCTTCCTACAGCTGGTCGCCTGGCCAAACTGAGCGATCTGGGAAGACGGGCCTTGGCCAGGGAGATGAGCAGGAACCCGAGGGTCTCTCTGACAGAGCTCCGGCGTATCCTTGTGGAGATGGCAGAACCTATCAGAAGATCAACCATCCAGGCAGCACTCCACAAATCACACCTTTATGGTAGAGTGGCCAGACGGAAGCCACTCCTTAGTAAAAGGCACATGACAGCACGCTTGGAGTTTGCCAAAAAGCACCTAGAGGACTCTCAAACCATGAGAAACAAGATTCTCTGGTCTGATGAAACCAAAATTAAACTTTTTGGCCTGAATACCAAGCGTCACGTCTGGAGGACACCAGGCACCGCTCATCACCTGGCTAATGCCATCCCTACAGTGAAGCATGGCGGTGGCAGCATCATGATGTGGGGATGTTTTTCAACAGCGGGACCGGGGCGACTAGTCCTGATAGAGGGAAAGATGAATGTAGCTACGTACACAGAGATCCTTGAAGAAAACCTGCTCCAGAGTGCTCTGGACCTCAGACTGGGGTGAAGGTTTACCTTCCAACATGACAACGACCTGAAGCACACAGCCAAGAGAACAAAGGAGTGGCTTCAGAGAAAGTCTGTGAATGTCTTGAGTGGCCCAGTCAGAGCCCAGACCAGACATCTGTGGAAGGAGCTGAAAATGGCTGTGTACCGACGCTCCTCATCCAACCTGACGGAGCTTGCAAGGATATGCCAAGAGGAACGGGCAAAAATGTCCAGAAACAAGTGTGTCAAGCTCGTAGCTTTTTTCCCAAGACGCCTTGAAGCTGTAATTGCTGCCAAAGGTGCATCAACCCTAAATAAAAGATTTTTGTCAGTAAAATAAAATTACATATTTTCTAAACCCTATACATATACACAAGTACAAAATTCTTTTTTCGCACATCCCAGCTTGTTTAGGAGCTGGGGTCTGAGTGCAGGGTTAGCCATCGTACAGCGCCTGTGGAGCAGACAGGGTTAAGGGCCTTGCTCAAGGGCACAACAGTGGCTGCATTCACCTGGATTTGAACCAACAATTTTGATTGATAGTCCAAAGCTTTACTCACTAGGCTACCACTGTCCTAACAAAAATAAATGTAATATAAATAAATAAATATGTAATGTAATAAAATTAATAAATTATTTTTATTTTTTAAGTAATTTATTAATAAAAATGTAATAAATAAATATTTTAACAAAAAAGTGAATTATGAAAATTTACATTAAAATAGGCAAAACAATAAACTATGATTTTAGTAAGCATACATTCATTTTAAAATAGCTAAGCAACATTTCATATGATTGTCTGGCCCAACCACCGCCTGCTAACCATTCATTCTCTGCTCGTTTTCCTTTTTTAATAAAGTGAAAATAGTATAGCAGCAGTATGGAAAAGGACCTATACAGAAGCTTGCCTTTTTCTTATTTCCCACATCCTGCTTTCACAGAGATGCTGATGTCAATTTCCAGAAGAATCGGTACTGAAATAGGATTCATGCCCAGATGTGGGCAGTAAGGCATTTTTATCACCTATTGGCTAGAGCCCCAGTACATCCTTAACAAACCCACACTATAGCCATTAAAACTCAGCACTCATCATCTGACCCGGAAAGGGTGATTAATCTAAAGAACATCCCCAAATGTGTTTCCACAAGGTATTAAGACTGTCAGCTTCAATGTAGATACATCATAGTGTATGTTTCTGCTTACTGAGTAAACAATCCAGGGAAATCTAAATTAATGGAGGTCTTTTAATACACTGATCAGCCATAACATTAAAACCACTTTCTTGTTTCTACACTCACTGTCTATTTTTTCAGCTCCACTTACTATATAGAAGCACTTTGTAGTTCTACAATTACTGACTGATCTGTTTCTCTACATACTGTTTTAGCCTGCTTTCACCCTATTCTTCAATGGTCAGGACCCCCACAGGACCACTACAGAGCAGGTATTATTTAGGTGGTGGATCATTCTCAGCACTGCAGTGACACTGACATGGTGGTGGTGTGTTAGTGTGTTGTGCTGGTATGAGTGGATCAGACGCTGCTGGAGTTTATAAATACCATGTCCACTCAATGTCCACTCTATTAGACACTCCTACCTAGTTGGTCCACCGTGTAAATGTAAAGTCAGAGACGATCGCTCATCTATTGCTGGTGTTTGAGTTGGTCATCTTCTAGACCTTCATCAGTGGTCACAGGACGCTGCCCACGGGTCGCTGTTGGCTTGATATTTTTGATTGGTGGACTATTCTCAGTCCAGCAGTGACAGTGAGGTGTTTAAAAACTCCAGCAGCGCTGCAGTGTCTTATCCACTCACACCAGCACAACACACACTAACACACCACCACCATGTCAGTGTCACTGCAGTGTTGAGAATGATCCACCACCCAAATAATACCTGCTCTGTAGTGGTCCTGGGAGAGTCCTGACCATTGAAGAACAGGGTGAAAGGGGGCTAACAAAGCATGCAGAGAAACAGGTGGACTACAGTCAGTAATTGTAGACTACAAAGTGCTTCTATATGGTAAGTGGAGCTGATAAAATGGACAGTGAGTGTAGAAACAAGAAGGTGGTTTTAATGTTATGGCTGATTGGTGTATATCTCCTGAGTAATTATAGCCATTAGAGCACTTCATTCAGCTTAATAGCTATGATTGTTCACAGTTCATATAACAGTAATAATTTAAATGTCAACCATTCCTAAGTATTCACAGCCCTGTAAGTACTTGCTCAAGCTACCTATGGCAGCTTGAAGTGTATTGGTATATGTCAAATTTAATTTGGGGCCACATAATTAAGTAATTCCAGTCCATTCTTCAAGTTAATTTAGGTTAGTTGGAGAGTGGTGATGTTTGTTTATTAGGATTTTAACGTCATCTTTTACATTTTGGTTACATTCATGACAGGAACGGTAGTTACTCATTACACAAGATACATCAGTTCACACAAGGTATCTTCAATTTAGTATCTTCAATTCACCTCACTTGCATGTCTTTGGACTGTGGGAGGAAACCGGAGCACCCGGAGGAAACCCACGCAGACACGGGGAGAACATACAAACTCAACACAGAAAGGACCTGGACCGCCCCACCTAGGGATTGAACCCAGGACCTTCTTGTTGTGAGGCGACAGTGCTACCCACTTAGCCACCATGCCGCCCGAGTGGTGATGTACACCAGTTTTTAAACCAGGGACACTCAATGACATGCATTTTATTCACTGTAGTATTGATGTGGTACAGTGCTTTATTTAATTGTCTTGCTGAAAAACTATTTTAAGCTTTTCTTTCTGCAAGAATGAAGTAGGCTTTTATCCAAGTTATCTCCCTACTGTGCACCATTCATTTTCCAAACAAAACTTGCTACCACCACTATATTTTGCGGTATGAAATGTGTTGTTGTGTTGTTCTTTCCGGATGCAGTCAGACTGCTAAATGGCTCCACCCCTCATGTACTGTCTATTCACCAATGACCTTAAACACCTGTGACCTGGTTTAAACAATTAAATTTAAATTTAATTTAATTGTGACCAATTACCTTAAACACCTGTGACCTGGTGCTGCCTTTTTCTACTGTTATACTTTGAATCATGCACTTTAGATCCACATAAAGCTGCTGTAGTTCCTGTGTAATACTTGTGCAATACTTGAATGTAAATGTAAATATTTAAAATTCCTATCTTAATTATTTCTTCTAGTTTTTTAAGTCTAAGTTTTATTTCTACTTAACATAGTTTTTTTGCTATTTATATTTTATATTTTATTATGTTTACACACACCGAGACCTAAGTAACTGCATTTCGTTCTAATCATGTACATGGTTTTGAATGACAATAAAGCTGAGTCTGAGTCTGAGTGCTGGAAGATCTGCCCTGGTAGCTCAATGCCAAAAATACTGCTTAATTAAAAGTTCAAAAGCTTAATTTCAGACCTGCTACATCTTCATTAATCAGTGAGATCCCTTTTTCCACTTGTACTTTTTTGCTGCACTTCCACAAGTCCCATTTTTGTTTGTGTTTTGTTTATTTATTTATTTAAATATAAAATGTATTTAAATATAAAATTTTAACTTTACACCAGTTAAGGTTTGTAGCTAAGCCCCTAAAGAAATCTTAGCAGGCCAGCCTGTCCTTTCAAACTTTCCTCAAAGGTAATTAATTCCACTGTGGTTTGGGTGGGATCTAGAGCTTTAGAAATGGCTTTGTAATCTTTCTTCAGACTGGAATATTTAAACAACTTTTTTTTCCTTCAGCTCTTAGAATTTTTTTTTGGAAAATGGCAAAGTGTTCCTTTTAAAACTAAATGGTTAATTTAGGTAAGTTAAAGGAAAATGGTTACCGTTCAAGATGAATGAGCCTGGTTTTACAAGCCTGGCTGTGTTCAATCAGCTAAATCAGCTTACAATTTAACTTTTAAGACTGGTTGACTGAGCAATTACTTATTTTATTGGATATCTTTGTTCCTTAAATCAATATGTTTTAGAAAATGTGACTTGTTTCAACTCGAGTTCCCTTTTTGTATACAATTATACAATAACAGAGGCAATCCTTCAGCACTGGCGCTACACAGAGACGTTGATGCCTGCACAGCCTCCACACAGAAAATGAATCAGTGGGAGCTTGATGTGACAAGTAGAAGTATCCTAGCAGATCAGCTGCAAGAAACCCAAGAGCACTGTTTAGAATCATACAAAAACACAGTGGAACCAAGTACTGCACACACAGGAAACCAGCATGACATGTGCTAGTGTAGGTGTGAGGGTGTCCTGGAACTTTTGTTAAACACACACACACACACACACACACTGGAAGAGGTCCCCGTGTGTCCGGATAATAAAAGACTGCTGCTGGGTGCCGCCAGTACTCGTTACCGCTCGAGGAGGGCAGGAGTCTGCCTCACGACCTGGCCTTTCCTTCAAAGCCAGCCTTTCCATATCAAATGCGGCGCTTAATGTAACCAGAGCACAGGCTTTTACTTTTTCTCTAAATTAGCTCAGGCAACTCAATTTTGGTGCGGTTTTACTTCCACCAACGTCTGCACAGCTAGAGCAGCATGATGTCATTGCTGGGTTGTAAGCACATGTGGAGGGAAATAATATAAAAAGGTTTCCCTATTTAGCAGTAATTTGTAACAGATCTGAATTAAGCCGGTTGCCAAGAGTTCACAGGGCCGTTTTCTGTCCAATTAAGAGACTGTAAACTTTTAAAGTTTGGATTTTTGCAGGTGCTGCAAATTGGGGTTAAAGAGTATCAGACCTGACTGGCTGTTTTGCTGAATGATAAATTGGTTTAATACAATATGCGGGGGCTTCAGTTCCTTTCAGTTTCTTATAACAAAGTACGAAAAAAGGACAATTCCACAGGAATTTTTTTTCTGCGCCATCTGCCAAAGTCTTCAAAGCTGAAGAAGGGATCCATTGTCAGCAAGGACAGCACAGTCAGACAAAATAAGATTGAGAACCTTTGAGAAAGGGCCTGTGTAGAGCTTTGGCTTGTGTTGTCTAGCACACATTTCTGTTCTGCTTGTACACTCTACTTTAGTAACATTTGTGAATATTGCTTTACTTAAGAAAGCTTACTTACTCTGCAGGTTAGCACTTACTTGCATCTTTTCCAAGAGAATCAGCCTTAGCAGGAATTATGGTCCATGATATTCAGACTGTTTACTTGTTTTGGTGCTTCAGCCAGACAGTAGTAGTCATTGTTGATTCAGAGTTTTTATTCCTTCCTTCCATTTGACATGACTGATTGTGTACAAAGAGTGTCCAACCAGGCCAGTAGCACTACCGAGACCCAAACTCTAATTCTGGGACTCTCACTGGTATTGGGCTAGCACGTTAAAGTTCTGCACCCACACAATTTTACCATTAATCCTTGTGTTCAGTTGGCATTACTTTTACTGCCCTGTTCTTTGGGGTCCCAGAGACCCAAGTGTTGTGTGGATAAAATAAAATTAAATGAATGAACCAAGTTAACAAGAGAGAAGGTAGGGAAAGGTAAGAAATTTTGTAAAGTGTGTGTGTGTGTGTGTGTAAGAGACTCAGCTGTACCGTCAGCCCTAGACAAAAACTATGAAACATATAAAATATAAAAAGAACATATAAAAGCCTGTTGACCCCAAACAAAAGTGTATAAATTAAGAAGTATTTGAAGCACAAAATCCATTTTTAAAAAAGTGGTTTAGTTGCAGTTTTCATATAATTACAAAAAGTCATAATGTATCAAGCTGATGAGAGTGAAATAAATATAATTAACACTAACCCTCTAACAGTGACACGGATTTAGACAATAGACAATTAGACAATTTAGACAAAACTCACCCACAGTCCAACAACATGCAGTCAGGTTATTTGGAGAATAAATTGCCCTATAAGTGAATGTGTGTGTGTATGTGTGTCTTCCCTTCGATGTACTAGTGCCCCGTCCAGGGTGTTACTGTGTGCCTTGTGCCCATTGAAAATACATATTACATATTATAATATGTAATTATATTACAGTTGATTATATTATCAAAGATTATAATACATTACATTATAACAGATTATTATAGTGAGATTTTAAGATTTACAGTTGTAACTTAGGTGTCTATATGAAATCCACAATTATATAGGTGTGCTATAATATACAAAATACAGTAATAATATTATTAATATTATTACTGTTCGATCCAAATTTAAAAGGGGTCATTTCATATATTCCTAAACATATAATTTACTAAATGAATAAATCATGCATTGAGCTGTGAAGCATTAAATGCATTGAGTAAAGTCTTAGAATCTTTGGGTGCATCTTTACAATTAGACAGGATATTATGAAGTGTAAAGAACAAAGCTGATCAGTGTTTCAAATCTGATTCATGAACTAAGAATGACATGGACAGGTCTCAGACATGTGATGCAGTAAAATAAGGACTCAGTTTTGTAGAAGTCTAAAAGACCACACACAAAACAAAGAAACTAACCATGACTCTACATTCTGAACTCGGACCTAGAAAAGACTTCTTAAGGGACCTGTTTATTTAAAAATAAGTGTTTTTAATTTTTAGGTTTTAATTTAATTTATTTTTCAATGTATGATATGAAATTAAGGAATATTATTTTTAATTGTAAAATGTGATGAGCAGAACAATACATGAGTTTTCAAGTGAAAAATCACGAGTTAAAATTATTATTATTAGAACATATAAATACTTGATATCCTCCAGCTTTTTCATTAACATAATGATTATTTCCCAAAAAAGGTAAAATCATGTTTCTTAAGTGTAAATATTGGGTAGAACACTACCATGTACTATGTGTCTGAGGCCCTTCCTGTATGTGATGTCTGTGCATTAAAGAGTTTCCCTCTCAGCAGGAAGCAACTTAGCACATCTAAGACATGGTCTTGGTTTAAGGAACCTCTCTGAAGAACCACAACAGCGACTGAAATCATCTTTTATATCAGCACAACTTTGATCAACACTTAAGGAAAAGTGATAATAGACCATTCTATATTCAGACATTATTCAGAGCTTAACATGGTAACCGCTGTCTGCTACAGACCCAGAGCATAAAAATGCAGGCCAGCAGAGAATTATTATCAGTGCAGTGTGGTTATGGAGACATTCATGTTGGTTTGCTTATCCATTAACACTAAAAGCGTGACTGTGTGTAATACTCAGTAAACCTTGTTGTATTCCTTCCCAAGTACCAGACCTATTTAAAACCATAGCTGACTCTTCCAGATTCCAGAGAGAAAACCTCATCTCTCGACTGTGCCTATGATTACAGATACTTTTACTACACTTTTATATGTGTGTTTGGGGGGTAGGATGCTAGAAAAATAATATTAACGTGCCCTCACAATGTCAATAATGTCTTTGGCTGCTACTGTTTGGAATGACTCAGTGAATACATTAACCTCACTTGGCAGTGGAATTTTGGCCTTAAATCGTCTTCTGTCCCTGCCAAACCCAGTGTGTGCACGTTCCTATTTCAACACAGAAAGCAAGATTACTGCAGGATACATCAGCGTCTTAAACACCAGACATCCACGTCACCGCCATTAGTACAACCATTATTTACATATTCTGGTGGCAAAAGATCGAGTGCCCTAAAAAGTATTTCATTTTTTTTACATTGCCACAACCTGAGATGATCTATCAACTACAAGTCTGCTTATTTTTTAAATCAAAAATTTTTAAACTGAAATGTCAAAGATTTATGAGTTCATGATCAATGTTCGGTTCTTGGTTAAGCAACATTTCAGGTAATAGTGTTTTTGTCTATCACAGCACCCATTTATCTTTACAAATTTCTTCCTCATATTGTGGACTTATTTAAAAGTTGGTTTTGTATGAAGTACCATAATGTCAATTAAATATATGGCATGGCCTCATAATCCATTGTTAGTGATTGTCTACAGCTAAGGACTTCTCTGTGCTTATAATAATGGATAGTTTGACTGCAGCAATCAAATAATTATTTAATGGCAAACCTGTTATTTGGGGCATTTTATCTAATATCTTACCATCCATGACAAAATATTAACATAAGTTACCAGTTATAGTCTTCGGCATGACTAACAAGAAGTTGTTGTATTTGTTTGTACACCAGTCAGGTATAACATTATGACTTCTTCCTTGTTTCTACACTCACTGTCCATTTTATCAGCTCCACTTACCATATAGAAGCACTTTGTAGTTCTAAAATTACTGACTGTAGTCCATCTGTTTCTCTGCATGCTTTGTTAGCCCCCCATGCTGTTCTTCAATGGTCAGGACCCCCACAGGACCACTACAGAGCAGGTATTATTTAGGTGGTGGATCATTCTCAGCACTGCAGTGACACTGACATGGTGGTGGTGTGTTAGTGTGTGTTGTGCTGGTATAAGTGGATAACACAGAGCAGTGCTGATGGAGTTTTTAAACACCTCACTGTCACTGCTGGACTGAGAATAGTCCACCAACCAAAAATATCCAGCCAACAGTGCCCCGTGGGCAGCGTCCTCTGACCACTGATTAAGGTCTAGAAGATGATCAACTCAAACAACAGCAATAGATGAGCAATCGTCTCTGACTTTACATCTACAAGGTGGACCAACTAGGTAGGAGTGTCTAATAGTGGACACACACACTAACCCACCACCACCATATCAGTGTCACTGCAGTGCTGAGAATGATCCACCACCTAAATAATACCTACTCTGTGGTGGTCCTGACCATTGAAGAACAGGGTGAAACCAGGCTAAAAAGGTATGTAGAGAAATAAATGGACTACAGTTAGTAATTGTAGAACTACAAAGTGCTTCTATATGGTAAGTGGAGCTGATAAAATGGACAGTGAGTGTAGAAACCAGGAGGTGGTTTTAATGCTATGGCTGATCAGTGTATCTAACAGTTATATATTTGAATTCCATTGTGATCAAAATAACAAACCTTTCAGTTATTACCATCTATACACATTCTTGTAATCACATCTGGTCTAATTTCTGCTAAATACTTTATCCATTTACTCCAGTGTTTTTTGAATACATCTATCATACACTATCATGCTTGAATAAAAAAGGGTGTTCCCTAAGATGTTGCCACCAAGTTAACAGCATATTCTTTATATCATCTGAACACTGTTCAATGTAGGTGCTTAAAACCTTAACCCATAAGCCCAAAAGGGTTTCCACGAATAGTTCTTCTGCTGACATTGACAGACATCAGTGACCCTTATCTGGATGAAGTGTTTTTTTTCTATGACGTTACTTCCACTACTATTTTCCACTATATCAGCATTATACACACACAAAAAAAAAATTCTGATTTTTAAGGCTTTACTTCAACGTTTAACAGTCAGCACTCTATAAGTCAGTCATGTTGCTGACATTGTGGTCCACACTGAATGCATGTCAGGTGAAACATTGGAAAACTACAGTGACAAAAACAGGACACTGGTGGGGTATCACGTTTGGTAAGACTAAACCTTTTGGGATGTTTTTGGAAGGCACTGGTGAAATTTAAGCCATAACCTGGATGTCAATATGACTGATACAAATAAATTCTTCACCAGTGATTGAGGGAATCCCCTATTGAAAGAGGACCTGCATTGGGGTGAAAAATATTGCTAAAGACAATGATGGCTGTCACTGTGACTCGTTAACAGTTGCTGTCTTAAGGAATATTATCTCCCCATTCCATATAAGGGTTTTGTCTTAATAGATTCTCCAATCCACGCAACAGCTACCATTCTGAAAGGCTGAGGTTTAACAAATTATTCAGGCCGACTCCCATTTTGTAACTGATGATGCTGTTAAAGCAGCTATATACATAAAAGGTGGACGAGTCTGTCATTTTCAGTCAGCAAAGTAAATTCATTTGATTTTACTGATTCACTTTAAACTGATTCACTTAAAATTGACTCATGGTGGGTCTGCCATAATTATACACAACAAAAAAAACAAAAACACAAAAATAAAGGTTACAACAATAGTGAGCTAAATGCATTCCAGCAGAGGAGCACATGGAGTAACACATCTGTCAGGAGTTGGCACAGGCTCACAGAAAGGTTTAGTCTGATAAATCTTTATTTATGTTGCATCATAAATGGCATTAACAAACTTTGGCATGTCTGTGTAGGTTCTCAGTCATTCGGGACATGGTAGTCTTGAGTGCTTGAGTCGAAGGCAACTGGTCTGTACATCTGCTCTTAACGGAGCAAGGACGCTTTTTTGAGGATCCAGATGTTCTCATTTTGAATACAGAAGACAGATGGTTTGAAAGAGTAGTAAAGAAGGCAATTTATGTCCAACTGAAATGACCATTGTTGTAACCAATTAAGACACCTATAAAGAAGTCTTGAGATACCTTCTTAGGCATCGAAACTCGGCTCTCGATCGCTATGTGTGAATTGTTCAACGACTCGATCCGAGCAACTTGCCGAACGCTCGCAGACTCAAGAAAAATATCTAGCATGCTAAATATCTGGGCCAGTCGGCGAGTCAAAATCCTGTAGTATTAAAAGCATTGCAAGCAGGTTGTGAGTGCTATGTCGAATTACAGCCAATAAGACCGCAGGATAAGGGGTGAGGGGAAACCCGGAGGAGGATTGTAAAAAGGTGGGACAGGGGCATCATATAGTTTTTATCAGAATACATCGGCACACACACAAGCTTTACTGTATTTGTGATCTTATCGTCCACGCCAAACCATAATACCAATACCAAAAAAAAATATTTATTTACCTCTAGCTCACTACAGAACAGATCCCTGCTGGTCGCGTTGCCAAATCCACTCGGATTCATTTATTTTTCCTACTTGCTTTTACGCTGCACATCAGCACACAAACAATTTTGATCACTCGCTTATTGTTGACGTGCATTGGTATCATTAAACCCTCTCGTCACTTCTCTCAAGATTTTGGGAGACCAGACAGACTCATCTGCGATTCCTCCTGATGGTAGATCGCCGATCTGTCGTGTATTGTGAAAACCACAACGACTTAAAAGACTCACGATTGCAAGAGATCCAGTTGTGTAGTGTGAACTGTGAACTTGGCATTAAATGTTTACTAGAGCTAGTGTCTCAGGCTCTGTACAGGCCACTGGAATTCCTTCACACCAAATCGCTTTCTGCACAGGATCACAAACATGATGAAACAAAATCTGCATATTTAGAAGAATGTCATGTAAATTATCTAGTTAATTTTATACACCTGTTAGCAACTGGTGTGACTGAAACAGCTGAGTTTAATTATTAGAAGGGGTGTCAGTAATCTTTTGGCAGTATATTGTAATGTAAATATGAATACAAATTAGGAGTAATTTAAACAGGTTTTAATTATAATAGATGCTTGTGTAAAATTCTGGTGTTTGTCATATATACACATGCAGTGTACAATGAAATTCTTTTTTTTGCATATACCAGCTTGTTTGGAAGCTGAGATCAGAGTGCAGGGTCAGCCACTGTATGGTGACGCTGGAGTTGAGAGGGTTAAGGGTCTTGCTGAAGAGCCTACAGTGGCTGCTTAGCAGAACAAGTATAGAACAGAATAATGCCTTTATTTGTCATATATACATATACAGACATATATGGAAGCTGGGGTCAGAATGCAGGGTCAGCCATTGTACAGCGCACCTGGAGCAGAGAGGGTTAAGGACCTTGCTCAAGGGTCCAACAGTGGCTGCATGACAGAGCTGGGATTTGAACTCTCAACCTTTCAGTTGATAGCCCAAAGCTCTACCCACCCTCAACCTTTCAATTAATGCCATGAATTTCGATTAATGTCTCATCAGCTCTAGTGAAGGTAAACTTTATGCCCTATTGAGTTCTATAAACCCAGCAGAAAGACACCAGAGCATACTGCTGGTGTTTAGTATGTGGCTTTGGATTGAAGTTTTAAGCTGTGACTGAAGTAAGAGCAAATCAACATTGTTATTGTCAAGGGTTCTTATCTTTATGAAGAGAAAAATGCATTCTAAAGACTTTATGTACTTTGCATGGCAGACACATTATTAGCTACATTTAATAACAAACAGTACTGAATTACCATTCTGAAAGATTTCTTTCAGCACAAACATGCTAAATGGTTGGTTTTGTCTCTTGTGAGTGTGGTAGCTCCATTGTTCCATTATAAGTGAATTTTGAGTAAACATGCATTCACGTTTCCACTCTGTGGTAAACCTCTTCATCAATAACTAAAACCACTGCATGCTGTACTCTGAGCCACAGGATAAAAACAGTGTGGAGATGTCGGGATGTTTCAGAGAGTCTGGGAAACCAGTGGCTAGTACCAACTCGGGACCTCCTGCCAGTTTCCAGGATATAACTGAAAAAATAAGGATAAGGAATAGATATAATACAGACAGAAGAAAGTTTAAATGTTCACAGCAGTGTTTTGCTATACAAGGTAAAGCTATTGAAAAACACTGAAAATTGTGAGGTAGTATTGAGGATGACAAAAGTGTTATTGTGCCAAAGACAATATTGTTTAAATCTGACTTTACAGATTGCACTACATATTCAAAAGTATGTGAAAACCTTCCTAATCATTGGGTTCATGTGTTTTAGCCAAATCCATTGCTAAAAAGTCAAAATTAATCATATGTAATTAGTTAAATGTTTCTGACCTCATGTTAACTGTTTAGGCAAGGTCATTTATTGCTTTAGCATGCAAAGTCAATAAAGATATCGTTATACCAGGCATGCAGGAACTCCAGAATTCCACCACAGGGTCTCATATCCATGATAAAAAAATTATATACACTGATCAGCCATAACATTAAAACCACTTCCTTGTTTCTACTCACTGTCCATTTTATCAGCTCCACTTACCATATAGAAGTACTTTGTAGTTCTACAATTACTGACTGTAGTCCATCTGTTTCTCTGCATGCTTGTTAGCCACTTTCATGCTGTTCTTCAATGGTCATGACTCTCCCAGGACCACCACAGAGCAGATATTATTTAAGTGGTGGATCATTCTCAGCACTGCAGTGACACTGACATGGTGGTGGTGTGTTAGTGTGTGTTGTGCTGGTATGAGTGGATCAGACACAGCAGAGGTGATGGAGTTTTTAAACTGTCACTGCTGGACTGAGTTGGTCCACCAACCAAAAATATCCAGCCAACAGCACCCCCTGGGCAGCATCTTGTGACCACTGATGAAGGTCTAGAACAGAGGTCACTAACAGGCGGACCGCGGTCCGGGTCCGGACCCAGAAGCTGTCCCATACGGACCCGGACCTACAGCCAAAACAGAAAGTTATGATTTGAAACCTGACGGAGCGCTTCTATTTTAACCGGCGCAGCTTCTGTACCATTTACGGTAGCGGTTTAGTGGATGAGAAAACGCGCAGACACCAGAGATCACGTGACACCACTCAGCCAATCAAGTCTGAGCATTCCAGTCGGTAAACACTGCAACTCTACAGATGAAAGAGTTAGAGGCGAGTTACATGTGAAAAGACGGTGGAAAGAAAAAGAAAGATAGCGAACGTAGAACAAACGAAGGGAGAGATACAGACGACTGTGCAGGAGAAAGTTGAGAAAAGACGAGTGAGACAGGAGACAAATGACGCTCTCCAAAAAAGAAACGTGTACAGCGAAAATACAGCATTTAATCCGTGATGGAGAGACTCATCTCTGTTCTTACTTCCCACTGGAGCACAATTTATTTTTATTTTCTCCTAATTTGATAAGAGAAAGGTTTGATAAGGTGGGGTGGTCCGGGTCCTCTCTGTGTGGAGTTTGCATGTTCTCCCCGTGTCTGCATGGGTTTCCTTCGGTGCTCCGGTTTCCTCCCACAGTACAAAGACGTGCAAGTGAGGTGAATTGGAGACACTGAATTGTCCATGACTGTGTTGGATATAAACTTGTGAACTGATGAATCTTGTGTAATGAATAACTACCGTTCCTATCATGAATGTAACCAAAGTGTAAAACAGACGTTATAATCCTAATAAACAAACAGACATTTGATTTGACAGTCAGTTATTGATTACATGCAGATGTTGATACAACTACTAGGCTACTTATATATAATATATATCAATATATATATTATATATTATGCAATGATAGCTCAGTGGTTAAGGTACTGCACTAATAAACAGAAGGTTGCCGGTTCAAGCCCCACCACCACCAAGTTGCCACTGTTGGGTCCCTGAGTAAGGCCCTTAACCCTCAGTTGCTCATTGTGCAAGTCGCTTTGGATAAAAGTGTCCGCTAAATGCTATAAATATAAATATATATATATATATATATATATATATATATATTTACTGTATATATAGTTAAACATTCCAGACCTTTGTTTCAAGAAATTTTCTCTAACTGGACCTCTTCAAATTTTAGTTGAATACCCCTGGTCTAGAAGATGACCAACTCAAACAGCAGCAATAGATGAGCGATCGTCTCTGACTTTACATCTACAAGGTGAACCAACCAGGTAGGAGTGTCTAATACAGTGGACAGTGAGTGGACACGGTATTTTAAAACTCCAGCAGCGCTGCTGTGTCTGATCCACTCATAACAGCACAACCACCATGTCAGTGTCACTGCAGTGCTGAGAATAATCCACCACCTAAATAATACCTGCTCTGTGGTGGTCCTGATCATTGAACAGGGTGAAAGCAGGCTAAAAAAAAATATGTAGAGAAACAGATGGACTACAGTCAGTAATTGTAGAACTACAAAGTGCTTCTATATGGTAAGTGGAGCTGATAAAATGGTCAGTGAGTGTAGAAACAAGGAGGTGGTTTTAATGTTATGGCTGATCAGTGTATATT
Organism: Trichomycterus rosablanca; assembly: GCF_030014385.1. NCBI lineage: Eukaryota > Metazoa > Chordata > Actinopteri > Siluriformes > Trichomycteridae > Trichomycterus > Trichomycterus rosablanca. Next base: position 17,002,288 of record NC_085989.1, on the reverse strand, counting down.
GCGGGGGCATCTGTCGCACCAAGTTGCCTACAAACCAGATTAGACGCACCCTTTGGTGCACCCTAATGATGCCCCAGATATCAGCTAAAATTACTCAGGTGGTGCGAGTTTGGAATGAAGTAAAGCGCCTTTCTATGTTCTTAACCATCAGTTGATGCAATGTTATTAAATTGTATCTTTACTTATTACTTTTGTCATAATAATACTCTTACTGTTTTAGTTGTTCAGTCCAACACCTGTAGTTAGTTGCTCGCGAACATGGTCTTTGGTCCTCAATTAATTTATGTTCTGATGACATTATTGTAATCAGATGTGAATAACTGAGCCGTTTAACGCTCAGATGAATTTATGGAAGCGTAATCCGAGTGTCAAAACTCCAACAGGGCAAAATAGGAACATTTTAGAGTGGAATGTGCCTTTCCTCATGCCCAGTTTCTACACATATTTGCTGTTTGTTTTGACCGCTTCTGTCTGTGGGGAAACTAAGGAGAGAGATGTAAAAAAAAGCAATGGAAACACTCCGCGACTGCCAAGCCTGCATCCATTTTCTTCTAAAAGTATTCACAGTGATGCAATGGGACTGTTACTGGGTTTCACTTACAGGAAAACCGCAGGTACGAGTACACACACATGCGTTGGTGAGACGCACCATGACAGATATTCAAATTCTCCAAAGGGGTTTCTGTTCAGACCATTTCAGTGCTATTGTCTGAAGTCATATTCCAAATCATTAAGAGGCAGAATGCAAAATAGATCCTGCATCGCTTGTTTTTAACAGTACAAAAGCAGAATATAATAAAACCCGGTTCAGTGTGTGTCCAGCAGAACCAATAAAAGGCTGTCGTTACTGCGGAAATGTGAAGCTGCGATGGAACCATCAGGCTGCACGTCTCTGATAGCTCGGCTGTATTAATAACGAGACGCCGAACAGAAGAAGTCACTACGAGGTCACCGAGGCTTCCCGAGAGCTTACAATGTCATCTTGCAGACAAGCACTTTGCCCTGGAATTCATCTGTGCCATTTTCAGTCTGAACGAGAGTGTCAAGCATGTCTGGTCGTCTCGTCTGCAACGTTCCAGATTTCAGCCCTGTACTTTGATTCACTTCTATTTCACAAACGATTCTAGATAGGTTTGTATTATGTAGGCCACAAAAATCCCAATGCATTTATTAAAATCATTTAATACAAGACAGATTCCTCCCCAATCATTAGAGTATGACCGTGTTGGGAAACATTTGACATCGGATACAAGACAGCTGCAATCAGTTGAGTGGTTTCTTTGGCTCGAGTCAGCGTTAATTGATAAATGTGGTAAAGCAAAGTGGGTTTGGTTTATTTTACCTTCCACCCACCTTTTCTTCTTTTTTTTTTTTTTTTTTTTAACGGAAATTCAGGAGTGGAAACATTCAGTAGTGAAAAGACAATGCAGTATAAATTTATGAATTGTGGAAAATGAACAGCTAACATGTAGTGTTGGAAAAAGCCCCCTATTAATTTCCACAGTTTTGCATGCCACACATAAAATGGTTTCAGATTCTCATACAAAACGTGATAAGAAACTAAACTAATTTACAAAGCTATTTCCAAAAAACTTGGGACAATAGGTAAAATGCAAAAAAGGCAGTAATTATTAAACTATTTTACAGGTATTTAATTGAAAACATCACAAAAAATAAATATTGTTTTTTTTTTTATCTTATCAGGTGTAGTAATTTTTGTACATTTTATAATATTATAATTTGATCCATGCAACACAGTTGGGACATGGCAAATTATTTGCAAGTATGCTCTAAAATGTTCTTAAAATCCAAAAACAAGGATTAAGTTGCTTGTGATCAAGGACAGGGTCGAAAGTTTGAGATTTCACCATATATAGCATTATTATTTGGCCACTGAGTGCATAAAAAACCTTTGATCCCTCAGACAACATTGCATTAAAAACCTACAAGCACCTCTAATGTATATAACCAATCTTATCAGTAGACTGAATTGCTTTTACAAATGCAGTTAATCCTCCAGTAAGCAAAGTTGAAGCGATATCTAAACAACATCCAGAAATGTTGCTGATTTCTCTGGGCTCATTTGAGATGAATGATTTGGTTCTACAAAAAGGAATGCAGTCCAGACCGGTGTGTGGGACAGTATGAAATACAATATTCAACAATAGAGACTCCAAACTGTTGAGCAGGTGAAGCGTTATATAAAGCAAGAATAGGAAAACTTCCACAAATACAACAATTGGTGTCTAGTTCACAAATAAAAACACAACACTGTTGTGATGTAGATGAGTTAACATGGTGGTAAACATGACACCTTTTCAGAACGTGCAGCAACCATATCAGATTTTGTTAGGGCTTTTATATGTAAATAAATACATAATTAAAATGAGTAAATATGAAACATTAAATATTTTAAACAAAAAAGAATGAACAAATCATTGTTTATTTTATATTTCATATTTTCCCAGCTGTCAACTGTTTAAGGTAGACTTTATGTCACAGAAACCAAAATGTGAAGGTAGAAGGTATTACTTATTTCTTAATGAAATGCATTTTAGTAATTTTAGTAAACACTGGTTTAGGGCACTACTTAATAAACTAAATTTACACTAAATCTAAATTAATATATATGTATATGCGTGTATACAGTTTTTATTCATATGTATATACTGTATGTGTGTATATGTACATAAATTTGTAATTGTATATAATAATCACAACTCATAGCATTACGTTGCACAATATGTATGTTCAGTATTATGTTCAGTTCTTGCACCACGTTGTCACTTTGCACACTTGGTTCACTTTAAATTGCTTCTATTTTTTAAAATAATATTTTAAGTTTCTTTTTTTCTTCTATTTTCACTTTGAAACATTTACATTAAAACATTTCTATTTTAGTATAATATATATAACATATATTTTATATATAGTATATATATATATATATATTTTGTAATTACCAACGTGGCCGGGCAGTCACAAAAGCATTTCTGTACTGTAAATGACTATGTATGTGACGAATAAACCTTGATTCGAGTTTACAAGACTTAATGTAGCAAAACAAGCAGCTAAAAAAGCCTGGCAAGCCTATTGTTCATATACTCCATGCATCATGTTAAAGTTAAACTAGAGGTTTGGGAGCATTAACACTTGAGCTGTTTCTATATAGAAAGTTTATCCTAATACTATGATTTGTATGTAACATATAGGCTCATTCTTTTGACAGTTTAAAAAAAAAAGTATGAATGCAATGTAGGCATGTAAGAGATTCATTGGTCATTGTTTTACGAGCTTATATATAACCACATTTAATATAATAGCACTTTTAGAATTCTTTAAATATTGACTAAAATAAGGTATCATACATTTTGAGATGCTCACACACACTCATCCATCTATTTACCTGCTAAGCTCCATCCACACCCATTTTACACATCAAACTAACAAATCACTGCATATGTGGAGGAGATTTTAGTGCCTGTGGATTAGTTATACTGACTTTTCCGAGCTGCATCGGCTCTCATCTGCTGCGCTCGACTGACTGTCTGATGGCTCTGGGAAAGAGCTTAAATGGTAGGATAAAGCAAGCTTTATTTTAAACAATATTTTGAGAAGTATGTGGTCGCTCATCTCTATTATTAGGTCAGGTGTAAATAATGAGTTATATTTTCCCCATTCTCATTTTGCAGCAATAGTTTGTAGTCACTCGACCTGCAAAAAGCACAAACCTTAACCCTATTAAATATCTTTGGGATAAATTGAAATGTAGATTGGGAACCGGGCCTTCTTGTACAACAGCGGTGACTGACCTAACACATTCTCTCTTGATTGAATGGGCACAAATTTGTAAATCTTCTGAATCACAGGAGTGAAAGATGTTACAGCCACAAAGAAGGAAAGGTGGACACAAAGCCATATCAGTTCCCATGGTTTTAGAATAGAATTTCCAACATGCCCATTATCAGGTGTCCAAATACTTTTGCCTATTGACTGTACAACAGTACATCATATGTTCATTAGGTAAAAGTTAAAAGAGATAACAAGATTCTGGTGCATATTCTCTACATCAAGTCAGTTAAGACATTAAATCAATTTGACAACGATCGAGAAGTATTAATACTAGCGAGCTATGATGTGTTTAAAGCTGTGAAGCTGATCTGAAGAACTCTGACAGGCTTCCCCCTAACAGGCGTGCAGACTCAGTGGTGAGAGAGATGCCCGCAGGTGGACGGCTTAAGTGAAACCTGATCTATAATACACACAGGCTTCTGATCGCTCTGTCTGGGCCTCCCCACGCAGGAAAAGAACCCCATTCCCCAAGTCTCTCACTGCATATATTTCAGTTTTTAAATCACCCCCACTGACCTACGGCAAAGGAAAGAAGAAAAAAAGGCAAAAAAAAAAATCCTCTTCAGAAAACAGGAGTTTTAATTAAAAATAACGGCTCTCAGCAATACACCCGGTCAAGATTTCACGACTCAACATGTTTAACACAACACAGCGTGCCTGATCATGGATACTGGCAAACTGACCAAGTAAAACAAGCGTGGATTTAATTGGAAAAATGAGCTTAGGTAGGACAGAACTGCTGAAACTCACAGCAGCTTACTTCTCACTTGTTTCCCTTGGCATGTATGAAAGTTAAACATATATTTTTATGCGTTCAGTCTTGATGTGCTGTGAGGCAGCTGCTCAACCCAATGTGGGAAAAGTCCTTCCGGACCACTCAGAGAAAATTGGTGGTGGAAATTAGGCACGCTTGTGCTTGACGCTGGAAACCAGGCATGTCATGATTTGACACCGACTTGACTTTTATTTTTTTACTTTTATCCTTCGAGTTTCATAAAAATGTGACATGTTGATAAAATAAAAAAGAAATAACACCTAGCATCGTCATCATTTTACCTCATACGTTTGCTTAGTAACAAGATGTAAAAACTGGAGTTTAAAAATCTCATTTTCTCTTACAGGATACACAAATACAATCACTAAACAACAGAAGAGACTGGGAAGACTAGGTAAAGAGACGAACTGTTCCATCAGCCCCGGAGGAAAATACCCAGGGTTGGGTGGGGTGGAAAGCCACATCGAGCACCCCAAGGTCATGAGTGATGGTATGACCTTTCAAAACCTTAACGGGGACGATGAGAGGGTTCTGCAACAGGTCACTGTAAAAGACAAAACAGAATTTTCAGTATTGGACAAAGTTTATTTTACATTTTAATCAACTAAATTAAACAACACAAAACACTAACCAGCACAAACCCCACCCGCAATTTGTGTAATTAGTAGATCTTAAGGTAATTTGACTCATGTTCATTGCTGGAAGCCAATAGTTAGTGTTGTTCACTAATGCTATAAAGGTGGTATTATTTACATAGTATTCAAAGCATGTACAACCCCAAATCAGAAAAAGTTGGGACAGTATGGAAAAAAAAAAAATGCAGTGTTCCTTACATTTACTTTGACTTTTATTTGATTTTGTCTGCTCAGCTTTATTTCATTTATTAATAAACATCCATTCATGCATTTCAGGCCTGCAACACATTCCAAAAAAAGTTTGAACTGAATGCCCGTGATCTTCGATCCCTCAGACGGCACTGCATCAAGAACCACCACTCAACAATAGCTGATATAACCACATGGGTGAGGGATTACTTTGGCAAACCTTTGTTAAGCACTATAATACAGTTACATGCACAAACACCACTTAAAACTTTACTGTGCAAAAAAGAAGCCTTATGTTAACTATGTCCAGAAGCGGTGTTGACTTCTCTGGGCTCAGAGGCATCTAGGATGGACCATCACACAGTGGAACCGTGTATTGTGGTCAGATTCAGAAAGAATGGGACAAAATAAAGCTGAAACACTAAATCACTTGGTATCCTCGGTGCTAAAACGTCTTAAGTGTGGTGAAAAGGAATGGCAACATTACAAAGGGGTAAATGCTTTACTGTCCCAACTTTTTTTGGAATGTGTTGCAGGCCTGAAATGCAGGAATGGATGTTTATTAATAAATGAAATGAAGTTGAGCAGATAAAACATGAAATATCTCAGGTTCATCCTGTCTGCAATCAAATAAAAGTCAAAGTAAATGTAAGAAACTCTGTGTTTTTATTATTTATTATGTTCCATGCTGTGCCAACTTTTGCAGTGATAGCTCAGTGGTTAAGGTACTGGAGTAGTAATCAGAAGATTGCCGGTTCAAGCCCCACCACCACCAAGTTGCCACTGTTGGGTCCCTGAGCAAGGCCCTTAACTCTCAATTGCTCAAAATCGTGTTCAGTCATAATTGTAAGTCGCTTTGGATAAAAGCGTCTGCTAAATGCTGAAAATGTAAATGAAAATGTAAACTTTTTCTGATTTGGGGTTGTAATTTATCTTGATTTATTTATTTGTTACTTACTAGGATTTTAACGTCATGTTTTACACTTTGGTTACATTCATGACAGAAACGGTAGTTACTCATTACACAAGATTCATCAGTTCACAAGTTTAATGTCAAACACAGTCATGGACAATTTACTATCTCCAATTCACCTGGATGCATGTCTTTGGACTGTGGGAGGAAACCGGAGCACCCGGAGGAAACCCACACAGACACGAGGAGAACATGCAAACTCCACACAGAAAGGACCTGGACCGCCCCACCTGGGGATCGAACCCAGGACCTTCTTGCTGTGAGGCAACAGTTCTACCCACTTAGCCACCGTGCCGTGCCGTGTGTGTATATATATGTATATATGTATATATATATATATATATATATATATATATATATATATATATATATATATATATATATATATATATATATATATATATATATATATATATATATATATATATATATATATATATATATATATACAGTGTATCACAAAAGTGAGTACACCCCTCACATTTCTGCAGATATTTAAGTATATCTTTTCATGGGACAACACTGACAAAATGACACTTTGACACAATGAAAAGTAGTCTGTGTGCAGCTTATATAACAGTGTAAATTTATTCTTCCCTCAAAATAACTCAATATACAGCCATTAATGTCTAAACCACCGGCAACAAAAGTGAGTACACCCCTAAGAGACTACACCCCTAAATGTCCAAATTGAGCACTGCTTGTCATTTTCCCTCCAAAATGTCATGTGATTTGTTAGTGTTACTAGGTCTCAGGTGTGCATAGGGAGCAGGTGTGTTTAATTTAGTAGTACAGCTCTCACACTCTCTCATACTGGTCACTGAAAGTTCCAACATGGCACCTCATGGCAAAGAACTCTCTGAGGATCTTAAAAGACGAATTGTTGCGCTACATGAAGATGGCCAAGGCTACAAGAAGATTGCCAACACCCTGAAACTGAGCTGCAGCACAGTGGCCAAGATCATTCAGCGTTTTAAAAGAGCAGGGTCCACTCAGAACAGACCTCGCGTTGGTCGTCCAAAGAAGCTGAGTGCACGTGCTCAGCGTCACATCCAACTGCTGTCTTTGAAAGATAGGCGCAGGAGTGCTGTCAGCATTGCTGCAGAGATTGAAAAGGTGGGGGGTCAGCCTGTCAGTGCTCAGACCATACGCCGCACACTACATCAAATTGGTCTGCATGGCTGTCACCCCAGAAGGAAGCCTCTTCTGAAGTCTCTACACAAGAAAGCCCGCAAACAGTTTGCTGAAGACATGTCAACAAAGGACATGGATTACTGGAACCATGTCCTATGGTCTGATGAGACCAAGATTAATTTGTTTGGTTCAGATGGTCTCAAGCATGTGTGGCGGCAATCAGTTGAGGACTACAAAGATAAGTGTGTCATGCCTACAGTCAAGCATGGTGGTGGGAATGCCATGGTCTGGGGCTGCATGAGTGCAGCAGGTGGTGGGGAGTTACATTTCATTGAGGGACACATGAACTCCAATATGTACTGTGAAATACTGAAGCAGAGCATGATCCCCTCCCTCCGGAAACTGGGTCGCAGGGCAGTGTTCCAGCATGATAATGACCCCAAACACACCTCTAAGACGACCACTGCTTTATTGAAGAGGCTGAGGGTAAAGGTGATGGACTGGCCAAGCATGTCTCCAGACCTAAACCCAATAGAACATCTTTGGGGCATCCTCAAGCGGAAGGTGGAGGAGCGCAAAGTCTCGAATATCCGCCAGCTCCGTGATGTCGTCATGGAGGAGTGGAAAAGCATTCCAGTGGCAACCTGTGAAGCTCTGGTAAACTCCATGCCCAGGAGAGTTAAGGCAGTTCTGGGAAATAATGGTGGCCACACAAAATATTGACACTTCAGGAACTTTCACTAAGGGGTGTACTCACTTTTGTTGCCGGTGGTTTAGACATTAATGGCTGTATATTGAGTTATTTTGAGGGAAGAATAAATTTACACTGTTATATAAGCTGCACACAGACTACTTTTCATTGTGTCAAAGTGTCATTTTGTCAGTGTTGTCCCATGAAAAGATATACTTAAATATCTGCAGAAATGTGAGGGGTGTACTCACTTTTGTGATACACTGTATATATATACACAAATATTTTATTATATCTTTTCATGGGACAACACTATAGACATGAAACTTGGATATAACTTAGGAGTAGTCAGTGTACAGCTTGTATAGCAGTGTAGATTTACTGTCTTCTGAAAATAACTCAACACACAGCCATTAATGTCTAAATGGCTGGCAACATAAGTGAGTACACCCCACAGTGAACATGTCCAAATTGTGCCCAAAGTGTCAATATTTTGTGTGACCACCATTATTATCCAGCACTGCCTTAACCCTCCTGGGCATGGAATTCACCAGAGCTGCACAGGTTGCTACTGGAATCGTCTTCCACTCCTCCATGATGACATCACGGAGCTGGTGGATGTTAGACACCTTGAACTCCTCCACCTTCCACTTGAGGATGCGCCACAGGTGCACAATTGGGTTTAGTCCATCACCTTTACCTTCAGCTTCCTCAGCAAGGCAGTTGTCATCTTGGAGGTTGTGTTTGGGGTCGTTATCATGTTGGAAAACTGCCATGAGGCCCAGTTTTCGAAGGGAGGGGATCATGTTCTGCTTCAGAATGTCACAGTACATGTTGGAATTCATGTTTCCCTCAATGAACTGCAGCTTCCCAGTGCCAGCAACACTCATGCAGCCCAAGACCATGATTCTACCACCACCATGCTTGACTGTAGGCAAGATACAGTTGTCTTGGTACTTCTCACCAGGGCGCCGCCACACATGCTGGACACCATCTGAGCCAAACAAGTTTATCTTGGTCTCGTCAGACCACAGGGCATTCCAGTAATCCATGTTCTTGGACTGCTTGTCTTCAGCAAACTGTTTGCGGGCTTTCTTGTGCGTCAGCTTCCTTCTGGGATGACGACCATGCAGACCGAGTTGATGCAGTGTGCGGCGTATGGTCTGAGCACTGACAGGCTGACCTCCCACGTCTTCAAGCAATGCTGCAGCAATGCTGGCCGCACTCATGTGTCTATTTTTTAAAGCCAACCTCTGGATATGACGCCGAACACGTGGACTCAACTTCTTTGGTCGACCCTGGCGAAGCCTGTTCCGAGTGGAACCTGTCCTGGAAAACCGCTGTATGACCTTGGCCACCATGCTGTAGCTCAGTTTCAGGGTGTTAGCAATCTTCTTATAGCCCAGGCCATCTTTGTGGAGAGCAACAATTCTATTTCTCACATCCTCAGAGAGTTCTTTGCCATGAGGTGCCATGTTGAATATCCAGTGGCCAGTATGAGAGAATTGTACCCAAAACACCAAATTTAACAGCCCTGCTCCCCATTTACACCTGGGACCTTGACACATGACACCAGGGAGGGACAACGACACATTTGGGCACAATTTGGACATGTTCACTGTGGGGTGTACTCACTTATGTTGCCAGCTATTTAGACATTAATGGCTGTGTGTTGAGTTATTTTCAGAAGACAGTAAATCTACACTGCTATACAAGTTGTACACTGACTACTCTAAGTTATATCCAAGTTTCATGTCTATAGTGTTGTCCCATGAAAAGATATAATGAAATATTTGCAGAAATGTGAGGGGTACTTACTTTTGTGAGATACTGTATATAGTTCTTGTTTGGGTTATTGCAAACAGTTTAAAGTTTGTACATTTGGCTAATAAACCTAATTTGCAATGGAGGTTAAACATTTTATTGCAACTGTATGTCAAACTGGTGCTATACTTCAGAGCATGAAGCCTTAGTAAAAAAAAAAATACGACTCATTTTCTGAGCAGTGACTGCTTGGAAAATTATAGGTACAATAAAAACTAATTACTGGAAATAGTTTGCAGTATATGCATCAACAGGCTGGCTAAAGAGCAAACAGTAGCAGTACATCTTTCAGCTTAGTATAAAAATATATATTAGGTCCAGCTGATGAAAGGGTTCGATAAAGATTTGTGCTGCCCTTGACCATGCACATATCATTTCTACGGTGCAAAAATGAGTCCTAACCATACTGGCTGAAGCTAAATGTGCCCTGTGGATACACTGGATCCAAGCCCAAAACGTAAATAAAAAAATGGTGATGAAAATGCAGGGTGAGTGAGAATTATAAAAAAATTACAGACATAAAGTCAGTCAGAGAAAGCCAAAAGACACAAAGCAAACCAGCTGTGAAAAAGTATGCTGATCATATAAAAGAGAGGAAGGACACTCACTTGTAAACCATTCCATGACAGACAATGACACTGCCATCATCTGAGCCAGAGGCAAACAATGGGTAATGCTTGTGGTAGGCCACACTCCTCAGAGCTTTCTTATGGTGCCTGGTTGCAGGAGACAGGAGACAGAAGACAGATGCAGGAGTGGTGATAACAGTCACACATAAGAAAAAAAACATGAGATGGCATTTGCACATACTTACCGGAGGACTTTGTACGGCTTTGTGGACAGATCCAGATCAAACCAGGCTAGCCGACAGTCATAGCTTCCACAGACTACATTATCACCTGCAGGAATGTTAAACACAGAGGTTAGATGCTAAAGAAGAGATCATTCAATATTTAATAAACTGTCATGATTAACATCACCCTCACTTTTGACCCTTAAAGATTAATTAAAATAGACCCACACATGAACTGATGTTATACTGTTTACAGTGAGGGGAAATCACTCATGTTTTACTTATTTAGTTAATATTTTAGTGCACATAACTTTACGCTATAACATTTAACTTTGTCTTATCAACATGAACAATGTATTTACTAATGAGTCACACTGTGTGTGTTAATATATGTAAGGATCGCATGATTTACCATCTTTCACCATTAACTGTACATGATGTCCATTTTTCAGTTTGTCAGTGTGTGTGTAGTATATGTTATGCACATATGTATCAGCCATAACATTAAAACCACCTCCTTGTTTCTACACTCACTGTCCATTTTATCAGCTCCACTTACCATATAGAAGCACTTTGTAGTTCTACAATCTGTTTCTCTGCATGCTTTGTTAGCCCCCTTTCATGCTGTTCTTGCTGATCATTCTCAGTACTGCAGTTACACTGACATGGTGGTGGTGTGTTAGTGTGCGTTGTTCTGGTATGAGTGGATCAGACACAGCAGTGCTGCTGGAGTTTTTAAACACCTCACTGTTCCTGCTGGACTGAGAATAGTCCACCAACCAAAAATATATCCAGCCAACAGCGCCCCATGGGCAGCGTCCTGTGACCACTGATGAAGGTCTAGAAGATGACCAACTCAAACAGCAGCAATAGATCAGCGATCGTCTCTCTGACTTACATCTACAGGGTGGACCAACTAGGTAGGAGTGTCTAATAGAGTGGACGGTGAGTGGACACGGTAAAACTCCAGCAGCGCTGCTGTCTTATCCACTCATACAAGCACAACACACACTAACACACCACCACCATGTCAGTGTCACTGCAGTGCTGAGAATGATCCACCACCTAAATAATACCTGCTCTGTGGTGGTCCTGTGGGGTCCTGATCATTGAAGAACAGGGTGAAAGCAGGTTAAAAAAGTATGTAAAGAAACAGATGGACTACAGTCAGTAATTGTAGAACTACAAAGTGCTTCTATATGGTAAGTGGAGCTGATAAAATGGACAGTGAGTGTAGAAACAAGGAGGTGGTTTTAATGTTATGGCTGATCAGTGTATGTATTAATCAATATTTTTCTCTATTTACTAAAACTTGTGTATTTTATTTAATTTTATACACACCATAAAGAGGGTTGAATATTTCTGATTGCATAAAACGTAAGTATTACATATAAGTCCAAAGAGTGTGTGTCTAGATTTGAAGTGGATATATGAAGTGAAATTACATTGAATAAAGTAAAGCATTTATAGATTTATTTGACACCTCTGCAATGTGTGTTCCACCTTATTGGCTACCCTATATGACCAAAAGTATGAGAACATGCGTAATCCAACAGTATAGAAAAATGAAAACCCAATGAGGCGCACGCCCACCTGCTGGGTGCACAGCCATGCTGGAGATCCACTTGCAGTTGGCCATGAGCTTCTTGGTGAGTTCTTGCTTGATGAGGTTGTAGATGCGCACATAGCGCTGGGTGGCCACAAAGAAGTAGGGTCGGATGGGATGGAAGGAGACGCACTGCACCATGCCCTTGTTCTTGCGGAAGGGGTTCTGAGTGCGGCGCTTGCTCACCTGGTGAATGACCACCTGCAGACTGCTGCTGTCGTCGGGCATGACGCAGGCAAGGTAGTCGCCCTTTCCATGCCAAGTCACCTGTCTCACAGCCTGAAGAGGAGCAGAAGGGAAGAGGAAGAGAAGCATTATGAGAAAGAGCAAGGTATGGTTATGGTTACCACGTTATGATGGTAAGGTTAATGGTTAAAGTCATTCTGTGGTAACCTCACTGACATTAATCCAATTATAATCTTTAAGACACTCCAAGAATGAATTTATGGCCATTAATACTGGTTTAACCAGCCTTCCAGCTGGTGAGCTGACGTTTCAGTTTAATTGGACACTGGAGGCGTCTTATATTTCTTTCCATTTCAGGAAGAAGACGACCACAACCTTGTGGGTTTTGCCAGTAGTTAAAAGCCTCCTGGCTACAGCTCATGTGAAGGACAGAAGGTCCCACAGGAAAAAAAAAACATTTAATAATTTCCTCAGACTGTGTGCAGCAGCATTAATCAGATCTGTAATATAACTAACACAGGTATTACGCCTCCAGTGATCCAAGCAAAAATACTTAAACCATGACTATTTACCTCCCAAAAAAGAGAGAGATTTGCCCCAACATGACATTACCGCATTTACAAGTACTTTAGAAGTACCTTGGGATGTGTAAGAATGAGTCGTTGACCCTGCTCATGATCTTTGCCCTCAGAGACAGTCCACTTGACCGCCTGCTCCTTGGCCTCTTCCGGTTCGTCATAGGAGGAGATGTGTTGATCAGTAGCATTGCAGATCATCCGGTCACCTAGCCCAGGGTTTATCAGCACTACGGTCTCGCCACTACACACAAACACACACACTATAATAAACACTGGGTCTGTCTGAAAATGTAGCTCTCTACATTGACAGCATTTTACATCATCCTATGAATGCTCCCGAAATGTCTAAATTCTTAGATGCCTTAAAATCTATAAGCTATAATTTGACTGAATAACGAGGGAGCTCTGTGTGCTTCCTCACTAGATTTTAAAACAAAGTTTTTAAAGTTTTGTAGATTGTAGTTGTACAACCCCAAATCAAAAAAAGTTGGGACAGTATGGAAAATGCAAATAAAATAAAAACAGTGTTCCTTACATTTACTTTGACTTTTATTTGATTGCAGACCGGATGAACCTGAGATATTTCATGTTTTATCTGCTCAACTTCATTTCATTTCTTAATATACCTCCATTCCTGCATTTCAGGCCTGCAACAAGGGGGACGGGGCAGTTTAAGGCTAGTAATGAGGTGAAAAAACTAAATAATAATGTGATTTTAAACAGGTGATGTCAACAGGTGATTGTACTCATGATTTGATACAAAAGCAGCATCCAGGAAAGGCTGAGTCTTTGATGAGCAAAAATGATCAGAGGATCTCCAGTTTGTCAACAAATGCGTGAGAAAATGATTAAAATGTTTAAAAACAATGTACCTCAAAGAAAGATTGGAAGGGATTTGCATATTTCTCCCTCTACAGTGCATAATATAAATAAAAGATAAAAAAAATTAGGAGGAATTTCAGTGCTTAAAGGCCAAAAGTGCAAGCTTAAGCTGAACACCCGTGATCTTCCATCCCTCATACGGCACTGCATCAAGAACCACCACTCAACAATAGCTGATATAACCACATGGGTGAGGGATTACTTTGGCAAACCTTTGTCAAGCACTACAATACAGAGTTACATGCACAAATGCCACTTAAAACTTAAAACTCCTGGCTCGGAGGCATCTAAAATGGACCATCACACAGTGGAAACGTGTATTGTGGTCAGATAAATCAGAATTCCAGGTCTTTTTTGGAAAAAAATGGATGCTGTGTGCTCTGGACCAAAGACGAAAAGGACCAACCAGACTGTTATCAGCAACATATCCAAAAGCCAGGGTCTGTCATGGTATGGGGTTCGTGTCAGTGCCCTTGGCAAAGGTCATTTACACTTCTGTGATGCAGCATTAATGCAGAAAAGTACACTGAGATCTTCATCATCTTTTCCAGGGATGTTCATGCATTTTTCAACAAGGCAATACAAAACCACATGCTGCACACAGGCATGGCTGTGGAAGAAGAGGGTACGGGTACTGGACTGGCCTGCCTGCAGTCCTGATCTGTCCCCAACAGAGAATGTGTGGAGAATTTTGAAAAAATGCGATGACGATTGTTGCACATCTTAAGACGTGTTTGCAGGAAGAATGGGACAAAATAGAAGCTGAAACACTAAATCACTTGGTCTCCTCGGTGCCAAAACTTCTTTTAAGTGTGGTGAAAAGGAATGGCAACATTACAAAGTGGTAAATGCTTTACTGTCCCAACTTTTTTTGGAATGTGTAGCAGGCCTGAAATGCAGGAATGGATGTTTATTAATAAATGAAATGAAGTTGAGCAGATAAAACATGAAATATCTCAGTTTCATCCTGTCTGCAATCAAATAAAAGTCAAAGTAAATGTAAGGAACACTGTTTTTTTATTATTTACATTTTCCATGCTGTCCCAACTTTTTCTGATTTGGGGTTGTACATTTTATTCGCTGTATGACAATGTTTGTTACACAAATATATTTCGAATCATAATAGATAGTGTTTTGAGTATTCAAATCCCCTATATATTGTGCACAAGAGGGCAGATTTAGCACCAAAGTGCATGTCTACATATACAGACGATCATCTTTCAGCTGCTCTAATTAGGGGTCGCCACAGTGAATCATTAATCTTGCCCTGTCCTGAACCCCCCCTTACCACATCCATAACCCCCTTTTTGACCTTATTCTCTTTCTTCTGCCTGGTGGTCCCATTCTCAGCATCCTGAGATCACCTGATAGAACTCTTATCCCTACTCTGCACATGTATAGTGCCCACGTTTAAAGTTCCAGCTCAAATTTCTACCTTGCTACCCTTACGCCGACCTCTCTTCTTAATTTATTCCTGATCCTTCTCTGCCCAGAAGTAGCACAGATTCCACCTTTAGCCTGGTGGTCAACAGTACTAGTGGCAGTCATTGTTAATCTTAGCCTCGACTAATTCAATATGTAACTGACTTCTGATCTGCATATTTGATTGAGCCCTCTCTTCCTATTTATCAGGGCTTGAGACATACAGTGGGGTCAAAAAGTATTTAGTCAGCCACTGATTGTGCAAGTTCTCCTACTTAGAAAGATGAGAGAGGTCTGTAATTTTCATCAAGGTACACTTCAACTATGAGAGACAAAATGAGAAAAAAAAATCCAGGAAATCACATTTATTTGAATTTATTTGTAAATTATGGTGGAAAATAAGTATTTGGTCAATAACAAAAGTTCAACTCAATACTTTGTAACATAACCTTTGTTGGCAATGACAGAGGTGAAACGTTTCCTGTAAGTCTTCACCAGGTTTGCACACACTGTAGCTGATATTTTGGCCCATTCCTCCATGCAGATCTCCTCTAGAGCAGTGATGTTTTGGGGCTGTCGCTGGGCAACATGGATTCCACAAATTTTCTATGGGGTTGAGGTCTGGAGACTGGCTAGGCCACTCCAGGACCTTGAAATGCTTTTTACGGAGCCACTCCTTTGTTGCCCGAGCGGTGTGTTTGGGATCATTGTCATGCTGGAAGACCCAGCCACGTTCCATCTTCAATGCTCTCACTGATGGAAGGAGGTTTTGGCTTAAAATCTCACGATACATGGCCCCGTTCATTCTTCCCTTAACACGGATCAGTCGTCCTGTCCCCTTTGCAGAAAAACAGCCCCAAAGCATGATGTTTCCACCCCCATGCTTCACAGTAGGTATGGTGTTCTTGGGATGCAACTCAGCATTCTTCTTCCTCCAAACACGACGAGTTGAGTTTTTACCAAAAAGTTCCATTTTGGTTTCATCTGACCACATGATATTCTCCCAATCCTCTTCTGGATCATCCATATGCTCTCTGGCAAACTTCAGACGGGCCTGGACATGTACTGGCTTAAGCAGGGGGACACGCCTGGCACTGCAGGATTTGAGTCCCTCTCGGCATAGTGTGTTACTGATGGTAGCCTTTGTACTTTGGTCCCAGCTCTCTGCAGGTCATTCATCAGGTCCCTCTGTGTAGTTCTGCGATTTTTGCTCACCGTTCTCATGATCATTTTGACCCCACGGGATGAGATCTTGACCCCAAGGGAGATTATCAATGGTCTTGTATGTCTTCCATTTTCTTACAATTGCTCCCACAGTTTATTTATTCACACCAACCTGCTTGCCTATTGTAGATTCACTCTTCCCAGCCTGGTGCAGGTCTACAATTTTCTTCCTGGTGTCCTTTGACAGCTCTTTGGTCTTGGCCATGGTTGAGTTTGGAGTCTGACTGTTTGAGGCTGTGGACAGGTGTCTTTTATACAGATAACAAGGTCAAACAAGTGCCATTAATACAGGTAACGAGTGGAGGACAGAAGAGCTTCTTAAAGAAGAAGTTACAGGTCTGTGAGAGCCAGAAATCTTGCTTGTTTGTGGGTGACCAAATACTTATTTTCCACCATAATTTACAAATAAATTCTTTAAAAATCCTACAATGTGATTTCCTGGATTTTTTTTTCTCATTTTGTTTCTCATAGTTGAAGTGTACCTATGATGAAAATTACAGACCTCTCTCATCTTTCTAAGTAGGAGAACTTGCACAATCAGTGGCTGACTAAATACTTTTTGGCCCCACTGTATACCAAGCCTGCACTTATACATGCACCCCTACAGTAATTGGCCACAGGCTTGCATGCTCTGAAAGTATATTTCTGTGATTTCTAATACCAGCTTATCACACAGATTTTGCAATATCTGTCCAGCCGCTTGGCACAGAATTCATCTGATGAAACCCAAGCCGGTCTTTATGCAGCTTGGCTGTATATGACAAGCAGAAAAGAAGAGAAAACAAAAGGCTCTTACTAGCTGACAGCCACCAGAGATACTGCAGGGTTGGGACACCATGCCACACTCTTCACTGCTCCGCTCACCTCCATGGTCTTCAGGCAACGCGCTGTGCTTACCTCCCAGAAGCACACTGTGCAGTCATCTGAGCCTGGGGTCGAAAGGTCAAAGAACAAGCAAGGAAGAAATTTAATGTGGTGAAAGGAAGAAGGGATCTGATATATACGTAGGTGTACAAACACAGGTGTACAGATGAATAAAATGCTTCTTCTAGATATTCCAGCCATTATTTATCACCCCTGGAGCCCAGAGTATTAGGGCCCTAACAGTGTCTGCTTGGCAGAGTGGGAATTCAACCATCCAACTGATAGCCCAGAGCTCTAAACACTGAGCTACCACTGCCAAACCTGTGCATGCACGTACACAAGCACACAAACTGTGCTTGGCAGTGCCTAATCCAAAACAAGTGTACATGTGATAGCAGAGATGTTCACAAGTCACAAAATACGAGTCCGAGTCAAGTAACGAGTCTTTAGACTAGAGTCCGAGTCAAGTCACGAGTCTTTAGGCTAGAGTCCGAGTCAAGTCATGAGTCTTTAGGCTAGAGTCCGAATCAAGTCACAAGCCTTCAGACTAGAGTCTGAATCAGGTCACGAGTCAATATAATATACACAAAACATATATTGGAAATGTAGAGTAGAAATAAACAAATAATATGTAAGTTCAGATAAAAAACAACACCAGATCAGCAACTGTATATTGCAGTTTTACTTAGTTCCTTTACTTTCCTAGTCATTGTGCAAATGAATGTAATTTCTGTAACAAGAAGGTACCAGTTAAAAGCTTAAACTGATACGTTTTGTTTTCACTGCGAAACGAAAGTGTGCGATAAATCACGGCACAGCGGCCAAAATCCAAAACACAGCAAAATAAATCATAACCACTGCTTACCTTAGCTTATGTTCTTCCAGATGCTATAAAATGTATAAGCGTGTGTCCCATTAGGAATATAATCCGTTATTTTGTAAATGTGCTTATAATTAAAAACCTCCAAACTTTTCCCCATTGTGAAGTAAAACACTAACTCGTTGGAAAGCCAATCAAGCGTTTCATTGAGACATCATCTGTGTGACGGAAACTGAATAAATGCAAATACCAGCATTTCTTACCAAAAATTTTAATCAGAAGGTCTGATTGGTCTTTCAACCATTAGTGCCAATTCTGAAGAAGCATTCCATTCACTCCAGTTGTTCCTGTGAAGTGCACTATGTAGGGTATATGTTAAAATGAAGTGAACGTCAAACTCTGTAGGGAGTAGGGAGCGACGCTTCATCACTACACGTAACACTGGCTGTTACACTTTACCCATTGCGTGCGTTGTGGGTTAAGACGGCCCAAGCGTTATTAGAGAGCAGAAAATGACAGGGGGACTGTTGTTGTTTACAAGTCATTTTTTGCAAGTCATGACTCGAGTCCGAGTCATTTGAAACGAGTCCGAATCAAGTCTGAAGTTGCTGTGTGATAGTCAGGAAATGCTGGGCTGATGGTAGTTACACTTGTTTAATGCAGCAGATATGAAGTCATAGGGACCTGAGTGGCTTTCATAAGGGCCTCATCATTATGGCCGGACAACTGTGTTAAATTATGTCTGAAAGAACAAGGGGGGCTAACACAAAGCTGTGTGGAACAAGAACCAAACTGTCAACAGGTTGTTGAGCGTCCAAGACTTATCGATGTCAAAGGACATGAAGGCTATGACATCTGGTACAGACCAACAGAAGAGCTACTACGGCTCAAATTGCAGATTGTTTCAATACTAGTGTTGAGGTGAATGTGTCAACACAGCATGTGTAACCTCTCCATTTATGTGGTTGTGTAGTCACAGGCCAGTCCACAACTTGCAAGCAGGCATCAGAACTGGACATCAGAGCACTGGAACAAGCTTGACTGGTTTGATCAATCCTGTTTTCTACAAGACTCTACAAGAGTTAAGAGTTAAAGAGTTAAAATTGGGGTGTTTGGGTGCTAGCACGCCATATTGGAGTGTTCAAATTTGCAAGTTCGAATCTCAGCTGACCCACTAACCTAGCTAGGTGGCCAAAGAAACACAGTTGGCTGTGTTTAAGACAGAAATGGCTGGACAGGGTCTCTTCTCAATGCCGCTGCAATATGCCGTATCTGGGAGTGGTCTGGGCCACTACACGGCAAAAGCCAGAGGCTTGCTTGCAGTAAGGACACCAGTACTGAATCAAACAGTACTCAGCTAATAGTATGATAGTATTACACCAAAAATAAATAATGAATGAATAAAAACGTGTATGCTTGAAACGTGTGATGGGCAATGTTCTAGTGCTGTTCCCAGCCAGACCACATTTCATCAGTTGAGTGGAGGCATACACACAGGACTGAAGATTTTTGGCTTTCAGTAGCCCTTTAAACAGGGGCACAGACTGAGCCCCGTGCAACAGGGAGCTCTGGCACAACAAAACGTCTCTAGTAACCCTATATCACTTCCTTGGCAATAGCTCTGTCGTGTGATAACTCATTCAGTTCTTTGCTATTTCTGCCTGCACACAAACACACTGCAGCAGCCTGACCACTGTAGTGAGCCTTGAAGCATCATGCCAAGTCTTATTAGTGAGTAAACGTTGGGTTTTGTAACTAAATAAGCATACATCCCCAATGTGATGACTACCAATGTGACACCAGTCGCTCTACATGGCTGCGAAGGCTGCCAAGAGTGTGTTGTTTTTAAACTTTTATACCTGTACGCTTCGTAAATTCAGCGAAAACAACTGGAGAGGGCCATGCCTGAGGGTGGAGTGTAATAACTCCCCAAACCATAATCGCTTTTTAAGTAGTGAGCACTATGGTGACGGATATAGCCAAGCAGGGACAGTCCCTGAAGCGCTGGCCCAGAGGTCCATCTGGCACACATAGCTGTGGTCTCGTCCGTAAATCTCTCTGGCACAGTCAACCAGACACGCAGATGTTGGTACGAATGCGGGATGGTGTGTGTGTTTGGGGGGGAGGATGGGGGGTTTGAGTGTAAATCATTTCAGTATGGACAGTAAGTGTAAATAATATTTGCAAGTTTTGTTCCAAGAAATTTGTTTTTATTCTTGTGCTGCAGTGCAAAACAAGCACAAATACAAAATGTCTTAACAATTTAAAAAGAATGTGACATTTTGAGTTCTGGAGTGGTCATTTTTAACCATTTTTATTGATATATAACTTATACACTAGGTTTCACTGGTTGCTTGTATATATTACTGGGATTACATTGTACATTTATTGCATACCAGAAAAGCAGACCAGCTAGCCCACTAGCTTGCAAATACACCAATCAGCCATAACATTAAAACCACCTTCTTGTTTCTACACACATTGTCCATTTCATCGGCTTCACTTACCATATAGCAGCACTGCATGCTTTGTTAGCCCCCTTTCATGCTGTTCCTCAATGGTCAGGACTCTCCCAGGACCACTACAGAGCAGGCATTATTTAGGTGGTGGATCATTCTCAGCACTGCAGTGACACCGACATGGTGGTGGTGTGTTAGTGTGT
Organism: Trichomycterus rosablanca; assembly: GCF_030014385.1. Taxonomy (NCBI): domain Eukaryota; kingdom Metazoa; phylum Chordata; class Actinopteri; order Siluriformes; family Trichomycteridae; genus Trichomycterus; species Trichomycterus rosablanca. The sequence goes on along the minus strand of NC_085989.1, from coordinate 16,981,178 downwards.
GTTGTGCTGGTATGAGTGGATTAGACACAGCAGCGCTGATGGAGTTTTTAAACACCTCACTCTCACTGCTGGACTGAGAATAGTCCACCAACCAAAAACATCCAGCCAACAGCACCCCGTGGGCAGCGTCCTGTGACCACTGATGAAGGTCTAGAAGATGACCAACTCAAACAGCAGCAATAGATGAGCGATTGTCTCTGACTTTACATCTACAAGATGGACCAACTAGGTAGGAGTGTCTAATAGAGTGGACAGTGAGTGGACAAGGTATTTAAAAACTCCAGCAGCGCTGCTGTGTCTGATCCACTCATACCAACACAACACACACTAACACACCACCACCATGTCACTGCAGTGCTGAGAATGATCCACCACCTAAATAATTCCTGCTCTGTAGGGGTCCTGACCATTAAAGAACAGGGTGAAAGCAGGCTAAAAAAGTATGTAGAAAAACAGATGGACTACAGTCAGTAATTGTAAAACTACAAAGTGCTTCTATATGGTAAGTGGAGCTGATAAAATAGTGGGTGTAGAAACAAGGAGGTGGTTTTAATGTTATGGCTGATCAGTGTATGTGGTTAAGGAAAAAGTCATACCTTCACTATAAAGACTCACCAACAGCTACCAGATAAAAGTAAAAAACAGAGCACTCATGTGGTGCAGCGGTCTAACGTAGAGGTCTAATAAGCTAGCACACTAATGTGAAAACTCAGCAGAACCACTGAGCTGGCGGGGCATTTGCACAACACAAACACAACTGGCTGTGTCTGAGGGAGGGGAGGTCGAAGTGGGTCAGTTTTCACTGCAGCAGCGATATGCAACAAGTCAGTCTAATTTTATTGCTTCAAAGCCAATTAGATTACACTTCCCACAATGTTAAAATGGGTGTACCTGTCAAAGGGGAGTCCAACAACTACAGCAAAGCAAGCTGGCACTAGTGGGAAGAAATTAAAAGCTGGTCAAATCCTGACCTGAGCACGGTTTACTTCAGCATGAAGAGGTTTTGATGTTACACTTAATGCGAAACAATGACATTTGACTATGACTTTTTATAAGAATAAAGACTGCATTTCAGAGCTCTAAAGATTTTTTTCTTCCTCAAAACAGTAAGGAAGAAAACTCTAAAAGTCAAGCAGAGAACTGTAACTAATTTTAACTACAGTGGTACCTTGTAACTCTACGTCCCCTAAACTCGAAATATTTAAAACTCGACACCCTTCGTGGAGAGATCTGTACCCTTAAACTCGACGTTTTCCTTAAATTCGACGTGTTCAGCCTTAAAAAATATTTATTTCATTATAAATGAACAATGAACAGCCTTTTTGTTCAGCGCTCTGCTTGAGCGGTGCGGTGAAACATCATCAGAGTGCAAATATGAGACGCATTTGCATTACAGCTGGGGGTTCTGAGAGATTGTGAGAATCACCTTTTCCAAGTTTAAAATGCTTATCGTAAAAAAAGCTTAACGTGGATTAATGTGCAACACAGAAACACTAAACTTAATTGTTACTGCTCATAAGTTCTCTCCACTACTGAAATTCCTTGTTGTTGTTTTAATACAATAAATCTACATAAAAACACTGAAATACAATTGAAAACAGTAAAAAATCAATATAAAATACAACAAAACCTGCACTTTATTTTTTACTTCTTTACTGTTTCCTTATGCTTCTTAATGTGGAGATGCTTCATCTTGGAATACATCTCGTATTCCGTTTAGTAAAGGCGCATTCACAGGTGGTACACAAACGGTGAAAAAAGTGGAAAAGTGCAAAAGCTATTTTGTCATTACTAATGTTAATGCTCCTTTACTGAGCGGAATATGGTATTAAGAAGCGTAAGTAAACAAAGAAGATAAAGTGCAGGTTTTATTGTATTTTTATATTGATTTGTAACTGTTTTTCACTGGTATTTTAGTGCTTAATATAATTCTGTTATTTTCAGTGTATAAGTGTCAAAAACAACACCATTATTTTACATTTGCCTAAAATATATGCAGTTCCACAGGACCATGGAACGCATTATCAGGTTTCCCATACAGCCTTATGGGGAAAAAATACCTTGAAACTCGACGCCTTTTAAACTCAACACCAGTCCCATATATATATATATATATACAGTGTATCACAAAAGTGAGTACACCCCTCACATTTCTGCAAATATTTCATTATATCTTTTCATGGGACAACACTATAGACATGAAACTTGGATATAACTTAGAGTAGTCAGTGTACAACTTGTATAGCAGTGTAGATTTACTGTCTTCTGAAAATAACTCAACACACAGCCATTAATGTCTAAATGGCTGGCAACATAAGTGAGTACACCCCACAGTGAACATGTCCAAATTGTGCCCAAATGTGTCGTTGTCCCTCCCTGGTGTCATGTGTCAAGGTCCCAGGTGTAAATGGGGAGCAGGGCTGTTAAATTTGGTGTTTTGGGTACAATTCTCTCATACTGGCCACTGGATATTCAACATGGCACCTCATGGCAAAGAACTCTCTGAGGATGTGAGAAATAGAATTGTTGCTCTCCACAAAGATGGCCTGGGCTATAAGAAGATTGCTAACACCCTGAAACTGAGCTACAGCATGGTGGCCAAGGTCATACAGCGGTTTTCCAGGACAGGTTCCACTCGGAACAGGCTTCGCCAGGGTCGACCAAAGAAGTTGAGTCCACGTGTTCGGCGTCATATCCAGAGGTTGGCTTTAAAAAATAGACACATGAGTGCTGCCAGCATTGCTGCAGAGGTTGAAGACGTGGGAGGTCAGCCTGTCAGTGCTCAGACCATACGCCGCACACTGCATCAACTCGGTCTGCATGGTCGTCATCCCAGAAGGAAGCTGACGCACAAGAAAGCCCGCAAACAGTTTGCTGAAGACAAGCAGTCCAAGAACATGGATTACTGGAATGCCCTGTGGTCTGACGAGACCAAGATAAACTTGTTTGGCTCAGATGGTGTCCAGCATGTGTGGTGGCGCCCTGGTGAGAAGTACCAAGACAACTGTATCTTGCCTACAGTCAAGCATGGTGGTGGTAGCATCATGGTCTTGGGCTGCATGAGTGTTGCTGGCACTGGGGAGCTGCAGTTCATTGAGGGAAACATGAATTCCAACATGTACTGTGACCTTCTGAAACAGAGCATGATCCCCTCCCTTCGAAAACTGGGCCTCATGGCAGTTTTCCAACAGGATAACGACCCCAAACACAACCTCCAAGATGACAACTGCCTTGCTGAGGAAGCTGAAGGTAAAGGTGATGGACTAAACCCAATTGAGCACCTGTGGCGCATCCTCAAGTGGAAGGTGGAGGAGTTCAAGGTGTCTAACATCCACCAGCTCCGTGATGTCATCATGGAGGAGTGGAAGAGGATTCCAGTAGCAACCTGTGCAGCTCTGGTGAATTCCATGTCCAGGAGGGTTAAGGCAGTGCTGGATAATAATGGTGGTCACACAAAATATAGACACTTTGGGCACAATTTGGACATGTTCACTGTGGGGTGTACTCACTTATGTTGCCAGCCATTTAGACATTAATGGCTGTGTGTTGAGTTATTTTCAGAAGACAGTAAATCTACACTGCTAAACAAGTTGTACACTGACTACTCCTAAGTTATATCCAAGTTTTATTTCTATAGTGTTGTCCCATGAAAAGATATAATAAAATATTTGCAGAAATGTGAGGGGTGTACTCACTTTTGTGATACACTGTATATATACAGGGGTTGGACAAAATAACTGAAACACCTGGTTTTAGACCACAATAATTTATTAGTATGGTGTAGGGCCTCCTTTTGCGGCCAATACAGCGTCAATTCGTCTTGGAAATGACATAAACAAGTCCTGCACAGTGGTCAGAGGGATTTTAAGCCATTCTTCTTGCAGGATAGTGGCCAGGTCACTACGTGATGCTGGTGGAGGAAAACGTTTCCTGACTCGCTTCTCCAAAACACCCCAAAGTGGCTCAATAATATTTAGATCTGGTGACTGTGCAGGCCATGGGAGATGTTCAACTTCACTTTCATGTTCATCAAACCAATCTTTCACCAGTCTTGCTGTGTGTATTGGTGCATTGTCATCCTGATACACGGCACCGCCATTGGATGCACATGGTCCTCCAGAATGGTTCGGTAGTCCTTGGCAGTGACGCGCCCATCTAGCACAAGTATTGGGCCAAGGGAATGCCATGATATGGCAGCCCAAACCATCACTGATCCACCCCCATGCTTCACTCTGGGCATGCAACAGTCTGGGTGGTACACTTCTTTGGGGCTTCTCCACACCGTAACTCTCCCGGATGTGGGGAAAACAGTAAAGGTGGACTCATCAGAGAACAATACATGTTTCACATTGTCCACAGCCCAAGATTTGCGCTCCTTGCACCATTGAAACCGACGTTTGGCACTGGCACGAGTGACCAAAGGTTTGGCTATAGCAGCCCGGCCGTGTATATTGACCCTGTGGAGCTCCCGACGGACAGTTCTGGTGGAAACAGGAGAGTTGAGGTGCACATTTAATTCTGCCGTGATTTGGGCAGCCGTGGTTTTATGTTTTTTGGATACAATCCGGGTTAGCACCCGAACATCCCTTTCAGACAGCTTCCTCTTGCGTCCACAGTTAATCCTGTTGGATGTGGTTTGTCCTTCTTGGTGGTATGCTGACATTACCCTGGATACCGTGGCTCTTGATACATCACAAAGACTTGCTGTCTTGGTCACAGATGCACCAGCAAGACGTGCACCAACAATTTGTCCTCTTTTGAACTCTGGTATGTTGTGTGCATTGCAATATTTTGAGCAAAACTGTGCTCTTACCCTGCTAATTGAACCTTCACACTCTGCTCTTACTGGTGCAATGTGCAATTAATGAAGATTGGCCACCAGACTGGTCCAATTTAGCCATGAAACCTCCCACACTAAAATGACAGGTGTTTCAGTTATTTTGTCCAACCCCTGTATATATATATATATATATATACAGTGTATCACAAAAGTGAGTACACCCCTCACATTTCTGCAAATATTTCATTATATCTTTTCATGGGACAACACTATAGACATGAAACTTGGATATAACTTAGAGTAGTCAGTGTACAACTTGTATAGCAGTGTAGATTTACTGTCTTCTGAAAATAACTCAACACACAGCCATTAATGTCTAAATGGCTGGCAACATAAGTGAATACACCCCACAGTGAACATGTCCAAATTGTGCCCAAAGTGTCAATATTTTGTGTGACCACCATTATTATCCAGCACTGCCTTAACCCTCCTGGGCATGGAATTCACCAGAGCTGCACAGGTTGCTACTGGAATCCTCTTCCACTCCTCCATGATGACATCACGGAGCTGGTGGATGTTAGACACCTTGAACTCCTCCACCTTCCACTTGAGGATGCGCCACAGGTGCTCAATTGGGTTTAGTCCATCACCTTTACCTTCAGCTTCCTCAGCAAGGCAGTTGTCATCTTGGAGGTTGTGTTTGGGGTCGTTATCCTGTTGGAAAACTGCCATGAGGCCCAGTTTTCGAAGGGAGGGGATCATGCTCTGTTTCAGAATGTCACAGTACATGTTGTAATTCATGTTTCCCTCAATGAACTGCAGCTCCCCAGTGCCAGCAACACTCATGCAGCCCAAGACCATGATGCTACCACCACCATGCTTGACTGTAGGGAAGATACAGTTGTCTTGGTACTTCTCACCAGGGCGCCGCCACACATGCTGGACACCATCTGAGCCAAACAAGTTTATCTTGGTCTCGTCAGACCACAGGGCATTCCAGTAATCCATGTTCTTGGACTGCTTGTCTTCAGCAAACTGTTTGCGGGCTTTCTTGTGCGTCAGCTTCCTTCTGGGATGACGACCATGCAGACCGAGTTGATGCAGTGTGCGGCGTATGGTCTGAGCACTGACAGGCTGACCTCCCACGTCTTCAACCTCTGCAGCAATGCTGGCAGCACTCATGTGTCTATTTTTTAAAGCCAACCTCTGGATATGACGCCGAACACATGGACTCAACTTCTTTGGTCGACCCTGGCGAAGCCTGTTCCGAGTGGAACCTGTCCTGGAAAACCGCTGTATGACCTTGGCCACCATGCTGTAGCTCAGTTTCAGGGTGTTAGCAATCTTCTTATAGCCCAGGCCATCTTTGTGGAGAGCAACAATTCTATTTCTCACATCCTCAGAGAGTTCTTTGCCATGAGGTGCCATGTTGAATATCCAGTGGCCAGTATGAGAGAATTGTACCCAAAACACCAAATTTAACAGCCCTGCTCCCCATTTACACCTGGGACCTTGACACATGACACCAGGGAGGGACAACGACACATTTGGGCACAATTTGGACATGTTCACTGTGGGGTGTACTCACTTATGTTGCCAGCTATTTAGACATTAATGGCTGTGTGTTGAGTTATTTTCAGAAGAGAGTAAATCTACACTGCTATACAAGCTGTACACTGACTACTCTAAGTTATATCCAAGTTTCATGTCTATAGTGTTGTCCCATGAAAAGATATAATGAAATATTTGCAGAAATGTGAGGGGTGTACTCACTTTTGTGATACACTGTATATATATATATATATATATATATATATATATATATATATATATATATATATACAGGGGTTGGACAAAATAACTGAAACACCTGGTTATAGACCACAATAATTTATTAGTATGGTGTAGGACCTCCTTTTGCGGCCAATACAGCGTCAATTCGTCTTGGAAATGACATATACAAGTCCTGCACAGTGGTCAGAGGGATTTTAAGCCATTCTTCTTGCAGGATAGTGGCCAGGTCACTACGTGATGCTGGTGGAGGAAAACGTTTCCTGACTCGCTTCTCCAAAACACCCCAAAGTGGCTCAATAATATTTAGATCTGGTGACTGTGCAGGCCATGGGAGATGTTCAACTTCACTTTCATGTTCATCAAACCAATCTTTCACCAGTCTTGCTGTGTGTATTGGTGCATTGTCATCCTGATACACGGCACCGCCATTGGATGCACATGGTCCTCCAGAATGGTTCGGTAGTCCTTGGCAGTGACGCGCCCATCTAGCACAAGTATTGGGCCAAGGGAATGCCATGATATGGCAGCCCAAACCATCACTGATCCACCCCCATGCTTCACTCTGGGCATGCAACAGTCTGGGTGGTACGATTCTTTGGGGCTTTTCCACACCGTAACTCTCCCGGATGTGGGGAAAACAGTAAAGGTGGACTCATCAGAGAACAATACATGTTTCACATTGTCCACAGCCCAAGATTTGCGCTCCTTGCACCATTGAAACCGACGTTTGGCATCGGCACGAGTGACCAAAGATTTGGCTATAGCAGCCCGGCCGTGTATATTGACCCTGTGGAGCTCCCGACGGACAGTTCTGGTGGAAACAGGAGAGTTGAGGTGCACATTTAATTCTGCCGTGATTTGGGCAGCCGTGGTTTTATGTTTTTTGGATACAATCCGGGTTAGCACCCGAACATCCCTTTCAGACAGCTTCCTCTTGCGTCCACAGTTAATCCTGTTGGATGTGGTTTGTCCTTCTTGGTGGTATGCTGACATTACCCTGGATACCGGGGCTCTTGATACATCACAAAGACTTGCTGTCTTGGTCACAGATGCGCCAGCAAGACGTGCACCAACAATTTGTCCTCTTTTGAACTCTGGTATGTCACCCATAATGTTGTGTGCATTGCAATATTTTGAGCAAAACTATGCTCTTACCCTGCTAATTGAACCTTCACACTCTGCTCTTACTGGTGCAATGTGCAATTAATGAAGATTGGCCACCAGACTGGTCCAATTTAGCCATGAAACCTCCCACACTAAAATGACAGGTGTTTCAGTTTCATTGTCCAACCCCTGTATATATACACTGTATATATATACACTGTATATACAGGTCCTTCTCAAAAAATTAGCATATTGTGATAAAGTTCATTATTTTCCATAATGTAATGATAAAAATTAAACTTTCATATATTTTAGATTCATTGCACACCAACTGAAATATTTCAGGTCTTTTATTGTTTTAATACTGATGATTTTGGCATACAGCTCATGAAAACCCAAAATTCCTATCTCAAAAAATTAGCATATTTCATCCGACCAATAAAAGAAAAGTGTTTTTAATACAAAAAAAGTCAACCTTCAAATAATTATGTTCAATTATGCACTCAATACTTGGTCGGGAATCCTTTTGCAGAAATGACTGCTTCAATGCGGCGTGGCATGGAGGCAATCAGCCTGTGGCACTGCTGAGGTGTTATGGAGGCCCAGGATGCTTCGATAGCGGCCTTAAGCTCATCCAGAGTGTTGGGTCTTGTGTCTCTCAACTTTCTCTTCACAATATCCCACAGATTCTTTATGGGGTTCAGGTCAGGAGAGTTGGCAGGCCAATTGAGCACAGTAATACCATGGTCAGTAAACCATTCACCAGTGGTTTTGGCACTGTGAGCAGGTGCCAGGTCGTGCTGAAAAATGAAATCTTCATCTCCATAAAGCTTTTCAGCAGATGGAAGCATGAAGTGCTCCAAAATCTCCTGATAGCTAGCTGCATTGACCCTGCCCTTGATAAAACACAGTGGACCAACACCAGCAGCTGACATGGCACCCCAGACCATCACTGACTGTGGGTACTTGACACTGGACTTCAGGCATTTTGGCATTTCCTTCTCCCCAGTCTTCCTCCAGACTCTGGCACCTTGATTTCCGAATGACATGCAAAATTTGCTTTCATCCGAAAACAGTACTTTGGACCACTGAGCAACAGTCCAGTGCTGCTTCTCTGTAGCCCAGGTCAGGCGCTTCTGCCGCTGTTTCTGGTTCAAAAGTGGCTTGACCTGGGGAATGCGGCACCTGTAGCCCATTTCCTGCACACGCCTGTGCACGGTGGCTCTGGATGTTTCTACTCCAGACTCAGTCCACTGCTTCCGCAGGTCCCCCAAGGTCTGGAATCGGCCCTTCTCCACAATCTTCCTCAGGGTCCGGTCACCTCTTCTCGTTGTGCAGCGTTTTCTGCCACACTTTTTCCTTCCCACAGACTTCCCACTGAGGTGCCTTGATACAGCACTCTGGGAACAGCCTATTCGTTCAGAAATTTCTTTCTGTGTCTTACCCTCTTGCTTGAGGGTGTCAATGATGGCCTTCTGGACAGCAGTCAGGTCGGCAGTCTTACCCATGATTGCAGTTTTGAGTAATGAACCAGGCTGGGAGTTTTTAAAAGCCTCAGGAATCTTTTGCAGGTGTTTAGAGTTAATTTGTTGATTCAGATGATTAGGTTAATAGCTCGTTTAGAGAACCTTTTCATGATATGCTAATTTTTTGAGATAGGAATTTTGGGTTTTCATGAGCTGTATGCCAAAATCATCAGTATTAAAACAATAAAAGACCTGAAATATTTCAGTTGGTGTGCAATGAATCTAAAATATATGAAAGTTTAATTTTTATCATTACATTATGGAAAATAATGAACTTTATCACAATATGCTAATTTTTTGAGAAGGACCTGTATATATATATATATATATATATATATATATCCACCTTGTTCAGGTGTGTTGATGATTTATTTTCTTAAGCTTTCTCCTCAAAGTTATTGTTATTTAAAAAAATATATTTAATTCTGGCGCTCAAGTGGCTCGATGGTAAAATACACTAGGGTGGATGCCGGAGGGGATTCCTAATAACTGATGCAATTACGACCTCTGCTGGCTGATTACTGGCGACAGCACAGAGACGAGGGATAATGGAGATCAGTGCCTGACTCTCAGTACGCGAAACTGAGCTCTATATGAACTCATCTAATGCAGGTGAGAAGATGCGATCAGCTACTGCACACGTCGGGTTTGGTGTTTGTTAGTCACGACTCTCCTCAGTCAGAGTGGAGGTAAACATCAGTAAAGAGGAAGCGTAATGCAATCGGGTAATTGGGAGGAAAATTGGGGGTAAAAAATGCAAGGACAAAAGTAACCAGTCAAACTTTAATCTAAAATGCCAGGCACTTAAATAATTTTACTTTTAAATCTCAGTTTTGAACATTTGTTTCTATATAACTAGGAAAGTTAAACCATAATTAAAAAAAGCTCAAAGGAACTTCAGTACCACAAGCATATTTAAACCCACATAAATCGATCTGATATAAAAGCAGGGGAAACTAAAAACACACCAATATTTTATCATGTGGCATATCCCAAATGACTTCCTGCATGGTCCTGGTTCAAGCACTTCCTGTTTGTGTGGTGAAGACTCTGCTTCAGAACAGCCTGCTACTGACCCCCGTTTCTCCTGTCTCCACCCCGCTAATTTGTAGTTGTGTTTTTCTTCTCTCAGCTTTATAGATTTTTCTATATCCAGCTGGGCAGTAGCAGTGGCTTTATGAACAGGACATCAGGCAGCCACTTCGACAACACAGCACACTTGCTATATACTGTCATGGCCAAAATGATTGGTACCTCTGCTCTTCTTTCAGAGAATATAACAAAAATTGCAGTTGCAACAATTATTTGCTAGTATTTCTGGCCATGACGGTACATATCCAAATAACCAATCTAGCCTGTCACAATTATTGCTAATTGTTACCAGCCTGTTATAATTGTCAGATTTCACAATCTCACATCAAGGTTTATCAATTATTATTGTATCACTACAGTCAAATTATATGCAATTATGTTTCAATCACTGTTAATCCATACCTTAAAAATATGGACTATTTATAAGTGTTTTGTTTTATAATGTCATATTAGCTACAATTTCTATATAACATTGTTAAGTGCTGTGTACAGGTATTATGAGGGTGGCTCATTGGTTATAAAACTGGACTACCGTTTAAAAGTTCAAGGCCACTGCTAAAAGTTGGGCCTCCACACAAGGCTCTTTAAGCTCCAGGTGTTTGGACTGTATCCTGCCTTAGTTACAAGTAAAAGCATCAAAAATGAAATGTAAATGTATATTTTAATAACAGTTTTAATAATAATTTAATTTTCTGCAAATGTTGATTAATAACCTATTAATAACCGATATACACACACATCAGCCATAACATTAAAACCACCTCCTTGTTTCTACACTCACTGTCCATTTAATCAGCTCCACTTACCAAACAGGAGCACTTTGTAGTTCTACAACTACTGACTGTAGCCTGTAGACTTTTAGCCTGCTTTCATGCTGTTCTTCAATGGTCAGGACCCCTACAGGACCACTACAGAGCAGGCATTATTTGGGTGGTGGATCATTCTCAGCACTGCAGTGACACTGACATGGTGGTGGTGTGTTAGTGTGTGTTGTGCTGGTATGAGTGGATCAGACACAGCAGCGCTGATGGAGTTTTTAAATACCGTGTCCAATCACTGTCCACTCTATTAGACACTCCTACCTAGTTGGTCCACCTTGTAGATGCGAAGTCAGAGACGATCGCTCATCTATTGCTGCTGTTTGAGTTGGTCATCTTCTAGACCTTCATCAGTGGTCACAGGACGCTGCCCACGGGGCGCTGTTGGCTGGATATTTTTGGTTGGTGAACTATTCTCAGTCCAGCAGTGACAGTGAGGTGTTTAAAAGCTCCAGCAGCGCTGCTGTGTCTGATCCACTCATACCAGCACAACACACACTAACACACCACCACCATGTCAGTGTCACTGCAGTGCTTAGAATGACCCACAACTCAAATAATACCTGCTCTGTAGTGGTCCTGACCATTGAAGAATAGCATGAAAGGGGGCTAACAAAGCATGCAGAGAGTAATTGTAGAACTACAAAGTGCTTCTATATGGTAAGTGAAGCTGATAAAATAAACAGTGAGTGTAGAAACAAGGAGGTGGTTTTAATGTTATATACCTGTATATATATAGCATTTTGTGAATGTAAACTTAATCCAGTTGTCTTCATATGGGCTACACACCTTTTAACTGCACTGCCCTGCACTCTGCACAGTAAGCATGTGTAGTTCATTTAGGATTATTGTGATTTAGAATTTGTTAAAAAATTTGACAATTTGAATATTACAAATAGCAATAAATCTGGTATGATCCATTAACCTGTTTTTAATTCCACCTAATATGCCTCCACTATAAAATACTTTAGAGACTAAAGACATCAGTGTGAGTAGTTCTGTAAAATCTATGGTTTATCAGAGCAGAGGTTCCTCACCCCTTCATGAACACACTGTTTTTGTGAAATGCTGTTTGTATGGAGCGATTATTTCTGCCTGTGCTGGATAGGAACTCTGATACTTCACACTTGCGCTGGCAAAGGCTGGCAAGCAACAGTTTAAAACAATAGCATATTACACTTAAAGGAAGGCTTGCACTGGGGTGGCTGTTCCTGCATTCTGTAAAATAACTTTAAATAGTAATAAATAAACTTCGAAGGTTTCTTGAAAAAGCTTTCTCTGGTCTATGATAAATTTGTCTGGGATTTTTATTGCCCCTAGCGTTGGAGCTTCTCAGACTTTTCCGATTAATTTTTTGTCGAAGGCTCCTAGAACACAAGTAAAGCGTAAAATTCAGCAGACTGTAGTAACATCAATCATGCCCGGGACAAAAAAGGTCACCACAATCTTCCAACCCAGCGATATGGAAGACATTACAGCAATTAAAATGCATAACCAACAGAAAAACAAATTTCAGGGCAGAGGAGGAGTATGGGCACTGTGCAGACTCAGGGTGAGAGGGGTTGTCATGCCGGGGAGGTTGTCAACTGTTTTTTTTTCTTTTTTTTACTGTGGGAAAGGACATTTTATTATGGGTTTAATATATTTTACAGCAATACAAAACAGCGGCTCTGACTCTAGTGGTTTTGCATATGGGCTTTATGGAGTCCTTTGTTATGGACGGCTTAACAGATATTACCACTAAATTGCTGCCAGCTTCTCTTTCTACCAGCTTCTCAGAACAACTGCAACCCTGACCTGAATAAAAGTGATGTCGTCTCACTGGGCCATATTTATCTCTGACAAGAGTAGGTCTAGAGATACCTGTAAGCCACACTATATTGCCAAACCTATGTATACACAACACCTAAAGTTTTTTCTATTACAAATCATGGGCATTAATATGATTTAAGAGTGTGTATGTAAGAAATTGTGCCCATTCCATCAGCAGAGGATTTTTAAGGTCATGCACTACTAATATTACATAATAAGTGTGAGAGAATACACTGTAAATGTTCATTTACACTAGAAGTATTAATACATAATTAATTACTACTTAGAAAATGTAGATTTGCTTAGGGCATGATTGGCAGTAGTCATATTCCAAGAATACTGCTACAGTTACTGGATGTGTACATGGTGTATGGCCTGTTTGTACATGGTCCAAAACTCAGTTCTAGCTGATTTAGACCAGTTCCTATGTTAACTGTGGAATCTTCAACTGTCCTACAAGGTCACCAACAACATATACACTGATCAACCATAACATTAAAACCACCTCCTTGTTTCTACACTCACTGTCCATTTTATCAGCTCCACTTACCACATAGAAGCACTTTGTAGTTCTACAATTACTAACTGTAGTCTATCTGTTTCTCTGCATGCTTTGTTAGCCCCCTTTTATGCTGTTCTTCAATGGTCAGGACTCTCCCAGGACCACCACAGAGCAGGTATTATTTAGGTGGTGGATCATTCTCAGCACTGCAGTGACACTGACATGGTGGTGGTGTGTTAGTGTGTGTTGTGCTGGTATGAGTGGATCAGACACAGCAGCACTGCTGGACTGAGAATAGTCCACCAACTAAAAACATCCAGCCAACAGCGCCCCATGGGCAGCGTCCTGTGACCACCCATGAAGGTCTAGAAGATGACCGACTCAAACAGCAGCAATAGATGAGCGATCGTCTCTGACTTTACATCTACAAGGTGGATCAACTAGGTAGGAGTGTCTAATAGAGTGGACAGTGAGTGGACACGGTATTTAAAAACTCCAGCAGTGCTGCTGTGTCTGATCCACTCATACCAACACAACACACACTAACACACCACCACCACGTCAGTGTCACTGCAGTGCTGAGAATGATCCACCACCTAAATAATACCTGCTCTGTGGTGGTCCTGTGGGGGTCCATTAAAGAACAGCATGAAAGGGGGTTAACAAAGCATGCAGAGAAAAAGATGGACTACAGTCAGTAATTGTAGAACTACAAAGTGCTTCTATGTGGTAAATGGAGCTGATAAAATGGACAGTGAGTGTAGAAACAAGGAGGTGGTTTTAATGTTATGGCTGATCGGTGTACATTTATAATGATTGGCATGTTTAGTTACAGCTTGGAATGAACTGTCCACTACCAACTGTATAAAATCTTCATTTTGAAAGCTGAAATGGTTCTGCTTAGTTTATGATCATCTTACTCTTCTACATTTTATAATTCATAAAGCATTAGTAGCTTGCTGATATAAAACTTTGAAATGGGTTTTATATTTTGATAAAACGCTATAAGCTTGTCAGTTATTGGTTAACCATTGACTAATGGCATTCAGCTATCGGGTAAAAGAAATTGGCACATTTTGCGCCCCTATCGAAAGCCTATAATTTAAGCTGCTGTAGGGAATATTTTTAACACATGCTGAATCCTGAACGACTTCTCTTTTTACTTCCTATTCTGGCTAAAAATAGAACTTAGATCATACATAGTAAAACAGTGGACGTAGAATACATCACCAGTTGAAAACTACTCTTACTGATACAGGCACAAAAAATTAACCATGAAAGTAGTAAAAAAACGTAGCTTTTCTTCAAGAACTGGCACATTTTAAATGCTCAGCAGTAATGACATGCATCTGTACTACTTTATACTGGGTCCGATTGACAGAAAACAGTCCTTACACCGTCAAGCCAGTCGTGACATTCAAACAGTACATGTGGTAACCACCACTCTCTTATTCCTCATAGTTCTAATGACAGTGTTACCTAGGTCACCTCAAACAAATCACCCCGAGTAATGTGACCACATTTTCATGCTGAAGGGATATCATTTAGTTTCTGCGGCTTCGACTCCGCCACACCCTGCAACTGAAGTGTAGACCAATCGATTCGGTCCCAGTGCAATTAAACTACTACTTTTCTACTGCAGTTCTCTTTTGTACGTTTTATATGCCCAAAAGTAATGGCAATCAGATGGTCAAGCCTACTGAGAAAATACTCCCATACACGCATGGCATGCGTTTATATATCTAAAGTAAGAACAGACCTAGCAGACTTTAACGCTCCATAGACAAAGCTCTTGGGTTGGGATTAGAAGAGTGTCATAAATGAACAGAGATATAGTGAACAAAATATTCAGTAAAACGAATAATTCAAATGATTCAAATGACCAATACTTGTGTTAAATTGTTATTTGGCTTCATATGGTAATACCTTGATGTCAGCCAGTGTGTTACACTTATATATACAGCATAATCCAGTAAAATCTGTACTTTATAACATCCAGAAGGTTTTCATTCATGACTCTTTCCAGTAATAATAAACAAAACGTGATATTAGCAGTCACACAATGCCGTTTTATTGTTTTGTTTTTAAAACATTTCAGTTTTCTGGATCCATTTAAAAAAGAAACTAAAAACTCATAGAAGCATAACAAATATCCCTGACAAATTGCATCCATAAGTAATTTGTTGTCTGTAGTAAGTCTAAACGTCCCCACACAAGCTTCAGTAGATCCCAAATGGCAACAACATGAGAAGTCTCTTTCCTGTCTGATTTCCCAGAGCGACCGACAATAAAAACTAAGCTGCCAAAAGCCATAAAACGGCGAGGAAAAAAGAAAATCCTGCCTGGAGAGGAGAGGGAAAAAGGGGAGACGAGTGGTGAACTAGACGTGATTGATTTATCTGGATCGAACAGTGCCAGCAGAACCGAGTCTGTGCTCGTCTGTACTCGTCTGCGTCTGCCAAACTGCTCCAAGTTCTGACGTCTACGTAAGTGTCACTGAGCCCTCCAAAATGAGGGACCAGCAACCCCTCCAGAGCCATGACATCATAACAGATGCTTAAAGATGTATTAACACCACTTAGCTACTGGTGAAATAACAGTAGACAACAGCTGAAACTGATGGTCTTAGTGCCAAAACCAAAAGAGTTGTATCTCAGATTTGACTACAGATGCAAGATATTTTGCTGCTGTCTTGGACTTAACCTATTACTTTTATCAAGACATTTTTTAAGTCTAGAAGCAAACAGATCTGCCTATTTATTTTGTCCAAAACATGGAGAAGTGAAAATAGGTTGGTTTAAATGAACTCATGTCCACTTCTCCATTTATTTGGATAAAATAGACACTGTCTTAAGTTTAATTTTAC
Source organism: Trichomycterus rosablanca (assembly GCF_030014385.1). Lineage (NCBI taxonomy): Eukaryota > Metazoa > Chordata > Actinopteri > Siluriformes > Trichomycteridae > Trichomycterus > Trichomycterus rosablanca. Next base: position 16,964,884 of record NC_085989.1, on the reverse strand, counting down.
TATCCTAGTTTAAAATTACATTTGAAGTCAGTTATTTAATAGCAGCATTTCAAAATATGTGATTTTATGCAGATGATGTCTGGCAAATATTAAAGCATTTAATCATTTATTCAATAACCTATTATAACTTATAGATAAAGCAATCACATTGCAAATACAGCAGCTATAGCTTAAAAGTATGTTTCTAAACATCACACTAAACAAAAATTGTTCACATAAGTGATGTTGGCACAGCTAACAGGCCAGAGCTTGTTTAGTGGTCGACTTTAATGGTCACTGCTTTATATTAACAAGTGTGTATTAAGATCATCCAAACACCATATTATATTATGCACCGATCAGCCATAACATTAAAACCACCTCCTTGTTTCTACACTCACTGTCCATTTTATCAGCTCCACTTACCATATAGAAGCACTTTGTAGTTCTACAATTACTGACTGTAGTCCATCTGTTTCTCTGCATGCTGTGTTAGCCCCCTTTCATTCTCAGCACTGCAGTGACACTGACATGGTGGTGGTGTGTTAGTGTGTGTTGTGCTGGTATGAGTGGATAAGACACAGAAATGCTGATGGAGTTTTTAAACACATCACCATCACTGCTGGACTGAGAATAGTCCACCAACTAAAAATACCCAGCCAACAGCACCCTGTAGGCAGCGTCCTGTGACCACTAATGAAGGTCTAGAGGATGACCAACTCAAACAGCAGCAATAGATGAGCGATCATCCCTGTCTAATAGAGTGGTCAGTGAGTGGACACTGCATTTTAAAACTCCAGCACAACACACACTAACACACCACCACCAGGTCAGTGTAACTGCAGTGCTGAAAATTATCCACCACCTAAATATTACATGCTCTGTGGTGGTCCTGACCATTGAAGAACAGAGTAAAAGCAGGTTAACAAAGCATGCAGAAAAACAGATGGACTACAGTCAGTAATTGTAGAACTACAAAGTACTTCTATGTGGTAAGTGGAGCTGATAAAATGGACAGAGTGTAGAAACAAGGAGGTGGTTTTAATGTTATGGCTGATCAGTGTATTACTATGTTACATTAACCCTAATGCAAGTGAAAAAAATAAAACACATAAACATCCTTGACTTATATGATGTTGATGTTTACAGTGTAATAAGCTGTATTTGCACAAATTGCAGATATTCTGCTAGTTTGCACATAAAAACTAAACCCGAATTCACACTGGTCAAGCATCAAGTGTGTTTGTAATTAAAACTCAATCTTAGATTTGCAGACATAATACTGAGAAACAAGAATCCTTCCATAGTGTTAATACTGATACCAAAAATTACTGACTATTTACCACATTAACTGTACTTTTTGAAGTCCTGTCCATCATTTTTTAATTTAACTGGACAATGTGTATTTATGCACAATGCTACATAAACTGAATGGTACAGTATATTGATTGATTGATTTACTTTACTGATTCCCGAATGAAAATTGCGGTGTTAGTTAGTGTTTAGTTTTTAATGCCATGTTTGCCCATTGGGCCACGTCATGGCAGGAAAGGTTGTGATCTGTCTTTTATTTACTTATTTCATTTGACTTAGAGAAGTTATGTCTGTTGTCTATGTATGTTCGTTTATATGTGTTGCTTCAGTTTTGTTAATGACCGGAGTTTTAGGAGTGTTGTTGCTTTTGTCTTGGTAAAGAGTTCTTTTATGGTTTTTGCTGATAAGATCTGTTGTCTTTCATGGTTATAGATGATACATTCCAGAATTAAATGTTTTATTGTAATCTGTGTTTGGTATGTTGCGCAATATGGGGCAGTTTCGCCTTTTATCAGGTACATGTGTGTTAATCTAGTATGTCCAATACGGCATCTTGTGTATACTGTCTGGTCCCAACGGTTTTTGAGGTAGGTCTTCATTTTTTCCCCAATAGTGGGATTAGCTTCGTACAGTTTATTATTCTGGTGTGTGTTCCAGTCGTTTTGCCATTCGTCCTGATATATGAGTTTATTGTAGGTTTGATGTCCATTGGTGGGATTTGGTACATTGGATCCGGTATGCATGTGGCCTTTTTTGCTGCTTGATCTGCTCCCTCATTGCGCAGGAGCCCGAAATTGCGGTGTAGCAGCAGCAATTACGAAATTGTGTACAAAATATGTGAATGGTATGTGAATAAAACCTACTTGATTTGATGAAAGCAGAATAGAGATTAGGAAATGAGCATGTAAAGACTGACCTGATACCAGCCACTGTCCACTGGGAGACACACTGATACAGCGCACCAGTCCGGAGTGACCACGGTACACCTGGTAAGAAATCAGGATAATTATTCAGCAATACCTATTTATAAATCAGAAGCACCTTTACTACAGGCACCCCCATTTATTTAACCAAATTTACCCAATTATAGACAGTAAATGTGCAATAGTTCTTTTGATATCCGATAACTCCTTAAAATCCCACGAGTATCCTATTAGTGACCTATTATGGGCAGTTGTAGCCTAGTGGTTATGGTACTGGACTAGTAAGTAGAAGGTCACTAGTTCAAACCCCACGACTGCCAGGTTGCCACTGTTGTGTCCTTGAGCAAGGCCCTTAACCCTCAATTGCTTAGACTGTATACTGTAAGTCGCTTTGGATAAAAGTGTCTGCTAAATGCCGAAAATGTAAATATTAGTGAAATAAAGCAGATTAAAAAAAATGCATTAAAAAAAGCTCAAACAAAAGAGAAATAATCCTGCTGGCCAATCAAATTTTGGGAGATTATATGAGCACAACCAGCACAAATCTATTATATTTCACTAATCAATTTCCCATGTTTAAAGCCTCTGTGATTTCATTCCAAAAAATAGTAGACTTGTGTTTGGTTTCCTGTCCACAATTTTACGAGGATGACTGTCTGAAAAATACAAAACAAGAACCATTCCTATATATTTCACTCCCTCTTTAAGCTCCAAATACATCATTCACTAAAATGAGGTCTGACCTCCCTTGCTTTTTCCAGACTGAGCGCTGATCTACAGTCTGGTTGTTACACTGATGATCATAGACGGAGTAAAAGTTCCACTGTACTTTGTGGGTAAATGCTGACGATCACTTACCAAAGACTGAGTGGTAGGGAAGGGCTGCAAGTCTTTAGGTTTAGGCAGCTTGGGGATCAGGTCCTCTGGGTTCACATTTACCTGAGTGGAAAGAAAGGAGTTAAGGACAGAGTTAATAAATAGTACACACTGTAGTCTTGACTGTAACAGAAATACCAAGGATGCGTTTGGGTGGTGCAGCGGTCCCACCCATTATGTTAGCCCACCATCAGTGAGTTCTAAGTTTAGATCTAAGCTGTGTTATCAGCCAGTTGGGAGACTATAGAATTATTGGCTTGATTGTGGGGGAGGCCAAAAATATTAGATCCAGGGTCCTGGTGAAACAAGACCTGTCACGACCCTAACCAGAATTAAGTGGCGGGATGCATTCTTAACCCCTTTTCTCTCCTAATCTAGTAATTTACAAATCCTGATGGATAGTTCCTCAATTACCACACCTCTCCTCCCTGACTGAAAACTATTACATGGCCCCTCCATCAAGTGCAGTTACCGGGCACTTCTTTTCACCTGCCAAAGATGAAGACACACAGGGAGCCAGACAGTGATTCACACATTAGCAATCTCCCTCCTGTGCAAGCACCATCAACCAGTCAGCACAGGCTGCATTTGCTGCAGCACTGAGAAACCCAGTCAGTAACCCTCCCTCAGGCACAGCCAATTGTACCCGTTGGATGCACAGCCTAAACTGGAACTCAAAAGCTCAAAACCTCAGCAGTGGTGGCCTAGCACATGAGACTGCTGCACCAACCAATTGCCCTCCCTCAGGCACATTTATTTGCGCCTGTTGGATGCACAGTTTAGATTGGAACTTGATAGCTCAAAATCTCAGCAGTGGTGGCCTAGCGCATGAGACTGCTGCACCAACCAAGTGCCATCCCTCAGGCACAGCCAATTGTACCCGTTGGATGCACAGCTTAAACTGGAACTCGAAAGCTCAAAACCTTAGCAGTGGTGGCCTAGCGCATGAGACTGCTGCACCAACCAAGTGCCCTCCCTCAGGCACAGCCAATTGTGCCCATTGGATGCACAACTTAGATTGGAACTCGAAAGCTCAAAAGCTCAGCAGTGGTGGCCTAGCGCATGAGACTGCACCAACCAAGTGCCCTCCCTCAGGCACAGCCAATTGTGCCAGTGGGATGCACAACTTAGATTGGAACTCGAAAGCTCAAAAGCTCAGCAGTGGTGGCCTAGCACATGAGACTGCTGCACCAACCAAGTGCCCTCCCTCAGGCACAGCCAATTGTGCCCATTGGATGCACAACTTAGATTGGAACTCGAAAGCTCAAAAGCTCAGCAGTGGTGGCCTAGCGCATGAGACTGCACCAACCAAGTGCCCTCTCTCAGGCACAGTCATTAGTGCCCATTGGATGCACAGCTTAGATTGGAATTCAAAAGCTCAAAACCTCAGCAGTGGTGGCCTGGCACATGAGACTGCTGCACCAACCAACGGCCCTCCCTCAGGCACAGCCAATTGTGCCCATTGGATGCACAACTTAGATTGGAACTCAAAAGCTCAGTAGTGGTGGCCTAGCGCTTGAGACTGCTGCACCACCCAAGTGCCCACCAACAGCTTTTTCTTAACAATATCAATCATCAAAAATAATAATCAGCTGGAGCACAAATGCAACAAAATTAAATGGAGTCTATGACAACAGCACACTCATATGCATAGCCTTAAAAACCCTCCCTAATTTTTGTGTACCTGTTGTGTATCTGCTGGATTTCAAGACAAACCAGAAATATTAAAGCCACAACCTCCTCGTTACCAACAGGAATATTCTAGACAGTGTCCAAACAGCACCAATATTTATGCTGGTCCATAGGTACATGTACATTTCTGTTGCAATTAAATCCACTGATATGCAGTTTCAATGATTTGACTTTGGCAAAGCCCCACTGGGAGCTCACTCAGCCATTCTAATTGGCTGTAGCCCCCTGGTTTAGATTATGATTATAGCTGAGGTAACACACCCGCATCTTGCGTTGACGGGGACATAGGTAGAGGTCAAGGCAGCGCTCGAACCGCTCGTGAATGAAGCGCGAGTATGCAGGTACCACACGCAGGCAGGGGTACATCTCGGGGAGGAAGCTCAGCTTTCGGTCCTCAGGGTCCTGCTGCTCCCATGCCAGTCTCTGGTAAAGGTAAACATTCAATAAAACATGAGCCAACAGACTAAATTTTATTTATAAGGGTTTAACTGCCAATTACAAGGTGTTACTTTTGTAAAATAAATAAATAGCTTAATATACATTTCTTAAAGTACATTATATTGCCAAAAGTATTCACTCACCCATCCAAATCATTGAATTCAGGTGTTCCAATCACTTCCATGGCCACAGGTGTATAAAACCAAGCACCTAGGCATGCAGACTGCTTCTACAAACATTAGTGAAAGAATGGGTCGCTCTCAGGAGCTCAGTGAATTCCAGCGTGGTACCATGATAGGATGCCACCTGTGCAACAAGTCCAGTCGTGAAATTTCCTCACTACTAAATATTCCACAGTCAATTGTCAGTGGTATTATAACAGAGTGGAAGCGATTGGGAACGACAGCAACTTAGCCAAGTGTTAGGCCATGTAAAATGATAGGGCGTGGTCAGCGGATGCTGAGGCACATAGTGCGCAGAGGTCACCAACTTTCTGCAGAGTCAATCGCTACAGACCTCCAAACTTGATGTGGCCTTCAGATTAGCTCAAGAACAGTGTGTAGAGAGCTTCATGGAATGGGTTTCCATGGCCAAGCAGCTGCATCCAAGCCTTACATCACCAAGCGCAATGCAAAGCGTCGGATGCAGTGGTGTAAAGCACGCCGCCACTGGACTGTAGAGCAGTGGAGACGTGTTCTCTGGAGTGACGAATCACGCTTCTCCGTCTGGCAATCCGATGGACGAGTCTGGGTCTGGCGGTTGCCAGGAGAACGGTACTTGTCTGACTGCATTGTACCAAGTGTAAAGTTTGGTGTGGGGTTGTTTCTCAGGAGTTGGGCTCGGCCCCTTAGTTCCAGTGAAAGGAACTCTTAATGCTTCAGCATACCAAGAGATTTTGGACAATTTCATGCTCCCAACTTTGTGGGAACAGTTTGGGGATGGCCCCTTCCTGTTCCACCATGACTGCGCACCAGTGCACAAAGCAAGGTCCAAAGCAAGACATGGATGAGCGAGTTTGGTGTGGAAGAACTTGACTGGCCTGCACAGTCCTGACCTCAACCCGATAGAACACCTTTGGAATGAAGTAGAGCGGAGACTGCGACTTCTCGTCCAACATCAGTGTCTGACCTCACAAATGCACTTCTGGAAGAATGGTCAAAAATTCCCATAAACACATTCCTAAACCTTGTGGAAAGCCTTCCCAGAAGAGTTGAAGCTGTTATAGCTGCAAAGGGTGGCTGATATCATATTAAACCCTATGGATTAAGAATGGGAGTCCCTTAAGTTCATATGTGTGTGAAGGCAGACGGGCGAATACTTTTGGCAATATAGTGTATATAGTCGTATTTGTTTTTTGTGTGTGTATGCAAATCCCAAACAAATCCATTATATGCAAATCTGGGCAACCTTAAAAGAACTCATTGTACAAGACCTCTTCCTCATTGAGAATGTACTCTGGAGGGGGGTTGTAGGACTCCTCATGACCAGGCAATCTCATCTTTGGAGCAGGAATGTGCATTTTGTGGCGGCCCAGGATAGCGTTGGGGTCTTCCTTTGCCCACAGGTCATAGTATTGAGGTCCGGTTTCCTTGGGCCTGCGTGGTTTAATCCAGCCCATCTTTATAGCATGAACCAGCTTTCCAACCTAAAGGCAACAGGCAGGGGGGGGGGGGGGGGGTTAAAACACAGTGCTACCGAACGCCAGTACACATACAGTAACACTAAAGAGCGATACAAATCACCCATGACCAATTTAAAGCCAGGAAACCAAACTGATATAAATTACTGGAAAACTTTAAGCCCGAATGTCTGAACCACTGTACTAAAAGACCACGGCGATACTGTACAGGCTTTTTAAAAATACTTATACTAAAAATCTTGGGGGTCTAATTTCTTTCAGCTTCCAATTACTACAGAGTTTCAGACCCCATTCCGCTTCTAAAAAAACTATGTGGGAACCATTACATCTAATGCTGTACAGATGCAAGCAGTTAGACGTCCAACTGGTTGAAACACGACTCTTCTCATCTAATCCCAGCTGCACTGTGCACAGTAAATAGAAATATTGATTTACATCATGAGTTGGCAGATGAGGCAAAGGAAGTAGTGAGCCGGGTCACTTGCCTTTTCCTTCTCTATGAGAGACGGGATGAAGCTGCGCTTGTCCTCGGGTCTGTTGGTCACCGGATGAATCATTACTTCATTGGAGAAGAAGTCAATGGCAGGCTAGGAGAAGCGGAAACAGAGCAAAATCATATGAAGGTTGACGAGGGTAACACATTAGATGCCAGTGTTCTACAGTATATACAGTGTGGGGCAGCAGTGACATTTTAAATACTGAGGCCATTAGCTTTAATTATATTTAGTCAGTTATGAGGTGAAAGCAATAAGCACAAGTTATAAAGTTATACCTAGTTGTAAATTACTGATTCTGTGAGCGTAAATAACACTAATTTACATTTCTATTTAATTAATAACCTGTTATATTACATAACCTTTATTAAATATTCGATTGCATGTGTTAATCTCTGTTTGGGTAACATGCTTTTTAAGACTTGCCATCAGTGACCTACCAATCAGAAACCCTGTTAAAGTCAGGTATAGATTCAGTAAACTATGTGTGTGCACTGTGCTGTGTTTTTCAGACACATCATGCTTAATAAAAGCTTGTTACAGAACTCAGCACTTTAATTAGACCTCTCTAAAACGTTACATTTATTTATTTCCAGGCTTTGAGATGTAAACTTGGATCAATGTCTTGCTTTATAACCTTTAAAGTCTTCACTTCAGCTCATGGACAGATGAACTTACATTCCTCTCAGGGATTTTTTGACAGATTAAAAGTTATTGCTGCTTTAAGTCCTGTTAAAGAAAAGCAGGGGGACACCATAACACAACCACCAGCACATCTGACTGTTGGTATGGTAAATACAGTATATGTCTGATATCAGATATAATAAAAAAAAAAAAAGACTTCAGTCATAGCATTAAAACCACCTCCTTGTTTCTACACACACTGTCTCCACTATATGGTAAGCTCCACTTACCATATAGAAGCACTTTGTAGTTCTACAATTACTGACTGTAGTCCATCTGTTTCTATGCATTTTTTAGCCTGCTTTCGCCCTGTTCTTTAATAGAGCAGGTTCTATTTGGGTGGTGGATCATTCTCAGCACTGCAGTGACACTGACATGGTGGTGGTGTGTTAGTGTGTGTTGTGCTGGTATGAGTGGATAAGACAGCAATGCTGATGGAGTTTTTAAACACCTCACTGTCACTGCTGGACTGAGAATAGTCCACCAACCAAATATATCCAACCAACAGCACCCCATGGGCAGCGTCCTGTGACCACTGATGAAGGTCTAGAAGATGACCAACTCAAACAGCAGCAATAGATGAGCGATCGTCTCTGACTTTACATCTACAAGGTGGACCAACCAGGTCGGAGTGTCTAATAGAGTGGACAGTGAGTGGACACGGTATTTAAAAACTGAGTCTGATCCTCTCATACCAGCACAACACACACTAACACACCACCACCATGTCAGTGTCACTGCAGTGCTGAGAATCATCCACTACCTAAATAATACCTGCTCTGTGGTGGTCCTGACCATTGAAGAACAGGGTGAAAGCAGGCTAAAAAAGCACGCAGAGAAACAGATGGACTACAGTCAGTAATTGTAGAACTACAAAGTGCTTCTACATGGTAAGTGGAGCTGATAAAATGGACAGTGAGTGTAGAAACAATGAGGTGGTTTTAATGTTATGGCTGATCAGTGTATGTTGGGTTCAAGTCAGGACTTCAGGACTTAGTCAGATTTCAACTTGCAGTGATTTGAATCACTGGCCAGTACATGAAATTATGTGCATGTGAGCCAATGCTAAGGTGTTGTGCATGTACTAATTTCTTGTTAGTGATTGTAATGGGTCCAGTTAAACTGTGGTCTTTTTATACAGTCAGGAGAAGTTATCAGCTGTAGCCAAATTAAATAAAACACTGATCTTTGCCAAGGTTGAAAAGAAAACCAAAAATGTCACAGTGCTGAGAGCAAATTTAACCAGGCGGTTAATTTAGATGTAACTCAAGAACCACTAAACTGTTATGCCAATAATCAGAATCAACATCACTATGAGAACGGAGGAAGCCCAAAAAGGAAATTTTCCAGCAAGAGCTTCCGTTTTTGCATAACGGCATCTAAGCACATAGCAATGTTATGCCTGCTTGACTATGGACAGGGTCACCTGTGTTCCAGCAGCTTCTAACTTACGGCAGATTTGTTTAGGTGGTTCTTGGATTAAATCTGAACACAAAATGACATTGGTAAAAGACTACTGTATCATGTATTTTTAAAACAGGTCACCTACACTTTGACGAGTGCATATGCGGATCAGCACCGTGTACAGAGAGACACACCCTGACAGCACTCTTTTCTCATCTGTGCAGGCGCCATTAATCAGCTAGCAGAGGTCGTAATTGCATGAGGAGATCCTATCCGGCTTAATCCCACCCATATCAGAACAACAGGCCAATCGTTGTTCATGTGGCCGCTCAGCCTAGCCGGCAGGCAGAGCTGCGATTCGATCTGATGTATTCGAGATCACAGCTCTGTTTCCAGCGTGTGTTTTTACCACTGCGCCACCTGAGCGGCCTTACCAACACTTTATGAATAACTAATATGCTTCATGTACACGCTGTCTGTCTTAAGGTGGACACCAGTCCATTAACTTTTCAGACATTAATATGGACTTACTGCCCCTTGTGGCTCTTTTGAGAAGACTTATTACAAAAGGTATGTCTGTAGAAGGTGAATAAGCAATTTGCGATGTCAGGAACTGTTTTAGGAGTCCTGGCCCATAGCGTCCCAATTTATCCTGAAGGCCACTGGAGTTCCTTCTCAGCCAAGTCAAACCAATAAGTTAAAGCAATGTAATGTAGTTGATGTAGTTGATTTTATACATGTTAGCATGGGTGTGGCTGTAACACAATGTAATACTTAACAGGGGAACTCGCAATTTCGAATCTCAGCTCTGCTACCAGCAGGCTGGGCGCCTACACGAACAAAGATTGGCTCGCTCATAGGGAGGGTGCCGGAGAGGATTCCTCATAACTGATGCAATTACAACGACAGCTGGCTGATTTTGGGCGCCTGCACAGAGACGAGGGATACTAGGATGAGAGCGTGACTCTCCGTGTGCGAGACTGAGCCCCATATGAACTCGCCTCGGGCAGGTGAGAAGATGCAGTTGGCTACTGCACACAGGTCAGAGGGGACGTGTGTTAGTCACAGCTCTTTGCTGGCAGTTGGGCAGTTGTAGCCTAGTGGTTAAGGTACTGGACTAGTAATCAGAAGGTTGCTGGTTCAAGCCCTACCATTGCCAGGTTGCCACTGTTGAGCCCTTGAGCAAGGCCCTCAACTCTCAATTGCTTAGACTGTATACTACTGTAAGTCGTTTTGAATAAAAGTGTCTGCTAAATGCCAAAAATGGCACTTCTCAGCCAGGAGTAAAGGTCAGCATCAGTATAAACTTAGGGGTGTCCACAATCTTTTGAGCAACACACTGTATTAAAAAAATTGTTGTAAGCACTTTCTCAATCCAAAACTGTCAAAGACATGTTCCTCACAGGTGATATGTCAACTTTTTACTTCAGCTGTGCAATAACTATGTGGCCACGGAGTAAAAACGTATTTTCCCTGCTAAACATTCTTTTCGAATCGAAAACAGACATGACTAAAATGACCTTTAAAAATCTATCAACGTCTGCAGACACGACAGTCACATGGAACTAACTTGTCACAGCTCGTCTCGGATGACAGGTGGCTTTTCAGACACTTAACTGGCTTTAAATGAAGTCTGAGTCTGCTTTCCACTGAAGTGATCACAGGCAGCTTGAAGTGTGGCATGAGGCGTGACTCGCTGCCTGTTTACTACAGAACACAAGCTAATAAACAATTAGCACCAGCGCTAATAAAGAGCGCCAATTTATTTCTAAGTGTCGTCATTGCCAACAGCAGACACTGCTGCTTATTTTTCCCCTAGTTAAGGCTAACTGAATTAGTGCTACCCCGCTGTGATCTTAGCTCATTAACTAGTGGCGAGTACGGCTTGTAGATTGGTTTGTGTGAAGTGTGCAGTGTAAATAAAGAGAACATTCTGGGAGGTTTCATTTCCCCCTGTTATGTACTGGGACTGTTGTTAAGAAGCTGTCTGTAAAAAGACCAGACTGCAGATCGAGACCATAAAAAGGTGGTTTTGTGTTTGGGGTACCTCATACTCGTTGAAGTTTACGTCACCAAATTTGCCTTGCTGCAGACGGTGCACCAGATCCACTTGCTCATCTGACAGACGGATGTCTGTTCCTGTCATTTTGTCATGGACAGTGCGCCTGGCAATGAAAAAGAAAACAAAAAGCAAGAAAGTGATTTACATTCGTCGACATGAGTGTAACGCAACAGTGTTAATAAGGGGCTGTACAACCACTCATTTCAGTTATTTTTGCAAATGATCCACTGACATTCATCCCTGCTAATTGCTGAGTGAAAGTGTTTCAGGTGTGTAAAATTAATGACATTAATTCTGTGCTTTTAACGTTTTTAACGTTTTAAGGTTTTCAATTGTTCCAGCCTGACTGTGCCTCTGTGCACAAAGCCTGCTTCATAATTAGGAGTCAGGAGCATCATAAGTGACTTCACTCACCCGTCACAGACTGTTTACCCTTTTGCCCTCGGGTAAAAGGTACAGTAGTCTATGCTGCAACACGGACCGTTTTAGAAGTAGTTTCTACCAGACTGCTATCAGACTTAACAAATTAACTCAAATCTGATGCATATTTTATCTAAGGGTAATTCATGTGCAATATCCTAATATCTTAACATACAATAATGGAGTGTGCAATAACGCAATGTGCAATAATAATCATTATGTGTATAATCACTGATTTTTTTCTGCATGTGCAATACTTAATAACTACTATGTGCAATTGTCGGAATGTGTATATTATTATATTTAACATTGATGTACCTATTTTAATCCTACATATTTGTATATTTTTTCATTACTATTTTATATATACTCTCTATTTTAAATCTGCAGTGTTTTTGGCATGAACCAATGCAGGTAATTTCGCTTTTCCTATACACTTTGGTGTACAGTAAAATGACAATAAAGGTAATCCTGAATTCTTGAAATACATGGCTTGACAAGCTTGCTTTGAAGGAACTCCAGTGGCCCGCACAGAGCCCTGACCTTATGATTTTCAAAATGAATTGGTTGGTTGGTTGAGTTTTATCGCCATTATAAGCTCTGTATTTAGAGCCATCTCTATGGCGTGCCATTTGTATGTTTTAAAACATTCTTATTAAAAAGGATGTTAAAACCTTGAAAGGGGTTTCAGGATACAGAGATATATGTTGTGTACATGTGCATCAAAACTGTAGAGGTTAAAATTACAACAAATGTTTCAATTTAATGCTTTTCAGAAATTTTTAAATCTTAAAATGAGTAGTGTTCCTAAAAATGTCATTTATGTCCGATCCCATCAGGTACAGTTTTCTGTCCTGGGTAAAAATTTTGCATTCACATAGAATATGTTTCATTGTTAGGGTAGTTGAGCAATGAAGGCACTGTTCTCCTTTTAGTAGATGTCCGTGTGTGAGTCTTGAATGTCCTATCTTGCGTCGTGTGAGGGCTACTTGGTCCCCCCTCTTCTGGGTATAGTTCATTCAAAATGAATTGGAATGTCAACTGCATAACAGGCCTTTGCAACCAAAATCAGTTCCTGACAAAACAAAGAGTCTTATGACTGCATTGACTAACTCCTACTATCATACTGTACTACGAATCTTGTAAAAAGCCTTTACAGAAGGAGACTGTTAAAGCTGCAATGGCTGGAAAAGAGGGGGCAACACCTTATATCGCTCATTGCCCAACAAGCTCATGGTCAGGTGTCTGGATACTTTTGGCTGAGTGTAAATTGTTTATTTTTTATTTTATTTATTTATTAGGATTTTAACATCATGTTTTACACACTACGGTTACATTAATGACAGGACGGGTAATTCCTGGTTACACAAGATTCATCAGTTCATGTTTAATGTCAAACACAGTCATGAACAATTTTGTATCTCCAACTTACCTCACTTGCACGTCTTTGACTATGGGAGGAAACCAGAGACATGGGGACAACATGCGAACTTCACACAGAAGGGACCTGAAACACTCCACCTGGGAATCAAACCCAGGACCTTCTTGCTGTGGGGCGACAGTGCTACCCACTGGGCCACCCTCATTTCCAATAGATGATATACAGTATTTTCAAGAGTAAAACATGGTTTTGAACTGGGGGTGTACAAAGTTTTGCATAAGGTTGCATGTAACTAGGTGCTGAGCATAAAAGCCCTATAAAGAATCTGATCCTCTGAAATGAATGCCTGTTGGCAGACCCAACACATTACATGAATACAGGCAAATGCCAGAGCCTGTGAAGTGTGCTGGTGGGTCAAGTCAGCACACTCAATAAGGAAAACTTCCAGATGTTTGACTAATTAAGCACTGGCAACAGTAAGCATGCGCCTTTGCTTTGTGACTACTTATATTATTTTCAGATTTTCTTATGCTACTCAGCATAAGAATATATTATATACTGGAAATATTTCCTTTAAAATGATTATTAAATTGTGTAAACCATTGTGTAGTCATTGAACAAAGTACTGGATTTGTTCATGAATACAGGATTGTGGTAAATGCTCTGATTACTTTTAGCATGGTATATAAAAAGTACAGTATTAAGCATTCACTAATGACTATATGTAAGCGGACAAATGTTTGATCGTAGTGATTGAAACAATGTGGTATTTGCAACCAGTAAAAGACAAATAAAGAATAATAAAAAATGGGGGGGAAAAGACGTTTGAATACTCACCAGTAATCAGGATTCTCCATCTTGTCCAGGAATTCATCTAGCTCGTCCTTGTTCCTGATTGGCTTGAAGATCTTCTTGCCATCCAGGTCATACCCGATGTGGGGGTAATCTTTGTACCATTCCATCGGAATATTGCCCACTGTGTTGCGGATGTCCTGAGAGCACACAGAGAGTGAGATCAGTGTTACAGGTGGGTGCTAACAGACCTGCTCCACAGCCATTATTTCAATCCATTATAGCAGCAGGGTTAATGCAGCCTGTCCGTTTCCCCCAATTCAGACGGTTACACACAAATCATAGGCAATTTACCCCGGCCTCTCTGTTTAAGGTGAGCCGGTCCATCTGAAACAGCTCAAACTCTTTCCTTTTCTTTATTAATATCCACGCCTGGATAAAGCCCTGGAGCAGAACCCAATTCACGAGGCCAGAGGTGGTGAGAAAATAGTTTGCTGACATACACAGGTTTTCTTTCACTAGCTCTCAATTTCGCTCAGTCACTAAGAGTACACAACACAGTTTCTTGAAATAAATAATCCTTTATTTTTTGAAGAAAATGCCACAGTATAATATTGTTTCTTGCAAAATTATTTAAAGAAAACTCAGGCTTTGGTTTAGTACTTTATGAAACATTTAGAAGGCTTAATTTTATTCTGCACAATGTTCCTCAGAATGTTTATTTATTAAAATACAGTTGAGGTTTCGTCACCGGTGTCCACTGATTGAGCCACTCAAAAACAGCTTACATTAGTAACATACTACCACCACCATATTTTACAGTACCGCTGGTGTTGCCTAACTAAGGTGGCTTGTTAGATATACAGTGTATATATATCACCTCCTTGTTGCTACACTCACTGTCCATTTCATCAGCTCCACTTACCATATAGAAGCACTTTGTAGTTCTACAATTACTGACTGTAGTCCATCTGTTTCCCCACATACCTTTTTAGCCTGCTTTCACCCTGTTCTTCAATGGTCAGGACCCCCACAGGACCACCACAGGGCAGGTATTATTTAGGTGGTGGATCATTCTCAGCACTGCAGTGACACTGACATGGTGGTGGTGTGTTAGTGTGTGTTGTGCTGGTATGAGTGGATCAGACACAGTTTTTAAATACCGTGTCCACTCTATTAGACACTCCTACCTAGTTGGTCCACCTTGTAGATGTAAAGTCAGAGACGATCGCTCATCTATTGCTGCTGATTGAGTTGGTCATCTTCTAGACCTTCATCAGTGGTAACAGGACGCTGCCCACGGGGCGCTGTTGGCTGGATATAATTTTGGTTGATGGACTATTCTCAGTCCAGCAGGGACAGCGAGGTGTTTAAAAACTCCAGCAGCGCTGCTGTGTCTGATCCATTCATACCAGCACAACACACACTAACACACCACCACCATGTCAGTGTCACTGCAGTGCTGAGAATGATCCACCACCTAAATAATACCTACTCTGTGGTGGTCCTGGGAGAGTCCTGACCATTGAAGAACAGCATGAAAGGGGGCTAACAAAGCATGCAGAGAAACAGATGGACTACAGTCAGTAATTGTAGAACTACAAAGTGCTTCTATATGGTAAGTGGAGCTGATAAAATGGACAGTGAGTGTAGAAACAAGGAGGTGGTTTTAATGTCAAGATCAAAGCTAGTCCTACAATTACACAATGACCATTGTTCTAAAGAATTTGAAAAAAATATATATACTATACTATTTTTGTAATCCAGGAAATGAAAATCTGACAAATATAGTTCAGGGGGTGAAGACTTTAAGGCAGTGTAATTTTCTCAACCCCGGATAGCTAATAAAGCCAACAGCACTTCAGTCTGAAGTGGTTTCTTTGTTTAAAAAACAAGGCAGAACCACACTCACTTCCTCCAGAGTTTTCAGCCAGCTGAAACGTTTCAGAGGTTGCAAGCAGCACTTTTAAGTGAGGCCAGCACCTGTGAGTGATTTCAATAAAAATACCCCTACCATTTCCAATTAGAAATAAGCAGGCGGCCAGGTCACACTTTCTCCCACAGCTACGAACAGCTGCCGGACCTGTCCACCCTCGAATTCTACAGAGATGCCCTGTTCCCTGATTGGACAAGTGTGAGTAACCGCTAATATGATCGTCCTAAAGGCTTCTTATTGGTGAAATGTACCAAGACTATGCCACAAATCCCATTTTGATGGTGTATTGTTTGACGAACATCTAATATGGTTTAGCAGATTAAAGTGGTTTGACTTGGTAGAACTTGGTAAAACTACCAGCCTCACCAGACAAACCAATCACTTCAGAAAGTTCTACAGTAAGGAAATAAATTTGGAGTCCATATACAGTAGGGAGAAAAAGAGCTATATTCATTTAAATTTTTATACAGTGATCAGGCATAACATTATCACCATCACCAAGTCCTACAACTGTGATGCACTATGTATTCTGACACCTTTCTATCAGAACCAGCATTAACTTCTTCAGCAATTTTAGCTGGATCGGACCACACGGGCCAGCCTTCACTTCCCATGTGCATCAATGAGCCTTGGCCGCCCATAACCCTGTCACCGGTTCCTTCCTTGGACAACTTTTGATAGATAATGACCACTGCAGACCAGGAACACCCCACAAGAGCTGCAGTTTTGGAGAGGCTCTGACCCAGTCGTCTAGCCATCACAATTTGGCCCTTGTCAAACATCAACTTTGAGGATAAAATGTTCACTTGCTGCCTAATATATCCCACCTACTAACAGGTGCCGTGATGAAGAGATGATCAGTGTTATTCACTTCACCTGTCAGTGCTCATGATGTTATGCCTGGTTGGTGTATATTTCAAGTGCATATAACTACTTTAAATATACAGTACACACAACCTATGACAGCAGTTTATAAGCATAAACAAATAAATAACCAGAAGTATGTGGCATGTATGTAATTGTTGAGGTGTTTCAGCCACATCCTTTACAAATAGATATAAAAGATACATTATAATAAAATAAATATTTTATTTATAACATATCTATATAATTGGCAACACTTTGGTGGGAAATGCCGTTTCATGGTATAGCATTACTGTGCTCTGGTGCACAATGTGAGGTCCATAAGTCCATAAGATTTGAGTGTCATGTGGAGGAACTCCAGTTGCTTGACCTTAAATCTACTACACACACCAAATCAAAGCCCATAATTTTGGAATAGGACATCTAGAAGGCCTAAGCTCACAGAAGTGTCTGCATACTTCTGGTCATACAGTATATATTAAGATAGTAAGACAAGGTTGGACTAACTAAGCTTCGTTACTTGGTGCTGACTGAGACTGATCGCTTGCTGGACATTCTGGTTTTAAGCCAGAAACACAGAAGCTGGTGGGCTTCCCAAGAATGTATCCATAAGAAGAGTGACAAACTATTGAATGCCACTGGTCCCAAGGTCAGACAAAAATATGAAGGTGGTTTCAGGAAGGCCATTCGGCATAAAAACAGTGCCAAGGATGGTATGCGGACCAGATCCGCTGCTGCCACCCCTAAATAAAGAACCATCAGGACCACCAATTAATGCTACTTGATTGATTAATGTTTTACATGTAAAAGTTACTTGATTTTAAATGTAGCAAGATTTCCACCTTGCTTAAGAGTAAACAGCTTCACTACAGGTCATCACTCTGAGAAATTAGATGATTAAGGGATTCATCTAAAACCTGGGGTTGCCCATTATTAGATTACTGAAGTGCACGAAACTCTGGTAATCAGAGAAAACCCCCACAAAACCTTGGGGTCAGGAGCCTATGTAGGGGGCATCTGACACGTGAATGGGGCCTCTGGAGATTATTGTGGAGTCCAGGTGGATAAATCAAGCTTTTTGGCATGTCTTACATTTATTAATCATGGTCACTTAGCTAACATGCATTAGTAGTGGTAGTAGTAGTGGGTCACAAATTTTGCTCGAGATCCTTAGTCTCAAGGTCAAAGGGATTAATGTTGGGTCCTTTAAAATGAAGGACAAATGAAGTAATACCAAGTAGATGCTGTAATCCGGATTCCATGCTAGGATGTGTCATCCATAAAACTTTACAGGAGGAGATGAAAAAGAGAGAGCATGAATCAAAGACGCCGCTTCTTTGTCCTTTTACTTGTCTGAAGCCGTAGCTGTGAACATGGCCCCCACATTTTTATGGGCTGCACTCATAAAAGGGCTCACGGAACCCCAGGGAACTTAGTGACCTCCAAATTACTAGGAGGAGGCAGGGTTTACAGTGCTGACCGAGCTGAATTGGTTAAAGGAACGTGGCTTTATTAATCATGGTACACATTTTTTAGAGGTACATTTCCTGATTACGCTTATTATAATGATCCTATGACTATTACTACATGATCATGACAGGCATATGTGAGATGACCAGTATTAGTTTACACTTCTGCTAAAGATTAAGATCAAACTCACGAGGTGGTCAGTAATTTAGAACTGGTGTTCACATCTGGGCTCACTGAGAGGTGCAGCTCAATAATGCTATAAAAGCAGCCCTTGGATAATCATGAACTGACATCATAAGGGGTTGTGAATTGTTGCAATGCTGAAACACCCTCCACTGTCTGCATGTCCTCTTTATCTGTGTTTTATTTCTTAACCAGAACTTATTAAGTCTACGTTAATGTGCTGCATACTATCAGAAGATAGTACACAATTAATAAAAAATAAACAGAGTTTCTTACATTTACTTTGACTTTTATTTGATTGCAGACAGGATGAACCTGAGATATTTCATGTTTTATCTGCTCAACTTCATTTCATTTATTAATAAACATCCATTCCTGCATTTCAGGCCTGCTACACATTCCAAAAAAAGTTGGGACAGTAAAGCATTTACCACTTTGTAATGTTGCCATTCCTTTTCACCACACTTAAAAGTCTTTCAACTGGAGTCCCACAAGGTTACATACTTGGTCCACTTTTGTTTTCCATTTAATTTTGTTTTCTGACGGCAATACATGTTTCCACTGTGTGATGGTCCATCCTAGATGCCTCAGAGCCCAGAGAACATGGTTAACATAAGGCTTCTTTTTTGCACAGTAAAGTTTTAAGTGGAATTTGTGCATGTAACTCTGCTGTATTGTGTACTGTATTGTAGTGCTTGACAAAGGTTTGCCAAAGTAATCCCTCACCCATGTGGTTCTATCAACTATTGTTGAGTGGCGGTTCTGATGCAGCGCCGTCTGAGGGATCAAAGATCATTGGCATTCAGCCCAAGCTCATGTTCTTGGTCTTTACGTACTGAAATTCCTCCTCATTCCTTGAATGGTTTAATGATATTATGCACCGTAGAGGGAGAAATATGCAAATCCCTTCCAATCTTTCTTTGAGGTACATTGTTTTTAAACATATTAATCATTTTCTCATGCATTTGTTGACAAACTAGAGATCCTCTGATCATCTTTTTTCATCACAGTTTCAGCCTTTCCTGGATGCTGCTTTTATACCAAACCATGATTACAATCACCTGTTTGGAATCACATCATTATTTAGTTTTTTCACCTCATTACTAGCCCTAAATTGTCCCCGTCCCAACTTTTTGGGAATCTGTTGCAGTTGAGCAGACAAAACATGAAATATTTTGGGTTCAAACTGTCTGCAATCAAATAAAAATGAAGTAAAATTAAATGTAAGAAATGCATTTTTTAAAGTATTTGCATTTTCCATACTGTCCCAACATTTTCTGATTTGGGGTTGTAAATAAAAAGTCAGTTAAGCAGGTATGTGTGGCAAATGCTGAAAACAAATTCCATCTGATGAAAATGATTAATATCTTTAAAATAATGAGCAAAAACTATTTAAACTGATTAAAGCTACAGGATAACACAAAAACATCAGCAAGTCTTTATACTAAGGTGGTGTGCAGAGGTTAGGTCATGCCCTCTCCGCATGATAAGTTGGCATAATGTGACACTGGCACATGGCAAAGATGTGTTTTGGCAGGCAAATGACAGGATCATCTATCAAGACAGGTCATGAGCCCTTAAAACCTCCCCCAATCCAAACAAGTGAAACCAAAGCGCTGAACTGAAACTTGCCTCTGGTTCGCTCTTTGTGAATCAGTAAGCCGCCTGGGGCTTTGGTCAGAAAGGGTAAAAGAAATAAGCTGGTGATGCTGTCAGAATGGCTGTGAGGTTTGGGGAAGAAAAATCCACATTTATGCTGCCCACTGTCAGGAGAATTGCTCACATTTTCCGCTTGTCTGTACTACTGACCTCCTGAATTCCATGGCTCCTGAGATATTAAGGGGTCTGGAGCATACAAGTCAAGAGAACTGTGATTTGATTTCATACTACCAATGGAAAAAAGGGAAATGGTCAATCAATAAAGTATAACAGCATCAAGACAGAAAAAATCCAATCAATCACCCAGAATGACCTTCAAGATAAGTATCCACTCCGGCTTCGACTTAATAAATCACAGCATTCCTCTGTCTACCTCCTCCAACCTTATAATACCTGGTTCAGCATGGTATTGGATGCCTTCCTACCTGGAAGCTCGCTCTTACCAGGTGTCACAGATGAGATCTACATTCCTGCCAGACAGTCTTTCAACTGGAGTACCACAAAGGTACATACTTGGTCCACTTTTGTTTTGCGTATAATTGGTATAGCCACTTCTTCCATGGCTCCTCTTACTATTTCTATGCTCATGATACTCATCTCATTCAGTCATTCTCTCCTTGAGACACCCAAGACTCACCATGCCTGAAAAGATCTCATTATGGATGTGAGTTTATCATGTGAAGTAAGACAAGTAAATACAGAGCTGAAATATATTCCCTCAATGCCAAGATCTAGTCATTTCTTTCACTGACTCTAAAGCATCCGATGATGTACAAAACCTTGGTGTTGAGCTGAGACGGACATCTAGCTAACCCGACATGATAATGCCGGTCCTTTCGCTACAACATTATACAATTTAATTATTACTCTATATGGAAGTCAATTAGATTATTGACCCTTCATTATTCTTATCATTATAAGGCTAGACTATTCTAGTAATACATTTACCACTTTGTAATGTTACCATTCCTTTTCACCACACTTAAAAGACGTTTTGGCACCGAGGATACCAAGTGATTTAGTATTTCAGCTTTTATTTTGTCCCATTCTTCTTGCAAACACGTCTTAAGATGTGCAACAAAACGGGGTCGTCGTTGTCACACTTTTCCTTTCAAAATTCTCCACACATTCTCTATTGGGGACAGATCAGGAAAAGATCCCTGGAAAAGATGACGTCTTGAAGGCAGCATATGTTGCTCTAATATCTCAATGTACTTTTCTGCATTAATTTTGCCATCACAGAAGTGTAAATGACCTTTGCCAAGGGCACTGACACAGCCCCATACCATGACAGACCCTGGCTTTTGGACTTGTTGCTGATAACAGTCTGGATGGTCCTTTTCGTCTTTGGTCCAAAGCACACGGTGTCCATTTTTTTCTAAAAAAAACCTGGAATGCTGATTCATCTGACCACAAAACATGTTTTCACTGTGTGATGGTCCATCCTAGATGCCTCCGAGCCCAGAGAAGTCAACGCAGCTTCTGGACATGGTTAACATAAGGCTTATTTTTTGCACAGTAAAGTTTTAAGTGGCATTTGTGCATGTAACTCTGTATTGTAGTGCTTGACAAAGGTTTGCTAAAAGTAATCCCTCACCCATGTGGTTATATCAGCTATTGTTGAGTGGTGGTTCTTGATGCAGTGCCGTCTGAGGGATCAAAAATCATGGGCGTTCAGCTTAAGCTTGCACCCTTGGTCTTTACGCACTGAAATTCCTCCTGATTCCTTGAATGGTTTAATGATATTATGCACTGTAGAGGGAGAAATACGCAAATCCCTTCCAATCTTTCTTTGAGGTACATTGTTTTTAAACATTTTAATCAATTTCTCATGCATGTTGACAAACTGGAGATCCTCTGATCATCTTTTCTCATCAAAGACTCAGCCTTTCCTGGATGCTGCTTTTGTACCAAACCATGATTACAATCACCTGTTGACATCACCTGTTTGGAATCACATAATTATTTAGTTTTTTCACCTCATTACTAGCACTAAATTGCCCCCGTCCCAACTTTTTTTTAAATGTGTTGCAGACCTGAAATGCAGGAATGGAGGTATAATAGCAAATGAAAAGTCGAGCAGACAAAACATAAAATATATTGGGTTCAAACTGTCTGCAATCAAATAAAAGTCAAAGTAAATGTAAGGAACACCGCAGGTTTATTTTATTTGCATTTTACATACTGTCCCAACTCTTTCTGATTTGGGGTTGTAAATATATCTCACACTATTTTCTTTTATTTCTTACTCATTCCACAATCTATTTATGAAAGCAGGACATCTCAAAATCCAGACGGCCAGCACAGAAGTCACTGTATCGTTATCAGCAGACACATTTTTACAGTCACATGTTAAACGTAAATGAGAATAGCTATACAGTGACCATATGAGCAGGACAGAAGAATGGGTTATAAAATCTAGCTGAACACGTATATGATCCGAGAATGTACCTCGAAAGGCGAGCTTCCTTGAGAGGACGTGAATAATTCCATATGTGAAAAGAATCACGGACACGGGCTGATGCGCCTGACTAAGAATAAATCCAAAACCACAGTCTGGACAATAAACAAATGCTCATTTTTCCCCCCCAAAAAACCCATTCCCCACTAAGTTTACCTCACGTTAATGGAAAACAATCACTGATTACTCTGACTCAGATGAATGTTAGAACAGGCTGTTTTCTTAAGAACATTAGGATTATATCCCTAATGTCATCCATTATTCTGTCTAAAGCAAAATCCTCTGACAGCTACTTTTTAAAAGGGGGAAACATAACCGGAGGCTGTCTGGATGAGATGAAAATGAAGACTGCTTATTTCAAACTGAATGCAACAACATGTTCAAATTAGCATTTCATCCCAACGTTAAATTCACAGTTAGGCACGTCTCAATGCCATCAACAAACTCAGTCATCAACTCCTTTCAACTTTGTTGTTACACCTACTAGTTAATTAAAAGTGAACTGGTCAATATGTGATAACTATTAAAAATAACATGCTTCTTGTTCCTACACTCGCTGTCCATTTTATCAGCTCCACTTACCATATAGAAGCACTTTGCAGTTCTACAATTACTGACTGTAGTCCATCTGTTTCTCTACATACTGCTGTAGCCTGCTTTCACCCTGTTCTTTAATGGTTAGGACCTCCACAGGACAACTACAGAGCAGCTATTATTTAGGTGGTGGATTATTCTCAGCACTTCTCAGTTTTTAAACACCTCACTGTCACTGCTGGACTGAGAATACTCCACCAACCAAAAATATCCAGCCAACAGCACCTCGTGGGCAGTGTCCTGTGACCACTGATGAAGGTCTAGAAGATGACCAACTCGAACAGCAGCAATAGATGAGCGATCGTCTCTGACTTCACATCTACAAGGCTGACCAACCAGGTAGGAGTGTCTAATAGAGTGGACAGTGAGTGGACACGTGTTTAAAAACTCCAGCAGCGCTGCTGTGTCTGATCCACTCATACCAGCAGAAAACACACTAACACACCACCACCATGTCAGTGTCACTGCAGTGCTGAGAATGATCCACCACCTAAATAAAAGCTGCTCTGTAGTGGTTCTGTGATGGTCCTGACCATTCAAGATCAGGGTGAAAGCAGTATGTAGAGTAACAGATGGACTAGTCAGTAATTGTAGAACTACAAAGTGCTTTTAATGTAAGGTTTGTGTTTAGCTATTAAACATTTTTCATTCGTGTAGTGTTCAGGTGCCTCACGTTTACTGGTTAATTTGCACTTGAGGTGGTCCTAGCAATCCTACGGCAATTCAGTTAGTCAAAATGTCTACACGGGCAGCTGAATTTGGAAAATTCCCAACCAGTTCTGTGGACACACAGGATCATCGCTGAATGCTCTAGGTTTACATTCAATGTAGCAATGTATGAGCATCAATAGAGCGTTTGCACCATAAGGTACACTTGGCCCATTGTCTAATAGATCTCTCATGTACAACAGACATTGCTTAATCCATATTAAGGCATTCTTTAAACTTACTTGATATTTCTTATATCTGCATAAATTAAAGTTGACTAATTAGGCCAGATGACTAAAGTCCTACCCAATTCACAGCCATGAAAATTGTGTTATGGACCGTTTTCATTTGAGTAGCATTTAAGTTCCCTTACGTTTACTGGTTAATTTGCACTATAAGGTGGTCCTAGCAATCCTACAGCAATTCAGTTAGCAATCGCTTAGTTAAAATATCCAAGATGTTGAAGTCTAATGCAGCTAAAAACACTACTCCAGTAACTGAGTTTGGAATCTATCTATCTATCTTTTAACGCCATGTTTACTCCTGTGAGTTACATTCACGGCAGGAAAGGTTTATGTGGGTAAGTGAGTTTGGAAAACACCCAACCAATTCTGTGGACGCAGAGGGGGGTGTCAAAACACAGATGAGAATTTTTGTATTTGAGACAGAAGCCTCGCACCATCGCTGAATGTTCTAGGTTTACATTCAACCGTTACGGTAGCTGTGCTGTGTTTTGTAGCTTCTATTTAGTAGGGTCCAACATATGACCTATTTGTAATTAATTATGGGGCCAGGTTGGGGGCACACTACATTAAGTTATGCATCTAATGTATAATCCTAGCTTTGTAAAGCTCAAGAGACAAGGTTTTATGTTAAGTAAGGTGTGTTTGAGCAGGGAAACTAAGCTGGACACCTGGCCTTCAGGACCACAACAGGTGCCGAGCACTCACCCTGAGCATCATTTGAATGTGGGAGCGGTCATAAGGCCTCAACCCAGTCAGTAACGTGTCAGTGACAAACCTTCCCTCAACCACCATTACAACTCACGTACAGCCCTTTCATTATAAAATCAGGTGCAACAACATAGTGATGCATCTACTGTTCATTCAGAATCCTCCAACCATTCAACGTTCTTCCTAGAAACTTCCTCCTTCCCCAAGAGCTGGAACACAAACCACCAACTTCCTGCCACCAGTTATATGCCGTCACTTAGGAGCACTAGAGTGAAGCTGTTTTTGGCTTGAGAGCTACATTCCCAGCTTCTGGAAGCAAAGTGCAAAAACAAGAACTTCTTGAAAATAGTTTAAAGCTGAAAATATAGCGAGTAAGTATAGCTCAAGAGAGACAGGGCCTCATTGTGGCTTATGCTTTATTTTTACACCGTTTGTGCTCTTCATCCAGCTCTAATTCGGTTTGTATGCGCTGAGCGCTGAGCCATTCACAATTTTCTTTTTAAGGAGGATGGGTTAGCATAGATTGCTAATAGGGACTCAGACAGGCTAGGCAGTCTGCCAATAAAATCCCATTGTACAGAACTTATTGTAGACGTTCAACTCGATTAGGCACCCTTTATTCAATTCAGAATGTTACACATAGATAGTGAGCAATATACACCGATAAGCCATAACATTAAAACCACCTCCTTGTTTCTACAGCTCCACTTACCATATGAAAGCACTTTGTAGTCTACAATTACTGACTGTAGCCCATCTGTATCTC
The DNA here is from genome assembly GCF_030014385.1 of Trichomycterus rosablanca. Lineage (NCBI taxonomy): Eukaryota > Metazoa > Chordata > Actinopteri > Siluriformes > Trichomycteridae > Trichomycterus > Trichomycterus rosablanca. Next base: position 16,939,192 of record NC_085989.1, on the reverse strand, counting down.
TGCATGTTTTGTTAGCCTCCTTTCATGCTGTTCTTCAATGGTCAGCACTCTCCCAGAACCACTACAGAGCAGGTATTATTCAGGTGGTGAATCATTCTCGACACTGCTGCTGGAGTTTTTAAACACCTCACTGTCACTGCTGGACTGAGAATAGTCCACCAACCACAAATATCCAGCCAACAGCACCCCGTGGGCAGTGTCCTGTGACCACTGATGAAGGTCTAGAAGATGACCAACTCAAACAGCAGCAATAGATGAGCGATCGTCTCTGACTTTACATCTACAAGGTGGACCAAATAGGTAGGAGTGTCTGATAGAGTGGACAGTGAGTGGACACAGTGTTTAGAAACTCCAGCAGCTGTGTCTGATTCACTCATACCAGCACAACACACACTAACACACCACCACCATGTCAGTGTCACTGCAGGGCTAAGGATGATCCACCACCTAAATAATAGCTGCTCTGTGGGGGTCCTGACCATTGAAGAACAGGGTGAAAGCAGGCTAAAAAGTATGTAAAGAAACAGATGGACTACAGTCACAAAGATGAACTACAAAGTGCTTCTATATGGGAAGTGGAGCTGATAAAATTGACAGTGAGTGTAGAAACAAAGAGGTCAAAGTCAAAGTCAAAGTTGCTTTATTGTCAAAACTGCAATATGTACAGGACATACAGAGGATTGAAATTGCGTTACTCTCTGACCCATGGTGCAACATAAAACATTAATTAACAATAACCTAGAATAAAAGAATATAAAATAGAATAAGGATAAACACTCTTTTTAATGTTATGGCTGATCGGTGTAGATCGTACTAGATGAGGGGCTTTGGTGGGTATTTCTATAACGTAACTAAAGAGGAATATAAACAAGTTAGACCAGGTTTATATTTGTAAGAAAAACGCAATACTGACCTGTCATTTTAAATTGCAAAACTAGAATAAATTACAAGTACATCTGAAGTGCAAAGTCACGGCTTCTTAGGTAGATTCTGGCCGGAGGTGGTCCGCCATTGTGGTTCTCTTAGCAGTTTCAGCATGACTAGCATGACTATGCATCCTTCACAAAGAGACGCAAACAGTTTGTTTTATTTAAGTATGCGCTTCCAACTTTGTCGACAGTGACGCAGTCATGCTGAAACAGGAAACGGCCTTTCCACAAAATGTTGCCACAAAAACACAATTTGACGGATTTGGTATGGAGAAATTCCAGTGGCCTGTACAAAGCCCAATCACATGAGAGATGTACGGGATAAACTGGAATGTAAATTTCAAGCCAGGCCTTCATCATGATCTTAAAAATACACTGATCAGCCATCCTTGTTTCTACACTCACTGTTCATTCTATCAGCTCCACTTACCATATAGAAGCACTTTGTAGTTCTACAACTACTGACTGTTGTCCATCTATTTCTCTGCATGCTTTGTTAGCCCCCTTTCATGCTGTTCTTTAATGGTCAGGACCTCCACAGGACCACCACAGAGCAGCTTTTATTTAGGTGGTGGATCATTCTCAGCACTGCAGTGACACTGACATGGTGGTGGTGTGTTAGTGTGTGTTGTGCTGGTATGAGTGGATCAGACACAGCAGCGCTGCTGTAGTTTTAAAATACCGTGTCCACTCAATGTCCACTATTAGACACTCCTACCTAGTTGGTCCACCTTGTAGATGTAAAGTCAGAGACGATCGCTCATCTATTGCTGCTGTTGGAGTTGGTCATCTTCTAGACCTTCATCAGTGGTCACAGGACGCTGCCCACGGGGCACTGTTGGTCGGATGTATTTTTGGTTGGTGGACTATTCTCAGTCCAGCAGTGACGGTGAGGTGTTTAAAAACTCCAGCAGCACTGCTGTGTCTGATCGACTCATACCAGCACACCACCAGCATGTCAGTGTCACTGCAGTGCTGAGAATGATCCACCACCCAAATAATACCTGCTCTGTAGTGGTCCTGGGAGAGTCCTGACCATTGAAGAACAGCATGAAAGGGGGCTAACAAAGCATGCAGAGAAACAGATGGACTACAGTAAGTAATTGTAGAACTACAAAGTGCTTCTATATGGTAAGTGGAGCTGATAAAATGGACAGTGAGTGTAGAAACAAGGAGGTGGTTTTAATGTTATGGCTGATCGGTGTATATAAGCAGATATTCAGCAAGCTCATGGTCAGGTGTCGACAAAATTGTGGCCATATGGGTTATGCCAAAATGCGTCCAAGAGAAATGTGATGAGCCTGTAAACAAGTGTACATGTAGCTTGAGTATGGCAGTCTATACTATAGAAGGCCAATCTAGGCTACATCTCAAATGCTGATCTGGAATATGAGAGAAAGGAAACAGAACGTTGCTCCAAGTTTGCACCACTGATGCTTCCTCTAGGAAAACTACCACCACAGTTCGTTTTTATACTGGACATGCTGTGATCGGATCCCTCTGGACACGTCTGAACATGTCATACATGCATGTATGTATGTTGGACAGACTGACATCCCAAGTCTGTCTGAACTGTTTATTTATTAATCCATCTCTGCTTGCGGTGAGGAACTCGAGTTCGCTTCTGCCAACAGCCTCCAGACCGACCGACCGATGATCATTCTGACGTGATGGATAGACTGGGGAGAATATTTCCTCCTGACAGCTTGTCAAAGTAAACTGGCACAGTAAATTAACACGTTGAAAGTGAACTGCGGTGTGAGCATTAGGAGAAGCGGAGGAATCAGATCCAGACCCTGATAATGCCTTAAACAGCCGGCGGGGGTGTTGTTACGGATGTGAGGTATCCACTGCAAGGTTTGCGGTCTGAGCCTCTGGTCCGTCTATGAGCACTGTGGGCTATTAGGAGGGTGTGGGGGAGATTTTAGACATTTATGGACATGTTTGCTTGCCCAGGAAGATGTTCAGGATGGGGGAATGGATGTGGGGGTAGAACACGGCGTAGGAGAGTGTACATCAACAGCGCATCTTTGTCACCCACACTGATGCACATGTCAGAAGTAGAGAAGAGGACCTTTAGAAAGAGTTTAACTGGGTTGATATCTGATAAGTAAGCGTTGATAAGTAAACGTAAATATGTGGACAACCAGCCTATATATGGGGTGTGTCCGAAAACCTAGTGAGCTCTCTTCATAAACAGCATTTTACATGACCACTTCCTACTTTCGATAGGCTATCTTACATATACACAGATCAGCCATAACATTAAAACCACCTCATTGTTTCTACACTCACTGTCCATTTTATCAGCTCCACTTACCATATAGAAGCACTTTGTAGTTCAACAATTACTGACTGTAGTCCATCTGTTTCTCTGAATGCTTTGTTACCCCCCCTTTCATGCTGTTCTTCAATGGTCAGGACCACCACAGAAGCAGGTATTATTTAGGTGTTGGGTCATTCTCAGCACTGCAGTGACACTGACATGGTGGTGGTGTGTTAGTGTGTGTTGTGCTGGTATGAGTGGATAAGACACAGCAGTGCTCACCTCACTGTCACTGCTGGACTGAGAATAGTCCATCAACCAAAAATATCCAGCCAACAGCGCCCCGTGGGCAGCGTCCTGTGACCACTGATGAAGGTCTAGAAGATGATCAACTCAAACAGCAGCAATAGATGAGAGCTCGTCTCTGACTTTACATCTACAAGGTGGACCAATAGAGTTGACAGTGAGTGGATACAGCATTTAAAAACTCCACGTGCCAGCACAACACACACTAACACACCACCACCATGGCAGTGTCACTGCAGTGCTGAGAATGATCCACCACCTAAATAATACCTGCTCTATGGGGGTCCTGACCATTGAAGAACAGGGTGAAAGAAGGCTAAAAAGGTATGTAGAGAAACAGATGGACTACAGTCAGTAATTGTAGAACTACAAAGTGCTTCGATATGGTAAGTGGAGCTGATAAAATGAACAGTGCGTGTAGAAACAAGGAGGTGGTTTTAATGTTATGGCTGATCAGTGTAAGTTTGATGTCTTATTAGAATTATCCCTACTTAGGCAGCTGCCTAGGTAGGTAGTAGGCTAGGTTTTCAGACAGACCTGGAAAGCATCCAGTTTCACCCCAACCCAAATCCAACCAAACTTGGGGTCCAAGCAGGTGGTCTTAAAATGGCCTAAAATACCACATTTTTCCATCACCACCATCCTTCCATTAGAAGCATGCAGAAGAGACATCACTTTCAGACTTGACAGCATTGGAGATTTAGGTATTTAAATAAATGTGATTTATGAATTCATGTTGGCTATTAACTTTTTTCCAGCAACAGATCAGTTGTGGTGGCATAGGTTGGCAGCGAAGACCGTCTAGCCTAAAGTAGCTCATTTAAAGAGCAGATGAGGGAGACAGGAGCGCTGGTTAAGCAAAGGGATTTATGGAAGTGGTTCCATAGCATACCAACTCGGAGCAAACCGAGCAGACTGCGTCTCTTTTCCGCAACTGCAGTTTGACTTTTCCCTTTAATGGGATCATTTAAAAAACAAATATTTTTTACCCCATTGTGGAATTCAGCTGCTGCCTCACTTTCCACTCATCAGGTCCAAACGGCGTGATGCGCCCGCTGAGGGAATGCGTGCCGACGAGCGGCGTACTTACGTCTGCGTGTGGGGGTTCTGTGAGTGGCAGCAGCACGCCGACCATTACGGACGCTGCTAACAGCTACCATTAACAGTCGGGTGGAAAAATCAGAAACTGGAAAATAACTGGGGAATAATATCCAAAACCACGCAGGCTGAGTACAGAGTTTTAGAAAATAAGAGGTCATGAGCTGACTGAGAATTAACATTTTCAGTCATGTCTTCATTTCATAGTGCTTCGGAATAAAATTTAGCATAGCTTTATGGAAGAACGGAGCGCGCTGTCTTTTTAATATGAGACCACGAGGTCTTCTCCAACTTTAGTGGAATATATAAAGTCACCAAAATCCATTTTTGTTTCCAGTCTGTTTATATGATCATCGTGGTGCAAATGCACCCGAGAGAGAGAAAACACGCCATTAAAAGAGCCGGTTAAAAGAGCACTTTAACAATGGAAAAGTCGGAGTAAGTGCAATTTCAAACCAGAACAAAAGGCAAATCTAATTGCCTCCTCTCCGTCTCTCTGCGTAAGCTCTCATAACTTCGCCTATTTGAAGTTCTGCTTGTAGTGACCTGAGCGGGTTCTGTGTGAGTGAGACGGTGTGAATTGAATACTACTCTGTACGTACGTGTGCTGGGGCCTGCAGTTGGTCCGCGTCTGGCTTAGATTAAGCCGGCTGCGTAGCGCCAGCCTGTAAGCGATACAGAGGCCCGTTTCCTCGGAGCCTGTCCAGACGGAGACACCCCCGCAGCAGCCCACGCGCATGCAGCAGTCGCGGCTCTGAAGGCTGGACGGCGGCGGCGGCTGTGGTCACGCACAGCGCACGCCGGGAGCATAACCCGAGACTGACGGCGCTCTGGCCGGAGGCACGTCCCGCAGCTGGAGATCCATGTCTGTGGAGAGGTGCGGGGCTGAGAAAGAGCTTTCCCCAGGTGGGTAAGGGGGAGGGGGGAGGGGATTGGATGTCGTGCAGCATCGGGGGAAGTAAGAGAAATCTAATGGCTGTCAGCTGGGAACCTCTGGTTCTGCTTTAATGGAAACAAGTGAGTAAACCCCCATGTGACAGGATGATAACAAGCGTTGTCATTTGTTACCAGACACGAGGCTTTATGAGGTAACAAAACGTTCCATCTGAGCAAAGGGCCTCTGTGGTCTCACTTAACCCTAATGAATGTCGTCATATTACGGCCCAGTTCATTTTAAACCTCGGCGACTGTAGAGAGGTTTGCTCTTAACTCTTTAAGAACTATGCTTAAAAGTGGGCATAAAAACATGCCCTTTTAGCATTTTGGGACAAGAAAAAATCTGACTGTGCAATAAGATTATTTTAAATATCCTTAATATAAAATCTGCATAATACAGTGGACCCTTAACTTACTAATTTAATTGGTTCTGAAGGGCTGTTCTTAAATCAAAATGTTCGTTAGTTAAACCTATTTTTCCCATAAGAAATAATGTAAATAGAATTAATCCGTGCCAGACCTCCCAAACCCCCCTTACCCAACCTTTCTAATGTCTTAAATGGTCTTTTTTGTTATAAATACACGTATATTTTCCCTTAATCTTACATTACACTGTAGAATAGATAATACTGTAATAACTAATAATAAACCACAATACACAGTAGTACTGTACATAAAAACCACACATCACATTTCAGTACAGTACGTGTGCTGTACTATACACCATAATACATTTCCTTCTTTTTTTATAAAATGTATCTACCAGAAAAAACAATAACTCTCATATTTCTCTATTATTCCTTTCTTTATTTCAGTAGTATTGTATTTTGTAGGTGTAATTGCACGAAAGAAAGAATACTTTACTCAGCGATTTCCTTCTTCTCTCTCACTCACTGTCCCCTCTGTCTGATACACAGTGACAGCTACTGGCAGGAGTAATTATACAACAACAAATGTAATAGATTCATTTTCTCAGCACTGCGCTTCCTCTGCACCTTCTTTGGGGACATTTTAATATTGAATTTTACAAAATATAAAGAAAACACTGGAAAAACACTGTCCGCTGTCCGAATGTTCGCTCGCTGTATATATATATATATATATATATATACAGTGTATCACAAAAGTGAGTACACCCCTCACATTTCTGCAAATATTTCATTATATCTTTTCATGGGACAACACTATAGACATGAAACTTGGATATAACTTAGAGTAGTCAGTGTACAACTTGTATAGCAGTGTAGATTTACTGTCTTTTGAAAATAACTCAACACACAGCCATTAATGTCTAAATAGCTGGCAACATAAGTGAGTACACCCCACAGTGAACATGTCCAAATTGTGCCCAAATGTGTCGTTGTCCCTCCCTGGTGTCATGTGTCAAGGTCCCAGGTGTAAATGGGGAGCAGGGCTGTTAAATTTGGTGTTTTGGGTACAATTCTCTCATACTGGCCACTGGATATTCAACATGGCACCTCATGGCAAAGAACTCTCTGAGGATGTGAGAAATAGAATTGTTGCTCTCCACAAAGATGGCCTGGGCTATAAGAAGATTGCTAACACCCTGAAACTGAGCTACAGCATGGTGGCCAAGGTCATACAGCGGTTTTCCAGGACAGGTTCCACTCGGAACAGGCTTCGCCAGGGTCGACCAAAGAAGTTGAGTCCACGTGTTCGGCGTCATATCCAGAGGTTGGCTTTAAAAAATAGACACATGAGTGCTGCCAGCATTGCTGCAGAGGCTGAAGACGTGGGAGGTCAGCCTGTCAGTGCTCAGACCATACGCCGCACACTGCATCAACTCGGTCTGCATGGTCGTCATCCCAGAAGGAAGCTGACGCACAAGAAAGCCCGCAAACAGTTTGCTGAAGACAAGCAGTCCAAGAACATGGATTACTGGAATGCCCTGTGGTCTGACGAGACCAAGATAAACTTGTTTGGCTCAGATGGTGTCCAGCATGTGTGGCGGCGCCCTGGTGAGAAGGACCAAGACAACTGTATCTTGCCTACAGTCAAGCAAGGTGGTGGTAGCATCATGGTCTTGGGCTGCATGAGTGTTGCTGGCACTGGGGAGCTGCAGTTCATTGAGGGAAACATGAATTCCAACATGTACTGTGACATTCTGAAACAGAGCATGATCCCCTCCCTTCGAAAACTGGGCCTCATGGCAGTTTTCCAACAGGATAACGACCCCAAACACAACCTCCAAGATGACAACTGCCTTGCTGAGGAAGCTGAAGGTAAAGGTGATGGACTAAACCCAATTGAGCACCTGTGGCGCATCCTCAAGTGGAAGGTGGAGGAGTTCAAGGTGTCTAACATTCACCAGCTCCGTGATGTCATCATGGAGGAGTGGAAGAGGATTCCAGTAGCAACCTGTGCAGCTCTGGTGAATTCCATGCCCGGGAGGGTTAAGGCAGTGCTGGATAATAATGGTGGTCACACAAAATATTGACACTTTGGGCACAATTTGGACATGTTCACTGTGGGGTGTACTCACTTATGTTGCCAGCCATTTAGACATTAATGGCTGTGTGTTGAGTTATTTTTAGAGGACAGTAAATCTACACTGCTATACAAGTTGTACACTGACTACTCTAAGTTATATCCAAGTTTTATTTCTATAGTGTTGTCCCATGAAAAGATATAATAAAATATTTGCAGAAATGTGAGGGGTGTACTCACTTTTGTGATACACTGTATATATACAGTGTATCACAGAAGTGAGTACACCCCTCACATTTCTGCAGATATTTAAGTATATCTTTTCATGGGACAACACTGACAAAATGACACTTTGACACAATGAAAAGTAGTCTGTGTGCAGCTTATATAACAGTGTAAATTTATTCTTCCCTCAAAATAACTCAATATACAGCCATTAATGTCTAAACCACCGGCAACAAAAGTGAGTACACCCCTAAGAGACTACACCCCTAAATGTCCAAATTGAGCACTGCTTGTCATTTTCCCTCCAAAATGTCATGTGATTTGTTAGTGTTACTAGGTCTCAGGTGTGCATAGGGAGCAGGTGTGTTCAATTTAGTAGTACAGCTCTCACACTCTCTCATACTGGTCACTGAAAGTTCCAACATGGCACCTCATGGCAAAGAACTCTCTGAGGATCCTAAAAGACGAATTGTTGCGCTACATGAAGATGGCCAAGGCTACAAGAAGATTGCCAACACCCTGAAACTGGGCTGCAGCACAGTGGCCAAGATCATCCAGCGTTTTAAAAGAGCAGGGTCCACTCAGAACAGACCTCGTGTTGGTCGTCCAAAGAAGCTGAGTGCACGTGCTCAGCGTCACATCCAACTGCTGTCTTTAAAAGATGGGCGCAGGAGTGCTGTCAGCATTGCTGCAGAGATTGAAAAGGTGGGGGGTCAGCCTGTCAGTGCTCAGACCATACGCCGCACACTACATCAAATTGGTCTTCATGGCTGTCACCCCAGAAGGAAGCCTCTTCTGAAGTCTCTACACAAGAAAGCCCGCAAACAGTTTGCTGAAGACATGTCAACAAAGGACATGGATTACTGGAACCATGTCCTATGGTCTGATGAGACCAAGATTCATTTGTTTGGTTCAGATGGTCTCAAGCATGTGTGGCGGCAATCAGGTGAGGAGTACAAAGATAAGTGTGTCATGCCTACAGTCAAGCATGGTGGTGGGAATGCCATGGTCTGGGGCTGCATGAGTGCAGCAGGTGTTGGGGAGTTACATTTCATTGAGGGACACATGAACTCCAATATGTACTGTGAAATACTGAAGCAGAGCATGATCCCCTCCCTCCGGAAACTGGGTCGCAGGGCAGTGTTCCAGCATGATAATGACCCCAAACACACCTCTAAGACGACCACTGCTTTATTGAAGAGGCTGAGGGTAAAGGTGATGGACTGGCCAAGCATGTCTCCAGACCTAAACCCAATAGAACATCTTTGGGGCATCCTCAAGCGGAAGGTGGAGGAGCGCAAAGTCTCGAATATCCGCCAGCTCCGTGATGTCGTCATGGAGGAGTGGAAAAGCATTCCAGTGGCAACCTGTGAAGCTCTGGTAAACTCCATGCCCAGGAGAGTTAAGGCAGTTCTGGGAAATAATGATGGCCACACAAAATATTGACACTTCAAGAACTTTCACTAAGGGGTGTACTCACTTTTGTTGCCGGTGGTTTAGACATTAATGGCTGTATATTGAGTTATTTTGAGGGAAGAATAAATTTACACTGTTATATAAGCTGCACACAGACTACTTTTCATTGTGTCAAAGTGTCATTTTGTCAGTGTTGTCCCATGAAAAGATATACTTAAATATCTGCAGAAATGTGAGGGGTGTACTCACTTTTGTGATACACTGTATATATATATATATATAGAGAGAGAGAGAGAGACGGTTGGAGTCAACATGTTCGTGACGTCACGTGTTTCGCAAATTTCGGTTCGTAATCCGAAATTAGTTTGTAGGTTAAGTTGAAACAGATCGCTCGTAACCCAAAATGTTCATATGGTAAACCGTTCGTAACTTAAGGGTCCACTGTATCAAAAATACCTAGGATACACAGGTTACCATGCTCTCGCACGCGCACACACACAAACCACGTGGGCTCACCATTATCAGTGCATGCCGCTATATTCATTTTCCCCACGTTCATTAAGATCATTCAGGTCTACCTCGTTAATAACTAACAAGTCAGGTCACTCTGGAAAAAAATGAACTAAGTGGCAAAGACGGCTCATGGTTCCGTTGTCTAGAAATGGTACTGTTTCTTTAGGAATGATGCGCAACAGAGTCGAGTTTTGTACAGTAAATATTCAGGGAACATGAAGGAAAACATTTACAAATAAATAGATTATATCCCTAATGGAACCACACACAGATATAGATTTGGTCTTAACTTGAAGAAGAGAAGCTCAGGTAAGCAGCGGTTATGATTTTATGCTGCTGTGGTTGATCTGGGTCGCGGTGCTGCTGTTTACCATGCTCTTTCATTTTGCAATGATAGCAAAGCATTATCAAATACTGAACTTTTCCGGGATTGTTTTGATACTCATTATTTGAAGTAAAATAGACAGCAGAAATGTGATCGTGAGTTTCTGATGGTTTGTTGTAACAATACAAAATATAAACACTGCGAATACAGGCAGTGTCCTGCCACTGTACTTTAAGTTTACATTATATTGTATCGTATCATATATATTGCCACTTCTCAAAGGTATAGACATATTTGTAGTCATATCGCCCAGCCCTAGCTGTTTCTGAATATATGTAAATGATGTGTTTTACAGACCATAGAAAAGGGAGTTTACTGAAACCTCAGACTGCTGATTTGTCTTTGTAATTCTGAGTGCCACATTACATTGGGATGGAATAAAGAAGATAATATTGGTCTTATATTGAAAAGGAGACTCTTGGGTTTACCCAGTGTCATCATTAAGTCAAATTAAGCTATAGTTTACGACGTGATTATTTTACGTTTTTCTGTTTTGTCATACAAGATAATTAAGATAAACTTAAGCAGAATTTGATGCTTCAGAATCAGTAAAATAAACACCATTATAAATGATAATTAAGAAAAAAAAGTATTCAGCTCAGCCTCACCTGGTTCAAGGGGTTAATATGTAAAACATTCTAGTGCTTAAACAAATGTGCATTACCAGCAACACATTCATCTCTAAAAGGTTACGACCTGAAGTGGCAATGTGGATACAATCCATTAAAATATATTTTAATACATTAAATTGTATTTTTTTTAGCTCTAAATATTTTTAGCAAAGTACACATCTTACCAAGCTGTCTTTTTAACGTGATCTTTATTACTAAAATAACAACAGCTACTGAACTGGGAGCACAAACTGTCTCAGGTCAAGGTCCTTCTACCCAGTCTGGATTCTAACAAGTCCAGCAGCAGTGTAAACACGAGGTACAATGTAAAGCTAACCACATGTTAAACCCGAGAGATTTCTAACATTATGCAAATCTAAACATGAAGAGAAACATCTCAGCGAGGTAAATTACCCAGGTGAGATAAGACATTGTATGAACAGCAACACTATACGTACTGAACATTCCCTAGTCCCCTCACAAAGACTGCTGGACAGATTCTGGTGACCTTTGGTGATCATAAAATAATATTTTCCTTAACTGTAGCTTGTTAAATGTAGAGTTGGCCTCTTGCTTGCGTCTAGAGCAGCCTCCACTCTTTTGGGAACATTTTCCACATAAATACAATCAAAACAGCATTTGTAATATTCAGCACTTATGTTGGATGAAAAGTTCCAATTTATGCCCAAGATACCTAATAGAGTTATGGTCAGAGCTGTGTGCAGACCATGTGTTTATGGACCGGGCATTGCGCACAGTGGTACAGTACTGCTGGAACAGGAAATAGCCTTGGCCAAACTGTTGCCACAAAGTTGAAAGCATATCATTTATATCACTGATATACTTATGAGCAATGGATGTTGATGAAACAGCTGAACTTAATAATTCAGTGACCACATACTTTTGGTCACATAGTTTATTTAAAAAGGAAGTATATTATATACACTATATTGCCAAAAGTATTCACTCCTCTGCCTTCACACACATATGAACTTGAGTGACTCCCGTTCTTAATCCATAGGGTTTAACATGATGTCGGCCCTCTCTTTGCAACTACAACAGCTTCAACTCTTCTGGAAAGGCTTTCTACAAGGTTTAGGAGTGTGTTTATGGGAATTTTTGACCATTCATCCAGAAGCGCATTTGTGAGGTCAGGCACTGAGGCCTGGCTCGCAGTCTCCGCTCTAATTCATCCCAAAGGTGTTCTATCGGGTTGAGGTCAGGACTCTGTGCAGGCAACTCACTCATCCATGTCTTTATGGACCTTGCTTTGTGCGCTGGAGCGCAGTCATGTTGGAACAGGAAGGAACCATCCTTAAACTGTATTTGGTAGTGAGCTATATTTAGTAGTGAGCTATATTTAGTAGTGAGGAAATTTCACGACTGGACTTGTTGCGTGGTACCACGCTGGAATTCACTGAGCTCCTGAGAGCGACCCATTCTTTCACAAACGTTTGTAGAAGCAGTCTGCATGCCAAGGTGCTTGGTTTTATACACATGTGGCCATGGAAGTGATTGGAACACCTGAATTGAATGATTTGGATGGGTGAGTGAATATTTTTGGCAATGCAGTATAGGGCAGCTGTAGCCTAGTGGTTGAAGTACTGGTCTAGTAATCAGAAGGTTGCCTCACCACTGCCAGTTTGCCGCTGTTGGGCCCTTGAGCAAGGCCCTTAACCCCCAATTGCTTAAACAGTGTACGGTCACAGTACTGTAAGTCAGACCAGGCCACCTTCTTCCATTGCTCTGTGGTCCACGTGCCCATTGTTGGCGCTTTCGGCGGTGGACAGGGGTCAGCATGGGCACCCTGACTGGTCTGTGGCTATGCAGCCCCATACACAACAAATTGTGATGTTTTTTGACACCTTTCTATCAGAACCAGCATTAACTTCTTCAGCAATCTGAGCTACAGTAGCTCGTCTGTTGGATCAGACCAACGGGTCAGCCTTCACTCCCTACGTGCATCAATGAGCCTTGGCCGCCCTTGACCCTGTCGCCGGTTCACCACTGTTCCTTCCTTGGATCACTTTTGATAGATACTGACCACTGCAGATTTGGAACACCCCACAAGAGCTGCAGTTTTGGAGATGCTCTGATCCAGTCGTCTAGCCATCACAATTTGGCCCTTGTCGAACTTGCTCAAATCCTTACGCTTGCTCATTTTACCTTATATCTATACATATATAAATAAACACATTGGACTGGAATATTCAAAAGCCACTTTAACAAAGCATCACAAACTTTCAAAAAAAGTTTAAGACTTCCATCTCTGGAACGGCTCAGGGTATAAGACCCCCTTGTTAATTGAAATCTGATTTTCACTTCAGCATTCTAAACATAAATCTGCAACTTCTTATCACATAAAAATGTCAATAAAAAGCAGATCCGAGTCGATCATGCGAAACCCACAGACAACTTAAACGCTTTAGTCTGTTTAGAGAATTACTCTGGAAAATGAATGGTAAAGCAATTCAGACTAAAACTGGTTTTATAACAAAAGAAATAAATAAATACTTGAATTTCTCTAAAGTATATACAATCCTGTACGATATGACATGGAAAAACAATCTGTTCACTGTGTTAAAAAGCTTAATGATTTTCTGCTGCTAATAAAGAGTCAATATTGCTTTTCATTAGGATCAAGTTAAGAAGTCCTTTCCCAATTACACTCGTATAATCTCCGTCCTCACAGCACAGTACAGCGTAAGACTGTTTTAATCAATACCAAATGCTTCTCGAAGGCTGGACTCCTACATGCATATACAGATAGGAGGCAAGTTTCATAGTTAGGTGTTCGGCCACCACGAACTGCCAGAACAGCTTCAACGTGTCCTGGCATGGATTCTACGAGTATGGAGCAACACATTTCCGAAGGATATTTCCTTTAACTGGTGTTTTGATGATAGTGGTGGGAAGTGCTGTCGAACATTCAAGTCTGAAATCTCCCAGAAGTGTTAAACCGAGTTCAGATCTGGTGACCATTGCTATAATATGATTTTTGTTATTCTCATATTCATTAAACTGTTGGGAATTGCTGTGCTGTGCTGTGAATTCCTGGAAGAGAACAATCTCATAAGCATAGAAATGTTCCATCATATTGACCAGGTATGAATGCACTGATGAGCCAAAACATTAGGACCACCCGTCTAATACCGTGTGCTTTCAAAACAACAGGAGTCCTGTGGTACCACTTACCATGTGGATTATCTCACAGCACATCCTGGTGTCATCTCTTCCACTGTACCCAATGTACACGTGCCAGGCTGACCACATGATCATGGAGAAAACGGCTCAAATGCCTTTGACTGGCCCGCGATCACACAGCCACATACACAGAAGGGTTTGATGCGCTGTGTTGTAACATATTCACCTCATCACTAGAATTAAAATGATCTGCAATTTGAGCCAGAGTAGCTTTTCTCTTGGTCTGTACCAGACACCATAGCTTTCATGTACAATGGAATCAATGAGCCTTGGCTGCCAAACAACCTGTAGGCGGTTTGGGCTCGTCCCTCCTCGGACCACAATTGGTGGTATTTACCACGACAACCTACGAACAACCCGTGCTGTTTTGGAGATACTTCAACTCAGGTCTGCACATTTAATAGCTACATGAATAAGTGATTCAGTAATTTAAACTACAACCCCGAATCAGAAAAAGTTGAGACAGCATGGAAAAAGCAAATAATAAAACAGAGTTTCTTACATTTACTTTGACTTTTATTTGATTGCAGACAGGATGAAACTGAGATATTTCATGGTTTATCTGCTCAACTTTATTTCATTTATTAATAAACATCCATTCCAGCATTTCAGGCCTGCAACACATCCCAAAAAAAGTTGGCACAGTAAAGCATTTACCACTTTGTAATGTTGCCATTCCTTTTCACCACATTTAAAAGACGTTTTGGCACCGAGGATACCAAGTGATTTAGTGTTTCAGCTTTTATTTTGTCTCATTCTTCCTGCAAACACGTCTTAATATATGCAACAGTACGGGGTCGTCGTTATCGCATTATTTGTTTTAAAATTCTCCACACATTCACTATCGGGACAGGTCAGGACTGCAGGCAGGCCAGTCCAGTATCCGTACCCTCTTCTTCCACAACCATGCCTTTGTAATGTGTGCAGCATGTGGTTTTGCATCATCTTGTTAAAAAATACATGGACGTCCCTGGAAAAGATGACGTCTTGAAGGCAGCATATGTTGCTCTAAGATCTCAGTGTACTTTTCTGCATTAATGCTGCATCACAGAAGTGTAAATGACCTTTACCAAGGGCACCGACACAGCCCCATACCATGACAGACCCTGGCTTTTGGACTTGTTGCTGATAACAGTCTGGATGGTCCTTTTCGTCTTTGGTCCGGAGCACACGGCGTCCATTTTTTCCAAAAAAGACCTGGAATGCTGATTTATCTGACCACAATACACGTTTCCACTGTGTGATGGTCCATCCTGGATGCCTCAGAGCCCCGAGAAGTCGACGCCGCTTCTGGACATGGTTAACATAAGGCTTCTTTTTTGCACAGTAAAGTTTTAAGTGGCATTTGTGCATGCAACTCTGTATTGTAGTGCTTGACAAAGGTTTGCCAAAGTAATCCCTCACCCATGTGGTTATATCAGCTATTGTTGAGTGGTGGTTCTTGATGCAGTGCCGTCTGAAAGATCGAAGATCATGGGTGTTCAGCTTAAGCTTGCACCCTTGGCCTTTACGTACTGAAATTCCTCCCGATTCCTTGAATGGTTTAATGATATTCACTGTAGAGGGAGAAATATGCAAATCCCTTCCAATCTTTCTTTGAGGTTCATTGTTTTTAAACATTTTACCAAACCATGATTACAATCACCAGTTGACATCACCTCATTACTAGCCCTAAATTGCCCCGCCCCAACTTTTTTTGGAATGTGTTGCAGGCCTGAAATGCAGGAATGGATGTTTATTAATGAATGAAATAAAGTTGATTAGATAAATATCTGGGGTTCAAACTGTCTGCAATTAAATAAAAGTCAAAGTAAATGTAAGAAACACTGCATTTTTATTTTATTTGCATTTTCCATACCGTCCCAACTTTTTCTGATTTGGGTTGTAAATGTGACAGGTCTATCTCAGGTTTAAAATTTTTCAGAGTAGAAGGGACTCCTATCTTTACACACGGTATCTAAAAGCATAATTAAAATGAAGTTGTTATAGAAAGATGAGGAAAATAGTCCAATAGTCCTGATGATCATAAAGGGCTCTGCTGTGCTCCTAAACCATTTGAGAAATAAGGTATCCCGTCTAGCTAACCTATTTTACTTAAACTCGCATTGTTCATTAGTGTGGACACAGTTCAAGACGAACTAAATAGAAAGTCTGCATTTACAAAGATTTACAGTGCCTTCAGATGTTTTTAAATCATCCCCATTAAGCTGATCCTCAAGCCATCAATTATTACAAAAATGTTACAAACCACATCATTACAAAGTTACTAATCTTAATCTTCATATTAAATCTAAAAAATATAAAAGGGGAATACAATTATTCATCATTTATTCTTTAATATTTTCCAGAAATTTAGAGCCTGCTGACATAAAACTTACTCCAAAATTGAACAGAATGAGCGTCTGCAGATAGAAGTTTGACTTTCTGTATTGCACAGTAGAGCTGGGTTAGGCTACTAATATTTTACTTGTAAAAAGATTACTTTGCATGATTAAGGGGGGAATTTTCTAAGAACCACGACCATAAACAGTCACTTGGAAGTTCTAAGAAAAACTGCAACCAAGAAAAAATCAATTTATTAATTTAATAAATGGACATTTTTTCTGCTCATGTCCAATTTCTTTTTTAAAAGAACAGAAAATAACAATAAAAAATGAATTGTATAGATACTTGTTTAATATACACCAATCAGCCATAAAATTAAAACCACCTCCTTGTTTCTACACTCACTGTCCATTTTATCAGCTCCACTTACCATATAGAAGCACTTTGTAGTTGTACAATTACTGACTGTAGTCCATCTGTTTCTCTGCATACTTTTTTTAAACCTCCTTTCACCCTGTTCTTCAATGGTCAGAACACACACAGGACCCCCACAGAGTAGGTATTATTTAGGTGGTGGATCATTCTCAGCCCTGCAGTGACACTGACATGGTGGTGGTGTGTTAGTGTGTGTTGTGCTGGTATGAGTGGATCAGACACAGTAGCGCTGCTGGAGTTTTTAAATACCGTGTCCACTCACTGTCCACTCTATTAAACACTCCTACCTAGTTGGTCCACCTTGTAGATGTAAAGTCAGAGACGATCGCTCATCTATTGCTGCTGTTTGAGTTGGTCATCTTCTAGACCTTAATCCGTGGTCACAGGACGCTGCCTATGGGGTGCTGTTGGCTGGATATATTTTTTGGTTAGTGGACTATTCTCAGTCCAGCAGTGAGAGTGAGGTGTTTAAAAACTCCAGCAGCGCTGCTGTGTCTGATCCACTCATACCAGCACAACACACACTAACACACCACCACCATGTCAGTGTAACTGCAGTGCTGAGAATGATCCACCACCTAAATAATACCTGCTCTGTAGTGGTCCTGACTATTAAAGAACAGCATGAAAGGGGGCTAACAAAGCATGCAGAGAAACAGATAGACTACAGTCAGTAAGTGTAGAACTACAAAGTGCTTCTATATGGTAAGTGGAGCTGATAAAATGGACAGTGAGTGTAGAAACCAGGAGGTGGTTTTATATATACCCCTGACAGACAGACTAAAAACCATCTGTTGAGCAAGCCAAGGGCGACAGTGCCAAGGAAAAACTCCCGTAAATCACAGGAAAAAACGTTTAGTGGAACCAGACTCAGCAGGGACCCATCTTCTTATATACAGTATATTTATCTTATCACTGACAAAAAAAAGTTACGAGCAAATAACCCAACAGTTCAAAAACAAATGTTTCACAACAAGTCAGGACAACAATAGTTATTTTACCCCCTATACAGTGCATATTAACAATCTCTGGCCCTGGATCTTTTACCCAGAGATTTTGCTGGCTTTTCTTTGAATGGCCTTGATTACTTAAACTGCATAAAGAAGCAAGCTTTTGTGGTGAATTCGTAAATGCAGCAACCACAGATGTTTTCAGGCAATGGAATGTCAAAATATTCCTGATAGTGTAGTGCTATTCAAATTAAGACTGTAGTATGCACAGCAAAAGTCATATCAACATTGTCCAGAAACACTACCAACTTTACTGCTATTAACCTCACCTGAGCTCACAATTAATCAATGTATAGTGGAAAACCAAGCTTTCAGATTTCAAATGAAAATCATAGGAATCACATTTTTCATTTATTTATTAGGATTTTAACGTCATGTTTTACACTTTGGTTATATCCATGACAGGAACGGTTACACAAGATTCATCAGTTCACAAGTTTAATGTCAAACACAGTCATGGACAATTTAGTATCTCCAATTCACCTGACTGCGTGTCTTTGGACTGTGGGAGGAGACCGGAGCTCCCAGAGGAAACCCACGCAGACACGGGGAGAACATGCAAACTCCACACAGAAAGGACCCTGGACCACCCCACCTCAGGGAATCCCGTTTTTCAAGCCAAAAAATTAAAAAAAATAATTAAAAAAAGCAAGCCACCCAGATTGTTACCAGTATAAAGTTCAAAAGACAAGGTTGGTGATGGTATAGGGGTGTATACATAGCCATGGTATGGGTAATGTGCATAGTTGTAAGGGCACCATAAACTTAGAAATGTATACACTGGCTGTTTTTCTGGAACGTCCATGATTATTTAAATATGACGATGGGAAACCACGTTCTGCACATAACAACAAGGATGTGATTTGTCTCACACAACAACAACAAGATTTGTATAATGAAAAACTACTAATGCAAAACTGAATAATTTAAGGACACTTACAAAAATGACAACTGCAGGTGCTTCCATGGCATTGCTCAACGCTTAAATAAAAATGTGAACCGGGTGTTCGGAGAGTGCAGGGTTAAATACGAGAGCTGATAGTCAGCTTCTCAGCTGCCTGCCACCACCATGCTGCCAGCTGCTAGATTTGCATAACCAGTGAAGGAGAGATGGCTGGAGCGAGCGAGGAAAACAGAGGGCGAAAGGCTGAGAGGAGGGGTGCGTTTACCCCAGACACTCCCACACACTATAAAGCCTAACCATACCGAACTTCAGACACAAACCACACGTGGATTTCCACTCTGAGGGACAGAGTAGCTGCTGAGGGACTGAGCGGCAGAGCATGGAAAGCAAGAGCTAGCTCGGTGGATGTAACGGAGGGTGAAAAACAGCAGAAGTGAGGAGCGAGGGAGGACATTTGAAATGTTTCTGCGTGAATGAGAGACGCTGAAGTGCAACCTATCCTACGAAAGGCCTAGAAGTGAGGAACATAAGTCGCTCCTGCATGCCGATTAGTTTCCCTCATATGGCACAACCCATGCATGCATGACTGTGGACCAGCCTCTCCTACTGTAACTACGTCCGAGATCTAGGCAAAACAAGAGCTCTTGAAGATTCTACACGCAGCAGGAATGTCATTCGCTATGGTGCGCCCGGCCCCAAGCCGGTACCTTTACTCAGACATCTCCATGATGTCCGAGGATGACGAGAACGGCAGCGAGAGCTCGGGTTCGGATGACCGTTCCTTCCGACTAGACGGCTCGGGCTATGAGCTTAAAGTTGGCGGCAGGAAGCGAAAACCAGGCAGCTCTGGAGCCGGAGGACAGCTCACTGGAGTTCAGCAGATCATCGCAGGCATTCCCGTCGTCGAGCCGCGCCAGAGAAATGTGGCCAACGCGCGGGAACGTGACCGAACCAACAGTGTGAACTCAGCCTTCACGGCCCTCAGGACTCTGATCCCCACCGAGCCGGCCGACCGCAAGCTGTCAAAGATCGAGACCCTGCGTCTCGCTTCCAGTTACATCTCGCACCTGGGCAACGTGCTGTTGGTGGGTGAGGCCTGCGGGGACGGACAGCCGTGCCACAGCGGCGCCCAGTCGGCATCGTACTACCACAATCATGGATCGCCTGGCAGAGATTCGGAGAACTCGCAGCCCAAACAGATCTGCACTTTTTGCCTCAGCAATCAAAGGAAAATGGTGAGTGGCAAATGTAGATGTGCAAATTAGGGCAAAGGCTGAAGGGACTGTGTATGATTTAGGTTGTTTATTGGGGGAAGCATTAAGTGTCATAAACGTATGACTTTTCTAAATCCTAATTAAACCGAGTTAAAACAAACCCTAGCTTATAGATGCTTGCTGTTGGTACTCTGGACTTCCCGAACCTTTTCCTTGTGTTCCTGCCAAGAGGTTTTAAAACTGCCACCTTAAAGCTGTCACCTTTATGGAAATGTGTCATTGTAATTAACTATTAAACAAATAAAAATTATGAGAAGCAAGCAGCGCTTACATTTTGTGTACCGACCCATGATGTTTAAATTTAGAGAACTATGTTAAATCTGAGCTGGCATTTCTAGATTTTACATCAGACACACTAACATTTAATTTAATTTAATTTTGTTTTATTTGATTACAGTGACCCACCTTAAATGCTAACACCTGACGGCAAAGTACAAATTCATCTGTAATACTTAAATGCTAAATATTCTTTATATAATATCTAATAAATATTTGAAAATAAGAAATAGGAATAAAATAGAAAGCAAATATACTTTTGAAAACACAACCAAGTATTACTGGGACAATTTAATAATAAATAAAGCAGATTTTGTATTAAGTGTAAGTTTAGACCTGACCTTACACCATATTAGATTCGAGAAATGGAATACTGTACACCAGGACAGCAAACACAGCTTGAAACGAACCTCTGATATACCGAAATAAACTCAGCGAGCAACACATGCTGAGCCTTCTAAACTTGAGTTATTCCTCCATTCACCTGCCCTGTGATATCTCACACAATATCATCATTCACAGACAGCCGACGCTGCTACCATTACCTCGAGAACGTTCCGAAAGATCGCATTTACAGCAGGAAAGTATTTGATCAACTAAATTCTGTCAGGAGGTATTCAAACACATCATCTGTCTTCCAGGCTGCGAGTCCTCCGAGAGTTCCTGACCTTAGCCCATAAAGCCGACACCACGGCACATTAAATATAAACCCGTAAATCACAGCCAGAGCCATGAGGAATAAACTAACACCAAACCAAAAACAGAGAGAGAGAGAGGAAAAGAAAATGTAATTTAAACTTGCACAGCAAACAGCTGTCAGATGTGAAGTACGGCGAAGTATGCCTCGGACGATCTGTGTCGGCCACGAAGTTGGAACGTCGCTCAGTTCAATCCGTGCACATTGACAGGAAGTGGAAAAGGCTACTACAGAGTACAGTCAGCAGAACTAAACAAGTAAATATGGTGCAGGCAGCTACTGATTCACTATCATGGTTAAGTTAAATGTGCACGCTTGTGATGAATGGGCCGGCGGGAGGTATTTAGATGCAGATGTTAATGCTCTGTGAGCTAAATACTGGGAACATCTGTTCGCTTCTGTTCCGTCAACAAGCACAGCATCATACAGAGTCATTTATACTCTCAGACGAATTGAAAGCACCAACAGCAGCTAAAACCTGAAACCAAAGATTAATCACAGAGGGGTGAAATTTACTGGGGTAAAAATAATAAACGGGATCTGACCTTCTAGAACTGTTAGTGTAACGATACCATAAAAAAGAAACAATGTATTCTTTAAGCTAATTCATATAAGTATCCGGACACCTTACGATGATGCTGTTGGACACACCAGTCTGAAATAATGGGCATTAACATGGTGGCACGACCACACACTTTTTTTTTAGGCAATGACAGCCTTTACTCGTTTGGAAAGGCTCTCAGTAGACCGCTCGCAATCAACGTTTTATATCTGCACAATGGTTTTCGGTAGGGTTAAGTTGTCAAACCATTTATATATTGACCTTGGACACCTCAGTCCAAAATAATGGCCATTAACATGGTGGCACCCCCACCCACTTTTTTAAGACAATGGCAACCTGTACTCTTTTGGAAAGGCTTTCAGTAGGCATTGCTCGCAATCAACGTTTCAAATCTGCGCAATAGTTTTTATATATATATATATATATATATATATATATATTGACCTTGCATTAGGCAGAGGGGAACAGTAATATCATAGAAAAAGGAAAAGGACTTTCCCCAAACTGTTGCTACGTATATAGAGGCATGTAATTTTATAATATATTACAGAATTGATTTCATGCATCTGATAGAAATGGGTGTGTGCAAAATATCAGAACTCAGTAATCAGGAAAGGTGTCCCAATACTTTTGCCCATATACCGTCTACTTACATACATACATACATTTATTACTATTATCTGGTTTTAACAAACAACAAAACCCAATATAACATTGATATTAACTCCTTCACGATGAGGTAAATATGGCAAGGTGGCACTGCTGGTAGAGTGTCTGCCGCAAACCTACGCGGACCTAGGTTTGAACCCAGCAGCTTATCACGGTCTTCCCAGGTCCTCAGGTTTTCTAACACTCACCAAAACAGATGAATAAAATGGACTGGCTTAAGTGTGAGGGGCTGAGAAATAATCCAATATAAAGAAAGCATTGAATGTATGTTGCAACTTATCATCAGGTTTGGAATACAGATAGATACTAGAAGCTACACATACTTTGTTGATATTTTATTGATTTTATTTACTTCATTTATTGGCATAGCTCTTTGACTCATTCTCCAAAAGCCACTTGGCACCTTCACTTTAAAACCCTGTTAATACCTTTAATCCCAATTCAAGCCGTTGATATATAAATTACAGTGTATGTGCATTATTACCCTGCTGTTATCTTTATAAATATAATAAATTAATAAAAACAGAAAAGCTGTCAAATTGCCATACAAATATTTATGAACAACAAACAACAACTAGCAAAATGTTATAACTACATACCCGATACTTTATTATATTATTCCTATACAAACCTGAACCAAGCTTTTTGTTATTATTAGCTGTATGGGCTGATACATATAGCTCGATGTCAAACACAGTCACGGCCAATTTTGCAATTTTCTATACATGTCTTTGAACTGTGGGAGAAAACACCACAAAGACACAGTGAGAACATGCACACACAAAGGACCTGGACAGCACCACCTGGAAATCAAACCCAGGTCCCAACTGATACACATGGACTCTAACGCATTATAATTAAGACGTGACACTTTAAGAAGTCCTGTGTTCTGTTTGCATGTGGACGATCCTTACAAAGTAATGTAACAGAAATTTCAATATGAAATGCGTCAGCGGATCAGACAGAAACAGTACCCGATCACCAAAACTAAACGGTCCTATATTACAACCCATGACAAACCAGACTCAAGGCTTTCAAATGAACCGGATTTGTCAGGGCAAGTGCTACAAAACATGTTTGAAACTGTTTAAAAAAAAAAACATGCCACTCACATTCAGAACATATTTTGTGGATTTGTGTGCTGGAGATTTTAATGCTCTGGACACATAATATCTAGATTAGGTCTTTGTTTACTATGTACTAAAAATTGCAGCAATGAAAGTGTTTTCTTTAAACAAAAATTCAATCCATTGCCTTTCTAACATTGTAAAGCTGTTGGGTAGAACATTCAGTGCTTGATTAGTTATAGAGAAATACAAATCAAACAGATGATAGAATGATGTGGTATGAAACAATGAGACAAACCATGAGAGTAACATTAGAAAAACATGCATTTGGACATGGATACGGTAAAGCTTGAGGTGAAATTTGTGCACGTATGGGTGGATGTAACACTTAGTAGCGAGGATGAGGGGCTTTTAAACAGCTGTATTAAACTTTAAATGTTTTATTCTATGACTTGCAATGGAAGAAATAGCAGAATCGTGTTTAGGAAGCTATCCGACCATCCAGAATTATGTGAAGGCCAAATATGACAGACAGACAGACAGACAGACAGACAGTCAGTCAGTCAGTCAGTCAGTCAGTCAGTCAGTCAGTCAGTCAGTCAGTCAGTCAGTCAGTCAGTCGTCTGTCTGGGCAGGAAAGGTTTATGTGGGTGCTTTGTATCTGTTCGATAGTCTCTGATATTATATGTATATTCCTAATTTTGTAATTGTAATGAAGTTCAAAAGCTTTTCTGCTTTTTCAAGGTTAAAAATGTCTTTCATTGTTCCAGCTATGGAGAATTTTTGTCTTTCCCTTTGGTATTTAGGGCACTCAGTTAGTATGTGTTTAATTGTGATGGGTAATTGGCAGGATTCACATTGCGGGGCATCCTCCTCCTTAGGAGTGACCCACTACACCAAACTAGACCCAATCACACTTTCATTAATTAATTAAGATTTTTTTTAATAACTTCTGCCTAATGCTACAGCTGGATTTGACAGCAATAGTTACCTACCAAAGCTTCAGATAAGATGTCTACCCAAGATTCTCACCCACACAATTACACAGCAACAGCAAATGACGGCACACTATTAAACAGATACTATTAACTATGATACAGATGTCTCATAATAAAGATGTATCAAAGAACTGCCTCAAAAGAGCTGTTCTCTAAAGCGTCAAACAGCAGCTTAGCTAAAATTGACAAATGAGAGATTTAATTCTGACAGGACTGCAAATGATCAGGACTTGATAAAGACGGACCAGACCTAACGTGTACAGACTTTTAAAAATCAGAAAGATCTAATATACCAACATAAAAAAGGAACACTGTCTAAAAACATTAGGTCCAATTCCCATATTTATCTCTATTCATATATTTAAAAAAACCCTAAAAGATAAAGATAACAGAAGTATTTTCCACATTTGATTTTTTCCACCAGACTTGCACAGACCATTAGAAGTAAGCGCTTCTCCGTACAGCGTAATAGCTTTAGCAGGTGAAGAAAGTGGCTTCAGAAGATGCAGATTGCTCAACCGGATGCACCGGATGGAGGGGTAGCATTGGGGGTCTTGAGGCCCCTTCAGGAGTGTTCAAATCGTGCGTGGAAATATTTTTAAGGCAGCTCGGGTACCTCACCACATTTCCTCTCTGTGGTAAAGGTAGCTGAGCGGGTTACTAATTGGGTGAGAAGCGAGTTCGGAGTCGTGAGGCCGCACTGCTCTCGACCCGTTCTTCATAACTGTTAGGGCTTTCATCATTAGCAGCATATGGAAGTATTTAAGGGATATGAATGCTAACGGGAGCAACCAGCTCACACCTTGTGAAATAGTTCTACAACATTAATGACAAAAGCCCATAAAAAGGGGGCTAGAGATGCACTACAGCTCCTTTTATTTATTATGATTTTTTTATTAACTTATTATATTATGGAAAGCAACATGTAGTTTTTTTGGAGATCGAAACCTCCCTGGAAATGATAGTGCAAGGAATGCAATGCAATACAACAGTGCTATTTAAACCTGCACCCTTATATCCAAATCTGACTAGAGATATTTTCTAACACAGGTTAACTAAAATATTACTCTAGCTAGCTGGCCACTAGCTGATTTTATGTAAAGAAAAGACAAGTCTGTAAAAATTCCACCTTAAAAGTCATTATTTAAAAACATCTGCAATTATATTATATGATATTTTGCCATAACCCCAGTGTGGGTTCGACTAGAAGAACAATAATCATTTAAGAAATAATCAAGCAATACTTGGGGACTAAGGGGGTAAGAAATAATCCTAAGCAAATACTAAATTAGCCTTATTTGTTTTAAGGTTTCAAAACCTTCTCAGTAAATTACCTAGTTTGGTCAAACTGTTTTGGGATGTCTGTCCTTCAGAAAGTGAACCCTGTTCTACAGACTCACTACTCCACCTCCTTCAGCTCATACCAAAAGCCCTGTATTGCAAATCTGAAGCTAAATAAATCACTACTAAGACAGGAATAATTGCTTTCAAAGATGACCGGCCAGACGCAACCCTTAAAAAAGATATACATCCTGGCGATTGCAGTCAGCAAATATTATTATACCCTCTATGCTCTGTTTAATCCATCAGGCACTTGTGGTATAAATTACGGCTGCACTGTGGACCAGATACACAATATGACAGTAAAATACTTCCCAAAAAAGATAAAACAGAAGTAGACCTTTTAAAGAACAGGTCAGACGTTGCTAAAGACACTGACCTGAACACCGGACAAGAGTTTAAATTGGTATTAACCGTCAAGTCATAATAGCGGTCTTTATGAATGATGCCCTTGAGAACCGTGTTAAATTCTGTAAGAAATCTCAGTCTATGGTTCTTCCTCATTTGTTAATAATTTAATGGGAATTCAGGAAGGTTATTAAAAGAGTTTCAGTTTTATGGATTACTATTTGGATTATTATTAAAAAAAAAGATTACATTTGTTACATGATCTGTTTGTCATTGCACATCTATGGATATTTAATGCCCAAAACACATCCATCTATCTATCTATCTATCTATCTATCCATCCATCCATCCATCCATCCATCCATCCATCCATCTATCCATCTATCCATCTATCCATCCATCCATCCATCCATCCATCCATCTATCCATCTGTCCATCTATCTGTCCGTCTATCTATCCGTCCATTCATCCATCCATCCATCCATCCATCCGTGCATTCATCCACCCACCCACCCAGTTATTTTGGGCTAATATCTTTATTACCTGAGCCTTGCTATTATGTTGTTTTTTCCACCAGGTTTTTATTTATGTTTACTTGTGTTTTTCCTACCATAGTCACACTCAGATTGCTTATTTTAAACTAGATCACAGTTAAAATTTTTTAAGACAATTTTCTATTGGTGAAACATAATTATTAATTAAATTGAATACAGACTTTAGACATTCAGATATCCACATTTGGCTGATTGATTTTTTTAACAATGCAGTGTCCTATGTGATTAGATTTTGTATTATGAGGAAGAAGTATTTATATATACATATATTTGATTCAAAGTACTATATAGAGTCTAAGAAGGTAGATTTTAGAAAGAGGAAAATAGGGCTATTATGTGTTGCTTAATGTTGATGGTACGTCAACAAGGGCAAATAAAGTAAAAATGCTTGTGCTTAGACAAGATATTAAAAGCAAAAATAGATCTAATTAGTTCGGCACAATCCATCCACAAGTGCTGAAAGGTGCCAATGAGCAGAAATAAATAAAGAAAAAAAACATTAAGGCCCGTTTTACTAAAATTCTCTCAGAGTTCATTAATTAGGCACTGAGTGTTTGGACAAAAAGATCCACCTACACATGAACATAAGAATGATGGCATTCCATGTGTTGCGGCGCTCGGAAAAGCAAACAGGGAAATGTGAGCCAGGTGTCCGTCCGTATGCGTCTGTCTGTCTGAGAGTTACCACAGAGTGTAAGCTGAGCCCAGAAAAACACCAGGCTGCTTACAGGCATTACCGTGAGGGTGTGGACGTAGTGAAAAAGTGTGACGGACAGGCAAATATGACCGTGACCATAAGTCCAAGAAAATGTAACTGGTAATATTTACCAGAAAGTACTCTTCTTCTTAAATCTAATAAACATTTTCTTTTGTTACAGAGCAAAGACAGAGAGAGAAAAACAGCCCTGAGGAGTTAATACCAACAGGAGGAAACGATGGACTCGCAGGGTTTCGGAGAAAATCTTGACCTGATGATGACCTTAAACTCGACTTTATGATGTACATATGCAAATAATTCATATTTAATTAATTCTATAAATATTATACATGGACGCTGACCCTTGGGAAGAAAAACATCTACAATTTTACCTGGACCTTTCCATCAGCTGGCCATCGAAAATACTCACATCCACCACAGCCTCAGGATTTTCACTCCAACGCCTCACAAACTAAAAGTTTCCATCTTTAAGACAGATCAAAAGCAAAAGCATAGGACTGGACCACAACGGGCAAAACAATCACATACTCCTCACAGAGTAACATCCATCACGGAACTAAAGCGGTGCTGTTGTTCAAATCTGAACAAAATCAGACTCACCGAGAGCAACAATCTAAAACACAATAAGAAATGGTACCCGGTTAAACTGTAACTGGGTCAATATGAGGACTGACTGATGGAGCGCCTTTCACAAATCAAATCTGACATCCTCAACCATGTTTCTCACCTATTTTGTGAAACTAAGGTGCATATAGTTGGCTATTCAAAGTATGCCAGCAAATTAATCAATACAATATAATGTATATTAAATATGCCAGAATGAATTTACTCATATTCATGTTTATTAAATTAAAAATGTCAAATTAAATCAAGTGCTGCAATTTAATTTTGACTTCTCTACTTCTCTTGCACAAAGTCTGACTGTTTTAAAGCTGACAATTATTTAATCACAAAGCTTTCAGAGCCTAAAGTGTATGTGAACTCTTTAGAACTGCTAATAAACCACACACTACAAGTTAAAAATAACGTCAGAATAATAATCACACAATGGGTGTGTTCGAAAAGCTAGGGAACTCTCTACATAGACAGCATTTTACGTCATCCTGTGCGCGCTCCCGAGAAGGAGGCTGTTCGAAATCCTAGATGCCTTAAAATCCACACTACTGAGGCATCTTAACATTTCAATGTTATTTTGGCTCAAGATCGAGTGAGTATCCGATGCTGCCTTAGTGATCAAGGCAATCCCAGCATTCATTGCGGGTCGGGTGCTCTTCTCTCACAGAAAAATAAACTTGGAGTTATTTTCAAACGTAAATAAAATATTACTGATTTTTAACTTGTATAAACTTGTACCGAGTGTTTTTATTTGCAAGTTCGGGCTTGTCAGGAAATTTAACCGTTATCGGTACATGAAGGAAGATGTTATATTGACGTTAGCATGCTGTGCTACCTCAGTTTATTGGTTTTAATGCCAAGATGCTAAATGCTAAACGTGAAATGCGAAACCCGATGGAATCGCTGTCTAAGTAGTGCGTTCGAATAACCTGACTTATAAGTCATTGACTTATTAGAATTCTCTCTACTGAGGCAGCTGCCTATGTAGACAGTAAGATAGCAAGGCAGCTCACTAGGTTTTCGAACACACCCCATGAGTTTAGAATAATTGTATGCAGTTTGAGATCTAGTCTGGACTATCAGTTCTGGCACTGACTAGGGCTGCCGCGACTGGTCGACCTAGTCGATATAGTCAATATTTTAAGTCGATGCATCGTTTTTAAAACTATGCTTATAAATGATCCTCTATAATTTTTACAACATCTCCATTCATATAAGCGTTCATATGATTTCCCTCAGCACTACTTGCTGTGTGCATGACCCAAGTCGTATTTGGTCCGGTCACTGGTTGGCGACATTAAGCTTAAAAGTCTTAAAAAATGCCGTCTGCAACCGTCGGAGGCCGACTGTAGAGAGCTTTCAAAGAAAACCTCAAAGTTTTCCAAGACCCAAATCATCAAACATTTGGGAATAATAAAACGAAAAGATGATTTGTACACGGTGCAAAGTTTTGATGGTACCACAGCAGCACCAGTGCCATGTTGCACGTCTATATTGTGTCATTACGCTTCTTAAATCTCGGAGATCCTAGAATACCAAAATCCTTAGCGAGTTCAGTTAGGGTGCATTTTTACTTCTATATTGTTTCATTAAGCTTCCTAATCGCAGAGATCTTGGAATACCGTATTCCTTAGCGAGTTCAGTTAGGGTGCATTTTTACTTCTATATTGTTTCATTAAGCTTCTTAATCGCAGAGATCTTGGAATACCGTATTCCTTAGCGAGTTCAGTTAGGGTGCATTTTTACTTCTATATTGTTTCATTAAGCTTCTTAATCGCAGAGATCTTGGAATACCGTATTCCTTAGCGAGTTCAGTTAGGGTGCATTTTTACTTCTATATTGTTTCATTAAGCTTCCTAATCGCAGAGATCTTGGAATACCGTATTCCTTAGCGAGTTCAGTTAGGGTGCATTTTTACTTCTATATTGTTTCATTAAGCTTCTTAATCGCAGAGATCTTGGAATACCGTATTCCTTAGCGAGTTCAGTTAGGGTGCATTTTTACTTCTATATTGTTTCATTAAGCTTCTTAATCACAGAGATCTTGGAATACCGTATTCCTTAGCGAGTTCAGTTAGGGTGCATTTTTACTTCTATATTGTTTCATTAGGCTTCTTAATCGCAGAGATCTTGGAATACCGTATTCCTTAGCGAGTTCAGTTAGGGTGCATTTTTACTTCTATATTGTTTCATTAAGCTTCTTAATCGCAGAGATCTTGGAATACCGTATTCCTTAGCGAGTTCAGTTAGGGTGCATTTTTACTTCTATATTGTTTCATTAGGCTTCTTAATCGCGGAGATCTTGGAATACCACAGTTCTTGGCGAGTTTAGTTAGAGCGCATTCACACGCGCCGCTCACTTTGGGCTTGCAATTCAAATCAAAGCACAAAAGCTTCTCATGTGAAACACTTACCACTTTGTTTACATCACTTAGAATTGGATATGACTAGATAGTCATATGATGAGAAAAAGAGGACCACAGGAAGAAACCTCTGCACATTTGAATTCACAATTAATGTTTAACACCTTCATAATATTGTGTTGGTCCACCTTTTGCTGCCCCATACGCAACAAACTGATGCACTGTGTATTCTGACACCGTTCTGTCAGAACCAGCATTAACTTCTTCAGCAGTTTGGGCTACAGTAGCTCCTCTGTTGGATCGGACTTTGAGCCTTGGACGCCCATGACCCTGTTGCCGGTTTACCACTGTTCCTTCCTTGGACAACTTTTGATAGATACTGACCACTGCAGACCGGGAACACCCCACAAGAGCTGCAGTTTTGGAGATGCTCTGACCCAGTCCCTTGTTAAACTCGCTCAAATCCTCGCGCTTGCTCATTTTTCCTGCTTCTAACATGTCGATTTTGAGGATAAAATGTTCACTTGCTGCCTAATATATCCCACCCAATAACAGGTGACGTTATGTGGAGATAATCAGTGTTATTTACTTCACCATCATAATGTTATGCCTGATCGGTGTAAATAGAAAGTGTGCACTAGTAAAAGATGTTCTTTCCATTTCAGTAAGGCAATTTTTCATTTTGTTCTGGTGTAATTACATCAACAAATTAGTCTAATGCTGGTTTGCTTACTAGTTTATTAATTTCTACAGAATAAAATAAATCTGAAGATAAAAAGGTATGGAAATTATATTTAATACATTGCAGGATGGAGAATGTGTCTTACAAGATGAGTATGAAAGTATATCCCATCCCTGTCAAAAACATATTCCATAAGCAGCTTATTATTTTGTGAACTTTATTATAATATTTCTCCTTTACGGCCAGATATAAGAGTCTGGCTTTGACTTGTATTAAGTTTTAAGTTAAAACTTTCATGCAGTTATAAGAACCCTTGACATTCAGCTTTTACTCATGTATAATAAAACCAAAATAAAGTCGCACTCAGTATTTTGACCGGTTAACAGGTTTGACAGACGTGCTACACCCTGACACGCTTGATGAATATTATTCCTGGTCACGGAGTCCACCACTCGCTTCTATTCCTCATCCAAATGCCTACCATGACTTTTTCCAGGTCAAAGGCTCATCTTGTCTTATTCAGCTTGCACCCAGACAGAAACATGATTTCACCACCAGAGGTCAAGTTACCAGTGCAGGTCAGACCGAGCCTGTGAGATAGGTTCGACGCAGACATGCACAGTCCTGCTAGGGCTAATCCACACGGTTACCCTGTGGGACATCTTGTACATTTTGTACAGTGCCACGCCTTCACATGAACCCAGTACAATTCTTAGACTTGTTTCATATATCACAGAGCAAATGAATTTATTTATTTATTAGGATTTTAAGGTCATGTTTTACACTTTGGTTACATTCCTGACAGAAACGGTAGTTACTCGTTACACAAGATTCATCAGTTCACAAGTTTAATGTCAAACACAGTCTTGGACAATTTAGTGTCTCCAATTCACCTGGATGCATGTCTTTGGACTGTTGGAGGAAACCGGAGCTCCCAGAAGAAACCCACACAGACACGGGGAGAACATGCAAACTCCACAGAGAATGGACACGGACCGCCCCACCTGGGGATCGAACCCAGGACCTTCTTGCTGTGAGGCGACAGTGCTACCCACTTAGCCACCGTGCTGCCCAGGAGCAAATGAATTAATCATGTATTAGAACTGCCTTTAGGTTCTTGTTTAATAGGTTTGGGTTTTTGATCCTGACACATTTTTGGCATTTCAAAAACCTCAGATGGTGCCATCCAACCACATTTTTGTCCAGGTGGTCAAATAACCACCAAAACAGGTCTGCCATAAATTAGAAGTTGCTGGAACCTACCTGACACTGTCTACAGACAGGTGAGCTTTACCCTGGCATGTGTTTTAAAGTCCCTACTGTTTAAGTTTGGAGGTTAAGAATTTGGAGCAAAGGCTTATTACCTAGTACTTTTACAGTATACTGTCTGAGCAGTTGAGGGTTAAGAGCCCAACAGTGACAACCTGGCAGTGGTGTGGCTTGAACCAGCAACCTTTTGATCACTAGTCTAGTACCTTAACCACTAGGCAACAACTGCTCTTGTAGCCTAGTACAACTGTTTCATGTACTTCAATGGGTGAAGCCTTATTTAGATGGGCATACAACATTTACCAACTGTAACATGTGCCATAACTCCTTGATGGTAATTATGATCGATGACATTTAAAAACTTCCTCCACCACCAAATGTACGTTGCTAGATACACCGATCAGCCATAACATTAAAACCACCTCCTTGTTTCTACACTCACTGTCCATTTTATCAGCTCCACTTACCATATAGAAGCACTTTGTAGTTCTACAATTACTGACTGTAGTCCATCCGTTTCTCTGCATGCTTTGTTAGCCCCCTTTCATGCTGTTCTTCAGTGGTCAGGACTCTGCCAGGACCAGTACAGCGCTGGTATTATTTGGATGGTGGGTCATTCTCAGCACTGCAGTGACACTGACATGGTGGTGGTGTGTTAGTGTGTGTTGTGCTGGTATGAGTGGATCAGACACAGCAGCACTGCTAAAGTGTTTAAACAACTCACTGTCACTGCTGGACTGAGAATAGTCCACCAACCAAAAATATCCAGCAAACAGCGCCCTGTAGGCAGCTTCCTGTGACCACTGATGAAGGTCTAGAAGATGACCAACTCAAACAGCAGCAATAGATGAGCGATTATCTCTGACTTTACATCTACAAGGTGGACCAACTAAGTAGGAGTGTGTAATAGAGTGGACAGTGAGTGGACACAGTATTTAAAAACTCTGCTCATACCAGCACAACACACACTAACACACCACCACCATGTCAGTGTCACTGCAGTGCTGAGAATGATCCACCACCTAAATAATACCTGCTCTGTGGTGGTCCTGTGGGAGTCCGGACCACTGAAGAACAGCATGAATGGGGGCTAACAAAGCATGCAGAGAAATAGATGGACTACAGTCAGTAATTGTTGAACTACAAAGTGCTTCTATATGGTAAGTGGAGCTGATAAAATGGACAGTGAGTGTAGAAACAAGGAGGTGGTTTTAATGTTAGATATAAATGAAAAACAATGCTGATCTTCTCACTTCTGCACAACAATTCAAGCTCACTATAATAAGTATGACTTATAATAAGTATTGTCAAGGCAAATGATCTGGCCCTGATGGAAATAAGAAAATGCCCCTACGGCTAAGTAAATGCACATGGTGCTAGCTCAAAGCTAAACATTGGTAACAATTTGTAATAATCGCTAGGTCATTAAAAAGAATAAATCTGTTTCTTGTCACGTTTCTTCATATGCTAAGACTAATAATCTAGTTTTCATAAAGGTCTCTGAGCATCTAACCTTTAATAAGACTGGAGGTAGCATTTTCCTACCAGCTGCAGAGTCAGACCACTCACCAGCATGGTATACTGGGAATTTTCAAGCACCAGCTCTATAACAAGTGACTGGATGTGACTGTAATAACGGTCCCCGATGGCCAACTTTCCTCTAGCGCTCAGACTCTGGAGGACTGTCTGGAAGATGGTTAGCAGATGACTGGCAGACCGAACCTCATCTGACCTAATTCTGCTCTGCAAAGCGTCAGATCGTTTCGCTTCAGGCACCCCGACCCAAAGTGTGGCACCGAGAGAGCGGCCAGGCGCCGTACTGCTCGAGCTGGAACCTTCCCGAAGCCCGAAAGGAGTCCCTAGCTGACACAGCTGCAGCCCTGCAGTCACCTCACGGTTTAATTTTCACCTACTTATTTGGCCCATGGAAGCAAAGCTCATAAAAGAAATCCCATCATTATTTCAACACCACCAAAGCAGAAAATAACAGTAAAAAAGGTTACCAAGAGGTCAAGTCATTTTCAAGAGCAAAAAACAAAAAAAAACAAAGGCCAATTTAAGTTAATAGTTCCAGCACCGTTCTACGTCTGATAAATAAATAACCTGAAGATTCTCCAACACAGGGCTTCAGCCTTGGAGAACGCTTGTGGAAAGTTCACATTCTGGCAATGCTGGTCTCAAATGGGTTTCCCACCTGGTTCCCAAGCATCCGGTACATCACTCAGAGAAAGTCGTTATTTATTGAAAATTAAATGTCTAATGATGCCCTGAAGCTTTCACCACCACTGACTCCAGTCTTATGACAGAAGAGGAAACCATTGAGTAGAAGCCAGAAGAGCAAACAATTTGCCCCAGATCCCAACTTTCTCCGTTAGTCGTTAACCAAAACATCCAGATGTCAAATATGTACAGATATATTTTTTGTTCCTCTCACATACAAAACCACAGACAGTGATTTAGTTTCAATACGTGTGTGTGCATATTTTCAAGCAAGATGAGAAACGCTTAGAGGAAAAAAATACAGGTGTACCAAAGGAAAAAAAAAAAAACATACCTTATTTAAATGTATTTTTACATTAAAACATTAAAACCACCTTGTTTCTACACTGACAGTTCATTTTATCAGCTCCACTTACCATATAGAAGCACTTTGTAGTTCTACAATTACTGGCTGTAGACAATCTGTTTCTCTGCATGCTTTATTAGCCCTCTTTCATGCTGTTCTTCAATGGTCAGGACTCTTACAGGACCACTACAGTGCAGGTATTATTTGGGTGGTGGATCACTCTCAGCACTGCAGTGACACTGACATGGTGGTGGAGTTTTCAAACACCTCACTGTCACTGCTGGACTGAGAATACTCCACCAACCAAAAATATCCAGCCAACAGCGCCCTGTGGGCAGCGTCCTGTGACCACTGATGAAGGTCTAGAAGATGATCAACTCAAACAGCAGCAATAGATGAGCGATCGTCTCTGACTTTACATCTACAAGGTGGACCAACTAGGTAAAAGTGTCTAATAGAGTGGACAGTGAGTGGACACAATATTTAAAAACTCCAGCAGCACTGCTGTGTCTGATCCACTCATACCAGCACAACACACACTAACACACCACCACCATGTCAGTGTCACTGCAGTGCTGAGAATGATCCACCACCTAAATAATACCTGCCCTGTGGGGGTCCTGACCATTGAAGAACAGGGTGAAATCAGGCTAAAAAGGTATGTAGAGAAACAGTCTACAGACAGTAATTGTAGAACTACAAAGTGCTTCTATATGGTAAGTGGAGCTGATAAAATGGACAGTGAGTGTAGAAACAAGGAGGTGGTTTTAATGTTATGGCTGATCAGTGTAAGTAACTACCATTAATTTTACCTTGTTCCGCCAACGCTCACCCCCCAAGTTCTTTAAATTGGCTCAAACACAACCTATACAGCCTGCGACAAATTCTGCCATTTACTAAAATCTGATCTATTTTTATTTTAAAGGCAAACTAAATTTTACTATTTAATCATAAACATTTTACATTGTAATTGTACTTTTTCACTATAATGTAAACGTAAACCCTAGTGCTGCCCTGTACATTCATATAACGATGTCTAGACAGTTCTCAGCTGTGTGTTGAATTATCCCTTCTCTAAATCCTCTGCATGACCCATGGACCCCCCACCCCCCCTCCAAGGGGAGCTCCCTTTTAACCCCCTCCCCCACATCAGCCTCGCTGGCAGTTGGTTTCCATCAGGCCTTCTGGCAGGTCGTACACTGGGCCAACAGGGAGCTGTGCTGAAGACCGGATGAAAAGGAAGTCCTAAAAATGATGGAAGGACAGGTGGCTAATTTGGCAGCAGTCAAAAAAAAAAAAAGTTTCCTGCACCCCCCTCCGCAACATCCACACACCTGCACGAGTCCAGCGGTCTGCGAACTATAGCTCGACTCGCTCCGTCGGAACAGCACACGATTCATCCAGATGCTTTCCTCAGACCACCCTCCTTCTGCTACCCTGAAGCCCAGACAAGTGCTCTAGATCAACATTCCCCCACTGACTTGGAAAAACACCTCCCCAGTTCTTCTTAAATCCACTATTAAAGAGAGATTTCCTGCTGACAGCGCTGTGACAGGCCAAGATTCGACATAATTTACTATCAAGCTGTCCGTTTTATCGTGGTATTGATTTCAGCTGGGCAGAGGAGACTAAAGAAAGACCTTTGTATCCCCTAAATGGAATGAGTTTGAAATTTAGATCACCTCTATCTATAGGAAAATTGAGAGTCTGTAAACGCTTGGAATGACAATTTCCTCCTGAAGGAATAAATGGAATCTGGCATTTAACACTTTATGCCACCTATAGTAAACGTATTTAATGTACTTTAGTTTTTTTTTTTTTTTTAAACTTGTGTGGTGCCAGTTTGCAAACACACACAATGTATAACAATGTCATTTTTGCTGTTACGAACTTGGAGCTACAAGATTGATCGAGTCTGCCTTTTTTACTTTACATTTTTCAATAATACTGTACTTGCCAGGGACTAAAACTGATAAACATGTAATAAATACTAAATAGAGAACAATAATAAATCTTAACTTTTAGTATGTCATCAACCTGTTGAACCAATAATACTGGACTGATATATGCACGCACACATACAAGCCAAAATATTGAGTCCACCCCTAAAATTGGCAGTATCTATTTCATAACAATTGTGCATGTGATGGTCAGAGATATATTAAATGTTACACTGATGGCAGTTACCCAAAATAAATGACATAATTAAATATAAAGAGTGGCTTTAATAAGAGCCGAACATTCTCTGTGATGAAGAATCTCTAAAACAGAAAAGGGTGCAGCCGTGGTGAATAGCCACCGACAGTGGTACGAGGAAGGACATGCTGCTGCCTTAATAGGTTTTAGATCTGCCAAGAAGCTATGATGCCAAGCCGGACAGTCTGCACACCCCTTTCACCTTCTCCACGTTTTATTACATTTCAGTCTCTCTCTACAAAATAGCAACAGGATTGTGTCAAGGCATAGATCTATAGAAGGGTACAGAAAAATTGCTGCAGCTTTCATCATTCGTAAACAGAAGAAGTTTGGAACAACCAAAAATCTTCCTAGACCTGGCCGGCCGGCCAAATTGAGCGATCAGGGAAGACGGGCCTTGGCCAAGGAGGTGAGCAGGAACCTGAGGGTCACTCTGACAGAGCTCCAGCATATCCTTGTGGAGAAGAAAACAACCATCCAGGCAGCACTCCACAAATCACACCTTTATGGTAGAGTGGCCAGACGGAAGCCACTCCTTAGTAAAAGGCACATGATAGCACGCTTGGAGTTTGCCAAAAGGCACCTAGAGGACTCTTAAACCATGAGAAACAAGATTCTCTGGTCTGATGAAACCAAAATTAAGGAAACCAGGCACCGCTCATCACCTGGCTAATGCCATCCCTACAGTGAAGCATGGCGGTGGTAGCTTCATGATGTGGGGATGTTTTTCAGCAGCGGGACCAGGGCGACTAGTTCTGATAGAGGGAAAGATGAATGCAGCTAAGTACACCGAGATCCTTGAAGAACACCTGCTCCAGAGTGCTCTGGACCTCAGACTGGGACAACGACCTGAAGCACACAGCCAAGAGAACAAAGGAGTGGCTTCAGAGAAAGTCTGTGAATGAAATGCAAAGAAATGATTGGCTATGTCTTTGGGCCCTGCTGAGTCTGGTTCCTCTCAAGGTTTCTTCCTGTAATTTTAAGGGAGTTTTTCCTTGCCACTGTCGCCCTCGACTTGCTCAACAGGAGCTTTTGTATCTGTTGGATCTGTTGATTTTGTAAAGTTGCTTTAGGACAATGTCTATTGAAAAAAGCACTATACAAATAAATTTGACTTGACTATGTCTGAGGGTTAAGGAGGAATGGAATTGAGTGGCGTCCTGTCCATGCTCTTCCTGATAGTTCCAATACTATGTTATTGTAGACCCATAATAATAATGCCACAAAGAACACACAATCTCAAGTAGGTTCAGTGTACTTCAATGGCTCCCCTGGTTACCAGATCTGAATACAATAGAACACAATTTAGAGGTGGTAAAACGAGGACATTTACAGCATAAATACGCAGCCGGCAAAGCAGCAGCAATTAGGTGTACAAAATCTTAAAGGAATCTTTCCAACATCTAGTGGAATTCATGCAGCAACAAACAGAGTTGGTTCTAAGGGCAAAAAATAATCAGAGCTAGAAGAAACCTTTCCTCTTGAGCAACCACATATTAGTTACATTTGTACGCTTTATTTTGATTTCTGTTTCATTTAAAAGAAAAACTCACTCAACTCCATCTGGAAGCTACTGCGTGGGTGGATCTACGAGGAACCTATGTGTCCCAGCTGAATAAAGCACTTAAACCTCTCTTCTACCTTTTCTCAGCCATAACGGAACGTTCAGACATTCTCCTCGGTCCAGTTTCCTAAAGCTGTGTATGGTCCAATCCAACTGGACTGAGGAGAACAAAACCTCTCTGTTTTTCTGAAATGCAAACATTGTGACTGCAATAGCAAAAATACATGAATCATGGGCGCTCATGTGGTGCAGCAGTCTAAGATGCTAGCCCACCAGTGTGGAGAGCTTGAATTTGAGTGTCTCAGCAGTGCTATCGATCTGGCCGGGCTGTCTAACATGCACAGATGGCCGTGTCGGACAGGGCTTCTCCTAACCGCTGCTGCAGAACATAAACATTTGTCTGTTTGTCATAGATGCAGTCAATCATGACTGTGTAGATGGCTGACTGTCATACACTGATCAGCCATAACATTAAAACCACCTTCTTGCTTTTACTTTGTAGTTCTACAATTACTGACTGTAGTCCATCTGTTTCTCTACATGCTTTGTTAGCCTCCTTTCACCCTGTTCTTCAATGGTCAGGACTCTCCCAGGACCACTACAGAGTAGGTATTATTTAGGTGGTGGATCATTCTCAGCACTGCAGTGACACTGACATGGTGGTGGTGTGTTAGTGTGTGTTGTGTTGGTATGAGTGGATAAGACACAGCAGCGCTGCTGGAGTTTTTAAACCCCTCACTATCACTGCTGGACTAAGAATAGTCTACCGACCAAAAATATCCAGCCAGCAGCACCCTGTGACCACTGATGAAGGTCTACAAGATGACCAACTCAAGCAGCAGCAATAGATGAGCGATCGTCTCTGACTTTACATCTACAAGGTGGACCAACTAGGTAGGAGTGTCCAATAGAGT
Organism: Trichomycterus rosablanca; assembly: GCF_030014385.1. Classification (NCBI taxonomy): domain Eukaryota; kingdom Metazoa; phylum Chordata; class Actinopteri; order Siluriformes; family Trichomycteridae; genus Trichomycterus; species Trichomycterus rosablanca. The sequence goes on along the minus strand of NC_085989.1, from coordinate 16,899,509 downwards.
GGACACGGTATTTAAAAACTGCAGCAGCGCTGCTGTGTCTGATCCACTCATACCAGCACAACACACACTAACACACCACCACCATGTCAGTGTCACTGCAGTGCTGAGAATGATCCACCACCTAAATAATACCTACTCTGTGGTGGTCCTGTGGGGTCCTGACCATTGAAGCAAATGGTTTACAGTCAGTAATTGTAGAACTACAAAGTGCTCCTATATGGTAAGTGAAGCTGATAAAATGGACAGTGAGTGTAGAAACAAGGAGGTGGTTTTAATGCTAGTGTATTTTACCACTGCACAACCACAGCACAATTTACATCTTATATTACACTGTAAATATTTTAATTTAGGGTACAATCAGATGTCAACTGGGTTATTTTAGTTTGTGGCTCCTCAACTGCGGCTCTCTTCCCACGACGCGTTGTGAATGACAGTCATGAACCATTCTATTACTCTTTTTACTGTTCGTCAAGGTAAAAATGAAGGGTCTTTTTGCGGAGAGGAACATTATTCACAATTGGTGAGAGACCATGATTCTGGCCAGTGTTCCAAAGACTCTGCGTATCCTAGAATATTCAACAGCCTCTCAAGCACGTTTTTGGCTCTGCAGCCATTGGACCTGCAAGCTGATTTCTAGCTCAGTGGACTAATTCATACTGACAGAATTGTACATTTGTTTCTATCTGTATGCTGTTGGAAGCATTAAGCGCTGAACACTAAAGAGCAAAGATTTCTTCCTCCTCGTATACACTGCTTACACTATACAGTTCATACAGTACATAGCAGCTGGGATACAATTTAGGAAATCTCTAAATGCTGAGGTTGTATTTTTATTTTCATTTAAGCTTACAATTAAAACATGGGTAAGCAAACTTGGTATTTCTACAATTGTTTGTTTATTAGGATTTTAACGTCATGTTTTACACTCTTTGGTTACATTCATGACAGGAACGGTAGTTACTCATTACACAAGATTCATCAGTTCACAAGGTTACAGTGGGGGAAATAAGTATTTGATCCCCTGCTGATTTTGTAAGTTTACCCCCTTACAAAGACTTGAACAGTCTATAATTTTTATGGAAGGTTTATTTTAACAGAGAGAGACAGAATGTCAACAAAAATTCCAGAAAAAAAACATTAAATAAAAGTTATAAATTAATTTGTATTTAATTAAGGGAAATAAGTATTTGATCCCCTACCAACCAGCAAGAATTCTGACCCCCACAGACCGGTTATGTGCCCATGAGTCACACAAATTAGTCCTGTCCCTGTATAAAAGACTCCTGTCACAGAATCAGTTTCTTCCATTCAAATCTCTCGACCACCATGGGCAAGACCAAAGAGCTATCAAAGGACGTCAGGGACAAGATTGTAGACCTGCACAAGGCTGGAATGGGCTACAAGACCATCAGCAAGAAGCTTGGTGAGAAAGAGACCACTGTTGGTGCGATCATTCGAAAATGGAAGAAATACAATATCACAGTCAATCACCCTCACTCTGGAGCTCCATGCAAGATCTCACCTGGTGGGGTAAGAATGATTCTGAGAAAGGTGAGGTCAGTCCAGAATTACACGGGAGGAGCTTGTCAATGATCTCAAGGGAGCTGGGAGCACAGTCACCAAGAAAACCATTAGTAACACACTTCGCCGTAATGAATTGAGATCCTGCAGTGCCCGCAAAGTCCCTCTGCTCAAGAAGGCTCATGTACAGGCCCGTCTGAAGTTTGACAATGAACACCTGAATGATTCAGAGAAAGCCTGGGAGAATGTGATATGGTCAGATGAGACCAAAATTGAGCTCTTTGGCATCAACTCCACATCGCCGTGTTTGGAGGCAAAGAAATGCCCGGTGGGGATGGTGTTCTTGGGGTCATATCCAGCATTTCTCTGCTCCCAGCTCCCTTGAGATCATTGACAAGCTCCTCCCGTGTAATTCTGGACTGACCTCACCTTTCTCAGAATCATTCTTACCCCACCAGGTGAGATCTTGCATGGAGCTCCAGAGTGAGGGTGATTGACTGTGATCTTGTATTTCTTCCATTTTCGAATGATCGCACCAACAGTGGTCTCTTTCTCACCAAGCTTCTTGCTGATGGTCTTGTAGCCCATTCCAGCCTTGTGCAGGTCTACAATCTTGTCCCTGACGTCCTTTGATAGCTCTTTGGTCTTGCCCATGGTGGTCGAGAGATTTGAACGGAAGAAACTGATTCTGTGACAGGAGTCTTTTATACAGGGACAGGACTAATTTGTGTGCCTCGTGGGCACATAACCGGTCTGTGGGGGTCAGAATTCTTGCTGGTTGGTAGGTGATCAAATACTTATTTCCCTTAATTAAATACAAATTAATTTATAACTTTTATTTAATGTTTTTTTTCTGGATTTTTTGTTGATATTCTGTCTCTCTCTGTTAAAATAAACCTTCCATAAAAATTACTTTGTAAGGGGGTAAACTTACAAAATCAGCAGGGGATCAAATACTTATTTCCCCACTGTATATCAAACACAGTCATGGACAATTTTGTATCTCCAGTTCACCTCACTTAAACCCATGCAGACACAGGGAGAACATGCAAACTCCACACAGAAAGGACCTGGACCTCCCCACCTGGGGATCGAACCCAGGACCTTCTTGCTGTAAGGTGACAGTGCTACCCACTTAGCCACCGTGCTGCCCTATTTCTACAATTTTTTGCAAAATATTTCAACCCTCACGGCAAATTACGTTTAATAAAAAACTAATTTAGAAGTAAAAATACATTACTAGCCTTTAGAATTCTCTAAATTGTATCCCAGCTGCTATAAAAAAAAAACTGTATTGTGTAAGCAGAGTATATGGAAAAAAAAACATCTTTTAAGTGTTCAGCACTCGATGCTTCCAGTAGCATACAGATAGAAACATTCTGTTAACAGCTGAACATTTGTAATTTTCACTTAGAAATCTGATTTGCAATGAAGGTTAAAACATTTCGATCACAACTGTAATATAATAACAGGGATGTAACGATGCACCACAAAACAGTTAAAAATCAGTGCACATGTGCCACGATTCGAATTGGTAATTCATGTATAATGAATCGATATTTACTTTAAACAGCAGAGGCAACGGCGCTATTCACCTCGCCTGGTTGACATCAATAATTTCCAATAATTTTCTTCGGGATAAATAAGCATCCAAACTCAAAATGATGTGACTTATCAACATTGCTTGTATGTATCAATATATATTCTCTCTCTGTACATGTTCATACAGATCACCATAATACCTTTAAATATGAGTGGGTTAAATATTAAATGCAACAGTAAATGAAGATTTTAATACTCAGACGTTACTGTCTTAAACCTGAAAAGCATCTGAAGTTCAGTTCAATCACTGAAACAGTTTAACTACGAGTTAATATACTGGTCATCACTGTAGATTTCCATCAGCATATAACCGAAGATGCTTAAGCATTCACTTATTCACTGCGCTGGAAACAAAACCACTGGAAATACTTACAAAATTATCAGTCTGAACTGAAGAGCAAATCTGGAAAACCTTTTTTTATTGTTGCAGGACAGCTAGTAACAGAAAGAGTGCCCTCTAATGCCCACTGGCAAGCACAGCACAACTTACTAGCATTAATGAACACAAAAAAGCATCTCCTTGGCTTTGACGTGTTAAATGTTGTGTGAAGTGAGGTGTGAAGAAAGAAAGATTAATAGAACCGTATGTGCTGGAAGATGGATAGATCTATTCATTTGGGGGGAGTTGACTATTCGTCATGTGTAGAGCTGATGCAATGGAAAACACTACCTTCTCTCCACCAAGATTCTGAGCAAGAGTTACACTTAAAAAATATCCTATTAGATCCACTTATAGCAGCGGTGTCAACGTAACATTAGAGATCAGGCAGTAGTTTTAACATTTTTTCAGTTTAAAAAAAAGCAGTACAAAAATACATATACTCTAATAATTTTGACCCTGGGCTGCTTTCATATGTGGTACTGAAACCCAGTGTGTATCTGATCTGCAGCAATCCAGCTTATAATCATTAGTTGTTGCAGGTATCTGAAATTCTTTAAGGTTATGTTAATATTAGGGCTGGCTCGATACCACTTTTTTATGTCCGATACCGATAGTGCAACTGCCGATACCGATACAGTCATTTCTCCTCTCAAACAACTAAGCAGTAATAATACATGTCTCAATGCACCATGGTTAAACTAGCTATCTAAATAACAATGCTCAGACTGTGAAACAAATATTCTAAAGGAATAAATACTGAACCTACAACATCACACTGATGCAAAACTGCTGTTTTTATTTTCACTTTTACACACAGAACAGTTCTATCACGTTTTTAGTTTATTAAACCCTGCTGGATTTTGAAGAGGACATCTGTGGCTAAACGGGAAAGTGTGTAGTTAGTTCTATTTCATAACACTAATGCATTAATCGCTGAGGATTAATAACAAGACAAGATAGGTTTTCTTTCTCTCAGGTGAGCGATTAATCATTTATAAAGCGATTTTATTTTAAATTGTGTTTAAACAGTGTTTTTAGATGTGGCAGATTTTTAAAATGCTAAAAGTAATTTCTGAATGGCTGTTGCGGATGAGTTGTAGATCAGTGGCACATGTTAACGATGTCATTAAGATGCACCTTGTTACGGCAGTTGCCGAGTGAGCTGGCTATAAACGGCGCTCGGTTGGAAGGTATTTTTGTGTGTTATTTGCTTTACACACAAACAATGGCCTTATTTACATAGTGTTATTTACATTAAGAGTTATTTACATTAAGAGTTATTTACATTAAGTGTTATTTACATTAAGAGTTATTAACATTAAGAGTTATTTACATTAAGTGTTATTTACATTAAGAGTTATTTACATTAAGTGTTATTTACATTAAGTGTTATTAACATTAAGAGTTATTTACATTAAGAGTTATTTACATTAAAAGTTATTTACATTAAGTGTTATTTACATTAAGAGTTATTAACATTAAGAGTTATTAACATTAAGAGTTATTTACATTAAGTGTTATTTACATTAAGAGTTATTTACATTGTGTTATTTACATTAAGTGTTATTAACATTAAGAGTTATTTACATTAAGAGTTATTAACATTGAGTTATTTACATTAAGAGTTATTTACATTAAGAGTTATTAACATTAAGAGTTATTAACATTAAGTGTTATTTACATTAAGAGTTATTTACATTAAGTGTTATTTACATTAAGTGTTATTTACATTAAGAGTTATTTACATTAAGTGTTATTTACATTAAGAGTTATTTACATTAAGTGTTATTTACATTAAGTGTTATTTACATTAAGAGTTATTTACATTAAGTGTTATTTACATTAAGTGTTATTAACATTAAGTGTTATTTACATTAAGTGTTATTTACATTAAGTGTTATTAACATTAAGAGTTATTTACATTAAGAGTTATTTACATTAAGTGTTATTAACATTAAGTGTTATTTACATTAAGTGTTATTAACATTAAGAGTTATTTACATTAAGTGTTATTTACATTAAGTGTTATTAACATTAAGTGTTATTTACATTAAGTGTTATTTACATTAAGTGTTATTAACATTAAGTGTTATTTACATTAAGTGTTATTAACATTAAGAGTTATTTACATTAAGAGTTATTTACATTAAGAGTTATTTACATTAAGAGTTATTTACATTAAGTGTTATTTACATTAAGTGTTATTAACATTAAGAGTTATTAACATTAAGAGTTATTAACATTAAGAGTTATTTACATTAAGAGTTATTAACATTAAGAGTTATTTACATTAAGCAACAGTATTGGATTACACGTTTTTTTCCTTCCGATATCCGATCCAGTGATTTGGGCCAATATCTGACCGATACCGATACAGAGTATCGGATCGGTGCCAGCCCTAATTAAAACTGTCAATTAAATTGCACCATATACTTTTTTCCTTCACACGTCCTACAAATTAGTCTTTTCACTCTTTACAGTGCAGTTTATATACTTACATATTATAAGTAATATTCTGGCTGCATCACAAACCAAATCCTATATTCACGTGTGCTACTGAGTGTGTAACTATAGCTTATCTATTTTATTTATTAGGATTTTACCATCATGTTTTACACACTTTGGTTACATTCATGACAGAACAGGTAATTCCTGGTTAAACAAGATTTATTAGTTTAGATTTAATGTTTGTTTGTTAATTTATTAGGATTTTAACGTCATGTTTTACACTTTGGTTACATTCATGGCAGAAACGGTAGTTACTCGTTACACAAGGTTCATCAGTTCACAAATTTTAGCGTCAAACACAGTCATGGACAATTTAGTATCTCCAATTCACCTCACTTGCATGTCCTTTGGACTGTGGGAGGAAACCGGAGAACCCGGAGTAAACCCACACAGACACAGGAAGAACATGCAAACTCCTCCACCTGGGGATCAAACCCAGGACCTTCTTGCTGTGAGGCAACCGTGCTACCAACTTAGACCAGATTTAATTTCAAACACAGTCATGAACAATTTAGTATCTCCAATTCACCTCATTTGCAGGTTTTTGGACTGTGGAAAGAAACTGGAGCTCCTGGAGGAAACCCACGCAAACACGGGGAGAACATGCAAACATTACACAGAAAGGACCCAGACCGCTCCACCTGAAAATTGAACCCAGGACCTTCTTGCTGTGAGGTGACCGTGCTACCCAGCAAGCCACCGTGTAGCCTTAGTGTGTAACTAAACCATTCAAAATGCCTCAATAAAACAATACTATTTAACACTAGGGATGTAACGATGCACCACAAGACAGTTAAAAATCGATTCACATGTGTAACGATTCAAATGGGTTCACATGTATAATGAATCGATATTCACTTTAAACAGCAGAGGGCACTGGCACTATTCACCTTGCCTGGTTGACGTCACTACAGGGTTGCCAGGTTCGGATTTTTCCAGCCAAATTTATTTATGTGAGGACACTTTCTTTATTTGTATTATTTATCTATTTATTTAATGTTGGATTAATTTAATTTAATTTCTTTTTTTTTTTTTTTTTACACAAAAAGGGAAATGTGCAGCATTGTTTTGCATAGTTTGGACCTCCCTCGGAAATAAAATGGCATTCATTATTTAAATAAATAAAAGATAAGCACAACTACAGTAATTTTTTTTATTTTTTAAGGAAAAATAATAAAAGAAAACGGTCATAATTTGTCTTCAATTTCATTTTGTTTAAAAAAATAAAATAAAATCTGGAAAAAAAATCGTATCGTGAACCCAGTATCGTGAATCGCATCGCGGGCAGAGTGTTCCCCACACTCTGTGATCACACTGTGCAAGGTTCAAATGCTTACGTATGTGCACACACTTTTTAAATAGCCATTTGCCGCTGCTACTGTGCATAGCTCTGAGGCATAGAAGCACATGCCCAGGTCTTGGTGGATAGCCGAGGCCAGGTGCTCCTCCACCAACTCGCTCTTCTCTTCCGAAATGCGTTTTCAGTCAGTCATTTTGCAGCACACATGGAAAAGCCATTGCGGGGGGGAGAATGTTCCCTTCCTGCCGGCTAGGTTCTTGGACAGGCGCTTCTGCCTGTATTCCCCCAACACACCGCTCACAGGAAACACACCATTTTTACAAAAGAGGGGGAGGAAAGCTCAAAACCAGGGATTTAAAAGCCTACAATGTTAGATGTAGTCAACCTGAACTGAGATCCAAAAGGGACCAGGAGCATATCCTGTCATCTCTTCACAATGATGATTTAGACCCCAAATAGATGATGGCACAAACAGCAAAGCTGGGTACCTCCAATAAAAGAAGGGACAGACCAGCTGTGGAAAGGCTTTGGCTTTAGGTGTGGGTGCTTGAATGGCACCACAATTAATTGTTCAAGATCACTAGCTCAGGCCAAAGCATATCCATAGCCATGCTAATTGGTCCTGCTTTCTGTCTAACTGTGATTACCTCTAACTTCTAATTTAAAGCTACCTGAGCCAATTAAGGCGATCTGTAAGTTACATATAACTGATTGAGTATAACTGAAATGTCAGTGCGTAAAGGCCAAGCTGAACACCCGTGATCTTCAATCCCTCAGATGGCACTGCATCAAGAACCGCCACTCAACAATAGCTGATATAACCACATGGGTGAGGGATTACTTTGGCAAACCTTTGTCAAGCACTACAATACAGAGTTACATGCACAAATGCCACTTAAAACTTGACTATGCAAAAAAGAAGCCTTAAGTTAACTATGTCCAGAAGCAGCGTCGACTTCTCTGGGCTCAGAGGCATCTAGGATGGACCATTACACAGTTGAAATATGTATTGTGGTCAGATGAATCAGCATTCCAGGTCTTTTTTTTTTTTTTTTTTTTTTTAAATGAACGCCGTGTGCTCTGGACCAAAGACGGCAAGGACCATCCAGACTGTTATCAGCAACAAGTCCAAAAGCCAGGGTCTGTCATGGTATGGGGTTCGTGTCAGTGCCCTTGGCAAAGATCATTTACACTTCTGTGATGCAGCATTAATGCAGAAAAGTACATTGAGATCTTAGAGCAACATATGCTGCCTTCAAGACGTCATCTTTTCCAGGGACGTCCATGCACTCTTCAACAAGACAATGCAAAACCACATGCTGCACACATTACAAAGGCATGGCTGGGGAAGAAGAGGGTACGGGTACTGGACTGGCCTGCCTGCAGTCCTGACCTGTCCCCAATAGAGAATGTGTGGAGAATTTTGAAACGAAAAATGCAACAACGACGACCCCTTACTGTTGCACATCTTAAAACGTGTTTGCAGGAAGAATGAGACAAAATAAAAGCTGAAACACTAAATCACTTGGTCTCCTCGGTGCCAAAACGTCTTTTAAGTGTGGTGAAAAGGAATAGCAACATTACAAAGTGGTAAATGCTTTACTGTCCCAACTTTTCTTGGAATGTGTTGCAGGCCTGAAATGTAGGAATGGATGTTTATTAATAAATGAAATAAAGTTGACCAGATAAAACATGAAATATCTCAGGTTCATCCTGCCTCTGTGGTTTTTATTATTTGCATTTTCCATGCTGTCCCAACTTTTTCTGATTTGGGGTTGTATAAACACATTTTGAATGTGATGCCTGCAACACTGGAACTCTAGGGCAGAAGCACCACAGTGTTACTTTCCTATTCATTACACTTTTTGATTGTTTGGTAACTGAGACTTATAGCATGCCATAAGTTTTTACTACTAGACAGATCTGGACTGCAAACAGGCCAGTCAAGCACATGTGACGTATTCCTGTATATTCCACCACGTCGAGGGTACCTTATCACACATGCAAGACCCCCATGATGCGGGCACTGATGCTGCCTCATACCATGACAGATGGATGGTACATTTCCAAACTCAATGTTTGAATTATAAGCTAATATTTATACTCATCTAACCACAGCACATGTTTTTACTGTATTTTAGTTCCTCTGTTATGAACTTGGGCCGATCTAAACCTGTGACTCTTTATTTATAAGTGACTATTCCTAAGTACCTACAGACACAACCATGAAAAAACCAAGCTGTTATATGAATCAGTTTCAGGTCACCATTAATCCAATCTCTCTGGATCTCTGAAATTAGAGATCTAACCAAAAACAAGACCACCATAAAAAGAACATTCCTACAGTTTTGGATAGCTGACATGTTTAGGTTGTGTGGCCTTGCAGAACCCCCCAGCTCTTAGTGTTCCAGGGTTCAATGATTTTCAAGAGTGTTTAAATGAAAGGAGCACAGCAGAATTCTTTAATGGTTTTACATGCAAATCTGAGATGTAACAGAGCTCCTGGTAGTAAAAAGCCTAGGGCCCACGGCTCAGGAGGCCTCTAAAAACATAAGGCAATACCACACGTACGTTATAGAAACACGGTTTGCCTGAAAGAAGAGAACTGTTGCACATACAGCAGCTCAGCCTTCATCTCAAGCCATTTTATCGCTTTCAATGACAACTTTCTGATAGATCAATAGTAAGGACCATTATTCTACCATTATGCTTCCATTCACAAGTTTTAGCAACTTTTCTTCTACAATGACACTTCTAAACTGCCAAGTTACATCATGGGTTAGAGTAGTCAATCCACCACCTACTGGTATGTTTTAGTGGGCAAGCAAAAAATAGAGCTGCTGTGGACCTAGAGAGGACACACAAAACACCTCATAGGCCACGACAGAACCCAGGTCCTCAAAGTCCATACTGGCATGACTAACATTGTGTACTGGAATCCTTTACTGACCTATAGATCATCCAATCCTAAACAAGGTGGTACACAATCATGCTCTCACAGACAGCAAATATGCAGCAGTCAAATCCCAAATATCTAACTTAACATTTTTAATAATGATATTTATTAATAAAAGGTAAAAAGGGTTACGCAGCAGCCTAAAAGGGTTACGCAGCAGCACTATAGAGCTCAAGGTGAGTGACAGCCAATCAGCATTGGTCACCAGAGTGAAATTGAGTTTATCCAAATTAGGATGCAAAAAAGAAGAAATTATTAATAATACAAATAATACATAAGACTGCACTGTCCATGCCCTTCAAACCACCAGCGAGTCCATATTGCACTCCTCCTCCCCGATGTACAATTAACGAAATCAGGCTTATGAAGGCATTGTGTTTCTTCACCTCTGAGCCCCCTAAATTATGGCATGACATTCACACTACATAATGTGAGAGTAACAATTACAGCAGTTAACCAATCAAACAAGGCAAACTTGTAGTCTGAGATCTCAGCAGCAGACAGATTTACCAAAACCTCACGTCGTAAGCCGCTCAGGTGGCGCAGCGGTAAACGCTAGCGCACCAGAGTTGGGTTTCTAGATACATCGTATCGAAACTCAGCTCTACCTTTCCGACTGGGTTGGGCGGCAGTATGAACAACGTTTGGCTGTTGTTCAGGTTTAGGGGTAGAGTCGGAGCATAGGTCCTCATAACTGGTGCGACTGCGGCCCCTGCTGGTTGAATGACGGCGCCTGCACAGAGCTGAGGAATAACATTGAGGGGGGTGTGACCCTCCGTGCGCAGTGTCTCTCGGTGTATGAACTTGGCTCGTGCAGGTGAAAAATGCAGGCTGTACTGATTGCGTGCCGGAGGGGGCGCAAGTCAGTTGAGTGGCGTCCTCAGTCAGCGGCAAAAGGGTCGAATCAGTATAGAGGACACAATCAGGGTAATTGGACATTACTAAAATAGGGATAAAAAATTGGGGGGGAAAAGTGGGAAAAAATAGATAATTAAAAAAAAAAAACTCACATTGTCCACCTGGCAGTGGTCACTCTGCGGTTAAGGTACTGGGTGAGTAATCAGAAGGCTTAAGCCCAAGCACTACTACATTGCTATTGTTGAGATCGACCCCTAGAGCTAGGCACTTAACTCTTTATTGCTTTGGTTCAGTTGATTCAATCACAACTAAGCAGCTTTGGATAAAAGCGTCTGCTAAATGCTGTAAACATTAAATCTGAAGGGTTACATACCTGTGCAGATGCCAAAGGTGTTACATTTTGTATTTTTTTTTTTTACAATTTTCCCCCAATTTTGTCCCTAACCTAGTCGTATTAAATTACCCTGATTGCATTTCACTTGCCCTCTACCGATACTACAATCCACTGCTGACTGAGGAGTGCCCCCTCCGACATGTGTGCAGTACCGACTGCATCTTTTCACCTGCATGAGGCGAGTTCATATGCGGATCAGCTTTGTGTACGAACAGCCACACCCTGGTCGATGCATTATTCCTCAACTCTGCGCAGGCGCCATCAATCAGCCAGCAGAGGTCGTACTTGCATCAGTTATACTTTCCCACCCTGTGTGAACAACAGCCAATCGTTGTTTATGTAGCCGCCCAGCCCAGCAGGATGGCAGAGCCGAGATTCAAAACGATGTGTTCGAAATCACAGCTCTGGTGTGCTAGTGTATTTAACCTCTGCGCCACCTGAGCAGCAACAACATTCATAGCAGTAGGGAAATCATTTACCAACTTTTAAACACTCAGCATAATGTCAATATACATTTGACATCAGCGTAACATGTTTCCACTGTTCATATAATCAAAAAGTATTTACATATGAGAATCTAGAATAATAGGCAGAATAGAATAAGCAGGACATAGGTTCAGGCTTTAGTAAATGCAGACATCGGTTAAATAAACTTAGTTTAGTTAAGGTCCCAGACTTACCTCTTCATCTGACGTGTCATGCTCGTACTCATCCACCTGAGCGGTAATATTCTGGCCACTCTTTTCATCTGCTGCTTCATTCTCTTCTGACTTCTCTTCTAAACTCTTCTTCTGCTTTTTCTTCACCAGCTTTTTCTTCTTTGCTGATTGTTTCTCAGTCTAAAGAGAAAATAAAATCCAATTTTAACAATAAAAATAACAGAACATGTTATTGTAAATCCACGTTCTTTCAGGTAAAGTGCAAATCAGAATCTTAAGATATAATGTGTCCTCAGAGGGCACCATTGTGCACAAATGTTTAGAAGTGCAGATGTGCATCTACAGCTGGGATTCAGGTCTGTGTCTCAGATATTTTGCTGACTTGCAGCTAGAAGTCCTGTAGATTAAACAAGCCAGGCTCAGATGTGAGGAAGGACAATAGGACTTTTTATTTGGACCTAATCTCCAATGCTTCCCCTATTTAGGTTCCTCTATACTCAGGGGTTGCCACAGTGGATCTGGTCTTCATTCCAGACTTGGCAGTTTTTATGCTAGACACACTACCTGACACAACCCTCCTATTATTATCCAGGCTTTGGAATGGCACCGAGAGTGCATTTCCCAATGGCTAGGCAGTTTTGGCCACCCCCTTGAACATTAACCAATCGTGTCTGTGCAGATGCCTGACCGGTCAATAGCACAGCTGAAAATTCAAACCCTGAATGCTTCGTGTTGTGTCATTTAACTATTTTCACTACAATTGACAGCTTCATTAATACCCACAGCTTGAACTTCATTGTGCTTGGTAGCATAATCAGTTGCCAGTTGTGCCACCTAGTGACTTTTCTAAGACTACAGTGCCAGAAAAAAACAGAAACCTATTTGGAAATAAATGTTAGACTTCTCAATGATTTTGTCTCTGGGCTGAACAGTTGCTGTATTAAGGTTAATTACATTTTAGTTAGACATTAAAACTGCCATTTTACCAGCTGAATGGGTGTTTCTAGGCAAACCTGACATCTGGCAAAAAGCCAAGACATTAAAAGTCATTTTATTTATTCGTTTTTTTCTCCCAAACTAGACCCCTAACACATCTACACGTCTAATCGGACAAGTGTGTAATAGCTGACCACTTCTTTTCTCCTGCACAAGGCGGGTTCACACAGGGATCAGGATTATGTATGGAGAGTCACGCACTGCTCTCCATTATTCCCTGTGATCAGCAATAACATTTAAACCACCTCCTTGTTTCTACACTCATTGCCCATTTTATCAGCGCCACTTACAATATAGAAGCACTTTGTAGTTCTACAATTACTGACTTTAGTTCATCTGTTTCTCTACATACTTTATTTAGCCTGCTTTCACCCTGTTCTTCAATGGTCAGGACCCCCACAGGACCACCACAGAGTAGGTATTATTTAGGTGGTGGATCATTCTCAGCACTGCAATGACACTGACATGGTGGTGGTTGTGCTGGTATGAGTGGATCAGACACAGCAGTGCCGCTAGAGTTTTTAAACACCTCACTGTCACTGCTGGACTGAGAATAGTCCACCAACCAAATATATCCAGCCAACAGCGCCCTGTGGGCAGCGTCCTGTGACTACTGATGAAGGTCTAGAAGATGACCAACTCAAACAGCAGCAATAGATGAGCGATCGTCTCTGACTTTACATCTACAAGGTGGACCAATTAGGTAGGAGTGTCTAATAGAGTGGACAGTGAGTGGACACTGTATTTAAAAACTCCAGCAGCGTCATACCAGTGTCACTGCAGTGCTGAGAATCATCCACCACCTAAATAATACCTGCTCTGTAGTGGTCCTGTGAGTGTAGAAACAAGGAGGTGGTTTTAATGTTATGCCTGATCGGTGTGGATGGATGGATGGGTAGATAGATAGATAGAATTAACAGTGATTAATAGCACCACTGCAAATTGTCCAGACAAAACTAGTGCATTCCTCTACTGCATGCTGTAGTACATGTCAGCTACATGCTGACACCCCAACCAGAGAGTACACTGTTAAAGTGACATGATCGTGACAAGCAACCCCAGTCTCCCACACATCAGGCATCACCAATAGTGTATGTCGAGCACTCAACCAAGCTGGCGGTCTCAGATGTTTTAAAAACAGGCGCTTTGCGGATTGTATGTCTGACCAGTATTGTACTGTATCACAATGCCTCATCCTTCCGATCCTCCCTTAATATTGCAACATTCAAATCAAGCTGAGCAATATGCATTGAAAAGTCCTGACTTCCATTTTCATGACCTTAATTCCAGTTCAGCATGGCAGCTTGAGTGTGTGTGATGTTTTACTACACAAACTTCATCTGAATGATTTACACAAGTGCCTAAAAAAACAGTATTCAGGCAGAGAGGATGCAGATGAAAGCCCGAGCCGCTGACCTTCATTTACCATACCCTTGCTCAGAGAGAGCGGAGCCGCCGAGGTACTCTTAAAAGGAACTATTTGAGCTCCGACAGGTCCCGAGAGTTAGCGAGGGGCAGGCGAGGAACCTTTGTTAATTTATAGCTTCTGGGAGTCCCGATATCTTTTGGAACGCGGCATTAAGTGAAACACTTCCTCCCTGATGTCTAGTTAAATCCACATCAGGCTAGCTGTGCTGTTTAAACCGAATGGCCTCTGGAAACCTGAGGGACTGATTTTTTTTAAAAACTTGTCCTGAAGAGTTAAACACAAGGTAAAGCCTTGTATAGACTTGAAAAGAAAAGAAAAAGGGAGAATCCTGCATGCTGTATTTTTAAAATGCAAACAAAGCAATAAAGTACAGAAGATTATCATTTTCTTGCATAAATACAATGAAGTAGATATAGATTTATAGCCAACTTATTCTTGGTGGTTTGGAGTAGACAACAACATTGAAAAGCTTGACTCTAAATCACACAGTAGTTATACAGTACTAAGAATTAGCATTTTGAATTTCCTTTTAAAATAAAGGGTGGGGGGGTATTCCAAGAGGTACAACCAGAAACGACGTGTCCTCTTAAATCATTCAGCTGTGTTTTAAAACCCCTGCTGCTATACTTAATCATTTTCTTAATACACCACAGGCTAGTGCAGCCATGCAGCGAATTATAGCATATACGATTTGGTATCGCTTTTACGCCGAATGCCCTTTCTGATGCAACTCTTCTATTCATCCATGCTTAGGACTGGCACTAAGGGTGCATCGATACACTGTTTGGCTTAAGTGTTTGGACACCTGACTTGAGCTTGCTGGACACCCCATTTAAAAAACAAATAGTATGCCGCTCAGTCGGCGCAGCGGTAAAAACACACGCTGGAACCAGAGCTGGGATCTCGAATACATCGTATCGAATCTCGGCTCTGCCTTGCCGGCTGAGGCTGAGCGGCCACATGAACAACGATTGGCCTGTTGTTCATATGGGCGGGACTAAGCCGGATATGGTCTCTCTCGCTCATGACTGGTGCAATTACGACCTCTGCTGGCTGATTGATGGCGCCTGCACAGAGATGAGAAAAGAGGCTGCACTGCACTCGTCAAAGTGTACGCGATAAGATGCATACGGCATGCTGCCCACGTGTCGGAGGGGGCGTGGGTTAGCTTCGTTCTCCTCAATCAGGGCGGGGATCGGCATTGGTGGAGAGGAAGCATGATGCAATGGGGCAATTGGATGCGCTAAAAGGGGGAGAAAAAAGGGAGAAAATGCATAAAGAAAAAATATATAAAACAAATAGTATTAAAGTGACATCTGTGTGATCTTTTCTGCAATGACAACCACCACTCTTGTGAAAAGGCTTTTTACAAGACTAGGTACGTCTGTGGGAATTTGTGCCTATTCAGTCAAGCAGTTGTATGGTTAGACAATGAAGTTGATCAGGAAACCTCAACTGATGTTCCGATTCATTCCAAAGCTCAGTCCAGTAGGGCACTTTAATAGCTCTTTAGTAGTTTCTTTAAACTAACATTTTCTTACTGTCTTAATGCCTATAGTATGCTGAAACAGAAAAGGGCATTCCCTAAACTATTGCTGAAGAGTTGAAAGAATATAATTTCCTTCATATAACTGATTTATTTCCTGTTTCCTGTTGTGGCGAAAACACATTAATTCAAAAATAGAAGAGATGCCCCGATGTATTTGTCCATACAGTTTATATGCCCCACTCATGGCATTCATGTAATGCCACGCACGTTCTGTATTTATAAGCTCAGTCTGGGATTCAAACCTAGGAACTCAGGAACTGCTGTTTTCAGCAGTGTGGCTCTTATCATTACACCACACAAGCTCATACTCCTTTGGAAATAGGAGGCCATGCCAAAGTTTAATGACATTATACAACATTTAACATTCCACACCATCAGATTACTAATCTGATGCTGAATGTAATGTTTTAAACTTAACTTAAAGGGTTAAAAGTAATAAAGGTTTAATTTGACAAATATTTCAATCAGTAAATAGAAGAAAAAGGGAAGAAGAAATCCTTAAAATACCAAAACAAGTCACCTACAAGTGTATGGAAAGTCACCTATAACTGTATCTCCTCCACCACTGCAGAACCCTATCCTGAATGAGGAGGGTTGCACGCAACACATAACCCCTCTGACACGTGTATAGTAGCAAACCACCTCTTTTCACCTGCAAGAGGCTGTGTTCACATGTACAGAAAGTCACACACTGATCTCTATTATTAACTGCCAGCAGAGGCCGCAATTGCAGCAGAAATGAGGAACTCCTTCAGCCTACTCTTCCTTACACCTAGTTCACACTACACGATTTGGTCGGCGCTAGATTTGCCGGCTCGGGAGCAACTCTGCGTTCGCTCGGCGATCGAAACTCGGCTCTCAATCACTATGTGTGAACTACTCAACAACTCCGAGCGGCTCGGAGACCGAAGCGAGATTTCTAGCATGTCAGATATCTGAAACAGAGTTGCCCGACTGGCAATGAGTGCTATGTCGAACAGCCAATGAGAACGCAAGATACGGTGTGAGGGGAAATACAGGGGAGGAGTGTAAAAAGGTGGGACTGGGGCATAATATAGTTTATATCAGAATACATCGGCGCACACACACGTTTTACAGTATTTCTGACCTTATCGTTCTCTACTATACAAAACTCCAACGTTGCATTGCAAAAATATTTATTAACCTCCAACTCACTATAGAACAATCCACACTGCTCCTATTTTTCCTCCTTGATTTTACGCTGCACATCAGCACACAAACTTTGATCGCTCGCTACTTGTTGACGTGCATTTTTGGACGTGGAATCATTAAACTCTGTCACTTCTCACATTTGTTTTCGTGACAGAACGTAGTTTGGGAGACCAGAGAAGCTCGCCTGCGATTCCAGTTGGTGATAGATCATGTAGTGTGAAACCCCCTATCGCTGATCAGTCGTGTAGTGTGAAATACACACCGACTTGAAAGACTCCCGATTACAAGAGATCCAGTCGTGTAGTGTGAACTGTACAGCAACCTGACGACTTGGAAAGTCGTGTAGTGTGAACTTGGCATTAGACATAGCCAATCATGTCTGTGTAGCCACCCAGCTATAGCGCATAGATTAATAGAGCTGATATCTGAAGTTAACTTAAGGTCTTAGCAGTAGTGGGTTAGCATAATCGACTTCTGTGCCACATGAGCGCCTTTCAAAGAGCAGCTACTGATATTACCAAACGACTGGCTTCCTCTGCCGTTATAAATGCTCACTGGGATTTAGGACAGGTTTCATTCTTAACCCCATGTTAGCTGCTACGGCTATTATTATGGCTGAAGAATAGTAAGGTAGACTGGGTAAAAAGTAAACTGGGCTAAAACTGATAATGGTTTTATTTGAAAGATTGGTACACATTCTCATCATTAAAACACCATGTCATAGACAAGTTGCCTACAGATTTAATTTATGTAGAATCTGATTACGTTCTCCACTCACTGATTGCACCACACCCTGATTTATGATGAGAAACCGGTGCACTTATTTTTTTCCTCAGCAACCCGTGGAAACATTCGCATGGACGAAATCAAAAATTCGTGTACGCAGCACTTTGCTGGCAATTGTACGTACACGGTTATACATATGGTCCCAGGTGTTAGATTTGGACTGGGACAGGGGTTCTGCAAAAGCAGGACTGGTGCCCACTGTTTCAGATCGCAGATCATTTCTGCTTATCCATTCTGACCACTCAGATTTACATTTGTCTTAACATGAATTCTTTCCTGGTTTAGTTTATTCCTTTTTTAAATCAGCTGAGTATAAATATATCTAAATAAATTTTTGCTGTGAGGGCTGTAATAAATAGTCTTTGCTGCGAGATGAAAACGGAGCAGGGAAAGTTGTGAAACAAACGCCCAAGGCAACACGCTCTCTTTAAAAGTCTGAACAGCTATAAATTATTTAAAACTGATGCAGTCTGGAGCCAGCGAGCTTCAGGACATCCGTTTCAAATCTGAGGTGCTCTAGTGGCCTTTTGAGCAAGAACACACACACACACACACACCTACGCATCCAACGACATGCCAGGTAAGCATACACACACAGCCGTGTTGGCTGACAGTCCCGAGATCCCAGATTTCCGATTTGCTTCCTACGAACTGTTGATGAATTTATGACCGAGCCACTCATCAGGACCAACACCAATGTCTACTACTGCACCCAATCAGGGAAGCTTCTCAAATTCAGGAGGTCGCTCGAAGGCGAACTCCATTAATCCACCCTTTCCGCCCCCGGTCGGGCCCTCGTCCGACCCAGGCAGTGGAAGCAGACCAGACATGTCTGAAGTGGCACTGGTGCGTGGGAGTGCAATTTTGGAGAAAATGAAGGCTTCTTGGTAAGATGAACCCCATCTCGCCTTCCCACCCACTCACCCATCATGGATACGGCCGCGGCTGGATCAGAGCCACCTCTGCGGCAGCAACTCTCCCAAGGGTTATAAAAGTTCTCCAGCAGCTGTATTAACTCCCGCCTGGTGTGCATTAGGATCCAGACCAATGAGGCGAGAGAGGAAAAACAAAAGAAGAGCTAGATGAATTAAAAAGCTGAAACTAGAACAATGCAGTCTGACTGGCTCAGACTCCAGACACAAAACTTTTCAAGTTTAGGATGTTCAGGAAGCAATCACCAATGTGACAATTATTCTGTCCCCAACGTTCAACAACCTGTCTGTGTTTCCAAAAACATAACGTCCGCTTATATTTTAAAGAAGGAAAAAGATGTTTTATATAAAGTTGAAAGAGGATTTGAGAAAAAAATCTATTTAGCATTTTTCTTAAATGTAAAACATAATGTAATGGTTCCATTACAAATCTTAAAATATCAGCCAAAGAGTTTGAGTGAAATGCTGGATAAAATAAATTAATAAAAAAATTAAAAACATTTTAGACCTTTTATATGGTATATTCTGCTGTAATGACAGCTGCACTGGAGCTGGCACCGACACCCTAGTTGTATCATCTAGACCAGTGTTTCTCAACCTTTTTTCAGTCACGGCACCCTTTAAAAGTATGCAAAATCTCAAGTCACCCCAGTCTGAAATGTATTAAAAAACTTACACTCTGCATCCCTCTGACTGCTAACACACACACCATAAGGTGTCATTTAGGGAGGGAGGGGTAAACGTGACTTACTTTTAATGGGAAACCTGAGCCTGGGATGATGCACACAATCGCCCTATTCTGGCAGGGATGAGAGGCAGACACGGAGCTCCTGGTCCAGAGCCCTCAGTCGCTCCCTGTACTTGTTCTTGATGTAAGTTACGCTTGAAAAGCTCAGTTCGCACCATGAACGAATCAGATTTAACATAATTAAACAAGTTTATAGTTTATTTCTTAATTATTTGTCATTATACTAAGAGCACTGCTTCTTTTCTGCATGTTCTCTCTGTAGCTCGGTTACGGCTCTCTCAACTCAAACTCAAAAGAAGCTTTATTGGCATGACAAAGACATTCATATTGCCAAAGCAAGTTAGAGAGAAATATTAAAAATAACAATAAGAAAGAACAAATATATACAAAACAGTTACATCTGCAAAAAAATATAAAATAGAATAAAATATTAATAAAAACAGTGCAAAATAGTAACAATAAAAATTATAATATTTACAGTAATGATCAGTTTGTGTGTGTCTCTCGCGCTCTCTCTCTGTGTGTGTGTGTGTGTGTGTGTGTGTGTGTCTCGCTCTCCGCTCTCTGTTTTCGGATTTGAATTTTGACAATAAACATCTCTTATTATGACTGATTAATTCCCTCTACTGATGGAACCGGACTGGGTGGATTACAGTCTGAACGGCGCAGATATAAAAATATATATAGCGGCTCCCAGAGGCACGACTCGGTTCCTTTTGTTTATTTTAAAGAGCCGTTCAATAGAATCGGATCGTTCGCGAACGACTAATCATTATCAGAATATTTTCGAGGGCACCCCTGACGAAACCAGACGGCACCCCGGTTGAGAAAGGCTGATCTAGTTGTTTCCAATTATCCATCTCCTCTACGGTGATCGGTGTATAATATAATTTATAATTCCATTTGGTTTTCCGTTTAGATACAGCCGGTGAGCCGAGCCGAACTTTTAGGCAGTTAAAACATCTTAATGGACTAGGAATATTTAAGTCAACTGTGACTCCTAAGTATCCTATTAGGATTTTTAGAAGGTTAAAGTCTTTCGATTATCCAATCCAGCATTCTGATTGTAATTCATTTCACATTCATTACTCCTCCTTTCACAAGTTCTGTTGCTATTTCCTCCTCAAGTACACCATCTAGATCTGGTTCGAATGTCTCCTTTGCCGCCGTTTAGTAGAAGGTGAAGGAGGGCTTTCATATTTTTCTGCCAACTGGGTTAAGCAGAGGAGTTGGGTCTTTTTAATGCATTTGACTAGAATCTGATCAGATCTCGGTTTTTTAACATCCTTCACTGAACCAGCAATACCTGTGACGCCACTGAGGATGGCAAATGTGAAGCGCTCAGTCAGTGAAAATTCAGAAGACAGATTCTAGATTGATGAACCTTTCCCAGTCATGGTATGTCATGGATGAAGACAGAGGGGTCAGGTCCAGGTCTTCAGCTACAAGTTTTCTTTTAGGGTTTAGTTTACATATTTAAAAAGCAAAGATTTATCATGTCTACTTCCTGCCTACTTTAAAATCCAACAAGTGAATACTCAGAGCCACAGAAACCCAGCATGTAAGTACCAGGGATATAGAAACGATATAGTCTATGATATACTCGAGCAGGCGTTAGATGGTCAATTAACCCTAAGCCAGCGCCATCTAGGAATCTTATAGATGATACCACCTAGAGCACATCCTGACCAGCTGGTTAACTGAAGCAAGCCTGCCCAACTTTGTCTATATGATGTAGGAGCAAAAGCATTGTGTTGGGTCCTGACCAGCTGTTATTGGAGCAAGCCTCCAAAACCTTCTGTCTATATGATGTAGGAGCCAAAGTATTGTGCTGGGTCCTGACAGCTGCAGCTATTAAGGTAGGCTGTGCTGTGTATTGTAGCTTCCACTTATGTTATCATTCAATTTATGAGTGTTATTTAATGACTGCCTTGAAATGTGGCACTTTTCTTTAAAAATCTGTGAAGTCTGTTTCTGAAGTGTGTCTCCCTAATGGCTAGGTTCACATAAGGCCATGCTCCTTCTGTATTTGTGAGCCCTTGGAATTTGTTTAAACGCCTGTGTGGCTCTCCCCATTATGCCAACTGAGTTAAAGGATTGTGCCTGATGGTATTCCACCTTGAATGTTACTTGGATGATACTTTCATCTGCTTTCAAAATGTTAGCAATGTGCCAACAGTAACAATTACATAACACATATTAAGATTAAGCTTAGGTCTTCTAATATGCACACCATTCGAGGTGATTAATTTTACACTTACTGAAAAAAACAGACGTGTAGACCAAATGTTCGAGTCCAGAGAAATAATAGAATGCCCAACATGAGTAAGCTCATTCCCAGTTTTAAGTGTTCAGTGTGGTAATAAAACAAACCTATGCCTGACCCAACAGTTCAAAATATGATACAGCTTTAATATTATGCATAAAGAACTTTATCAAGCCACAATATGGAATAGCTTAGTGACATGAAATAGATTGTATAGGAACAGTATATTCAGAAAACAGTAGTCATGTCCTAAAGCAAAGAAAATTGACAGTACCTGAGGTTTGCTCATAGTTTTGGTGGACGGTTCATCATCATCACTCTTTTCATTATCGTTTTCTTTTGTGAACTCTTCAGCAGAATCTACCTCTGAGTCGTCATCATCACTCTTATCATCACTTCCAGAGTCCTCAAGCCCAGAAAAGACACTCTCCTCACTGTCAGAAATATCTTCATTTTCATCACTGTCATCAAGATGACCTGCCTTACCAAACATGGGGAGCTGAAATATAAACAAAGGGTCATGGTTATATTTTGGAGAGCCATAAACTTAAGGGTTTATGTTTATTTATAAGGATTTTTGTTTGATTGTTTTTTAACGTCATGTTTACATATTGGTCATTCTCATGGCAAGATAGGTACCTGTGTTTAGTTCTAGATGTGTATTATCAGTCCCCGACTCCATCTAATTGTGTCCAATTACCCTGATTGCGTCCTCTATACTGATTCGACCCTTCACCGCTGACTGAGGACGCCTCTCAACTGACATACGCCCACTCCATACAGTCAGTACAGACTGCATTTTTCACCTGCACGAGTCGAGTTCATTCACTTGACGGGCACTGTGTATGGAGGGCCACACCCCCATCAGCATTATTCCTCAGCCCTGCGCAGGTGCCATCAGTCAGCCAGCAGTGGCCGAGATCACACCAGTTATGAGGACCTATGATCCGACTTTCTTACCCTCTAACCCTAAAAAAACAGCCAATGGTTGTTCATGCTGCCGCCCAGCCCAGTCGGAAAGGCAGAGATGAGATTGGATACGATGTATTCGAAGCCCCAACTCTGGTGCGCTAGCGTACTTTACCGCTGCGCCACCTGAGCGGCTGTGTATTATCAGTATTGTATCTTTAAAAAAATTGATCAGAGTCTCCGTTTCGATTTTGTTAAAAATATCAACCATTGTAGTTGGTATTGCAAGTCTTCGTCGTTCTATGTTATATTTTGTGCATTTTGTCAATAAATGTTCAATGGTTATTTGGGTATTACAGTGGTCACATATCGGTGGGTGTTCTCCCTTCACCAGGTGTATATGTGTTAGGCGAGAGTGCCCAATACGACATCTTGTATATGTAGTCTGTTCCAATCTCTTTCCAGCAAGCAGTTTTGGTCGTGTTTGGATGTTGGGGTGGATGTTTATTAGGATTTTTAATGTCATGTTTTACACTTTGGTTACATTCATGACAGAAACGGTAGTTATTCATTACACAAGATTCATCAGTTCACAAGTCTTTTTAATGTCGAACACAGTCATGGACAATTTTGCATCTCCAGTTCACCTCACTTGCATGTCTTTGGACTGTGGGAGGAAACCGGAGCTCCTGGAGGAAACTCACACAGACACGGTCTGAAACATGCAAACTCCACACAGAAAGGTCCAGGACTGCCCGCACCTGGGGATCGAACCCTGGACCTTCTTCCTGTTCCTGCTACCGACTGAGCCACCGTGCCACCCAAGGGTCTATGTTTAACATGTGCTAACAGCAGATATAGCCAAGAAAGATCTTGGTCATTGGCTGTGTTCACATTATTTCTACACAAGTTTCTAGGGGTAGTTGTAGCCTAGCGGTTAAGGTACTGGACTAGTAAGCAGAAAGTCGCTGGTTCAAACCCCACCACTGTCAGGTTGCCACTGTTGGGCCCTTAACCCTCAATTGCTTAGACTGTATACTGTAAGTCGCTTTGGATAAAAGCGTCTGCTAAATGCTGAAAATTTAAATATCCTTGAATTGGCTGTTCCAAATTGTTTGAAGGAATCAATGTGTGGCACCCTGTCCAGGGTTACACAAGATTCTCCACGTTCTCAGTCATGTTAAACATATTAAACTTGTTAAACATAAACCCTTGGGTGGCACGGTGGCTCAGTCAGTAGCAGGAACAGCAAGAAGGTCCTGGGTTCGATCCCCAGGTGCGGGCAGTCCTGGTCCTTTCTGTGTGGAGTTTGCATGTTCTCCACGTGTCTGTGTGGGTTTCCTCCCAGTCCAAAGACATGCAAGTGAGGTGAATTGGAGATGCAAAATCGTCCATGACTGTGTTTGACATTAAAAAGTCTTGTGTACTGATGAATCTTGTGTAACCCTGTCCAGGGTATGTTCTAGCCTCGCGCCCAGGTGGAACCAGAGTCACTGCGACTCTGACCAGGATGAAGCGGTTAATGAACATGACTAAATGCTGTTAGACGGGCATTTTCAATATAATTGCATGAAAGAGTACAGCTTTCTGCATCAGTTCCATCATTGTTACCACTAACTAACCTCATGGAGCAGATCTGAGAGCATGCTCAGTCTATATCAATACAGTTCTGATCAGCTACATTAGCATGAAGTTATTTACTCTGCCCGATCGAGCTTAAATATTAGAGTACTACACAGCATGGTAAATAAGTGCATAAGTAGTTTAAAAAGCATTCGTGTATGTTCGTAGTTGGATGAGCAGCACTGAACAGTTGCACGAGCAGTTGTTGCTAGCAGCTTTAGCACGACACAAACTGTTTTGTTTTATTTAATAGTACAGCTAATTATTAGCATAATAAAACATATATTCCTACTTGTTCCTCGTCCACCTCGGCGATTCTTTTCTTGGATTTAACTTTACTCATGGTGCCGTTTAGCTGGGTTTTACTCCCTGACTGCGGCATGCTGAAGCTCCTGCTGCTGCTGCGTCCACGTGGGTTTGCTAGCAGGTCAGAGTTGAAAGGGGAAAGGCGCTTAAAACGCCGCTTACGGTTTCAAAACAAGGCAACGATGTTTTCTTCTTATAAAGATTTTTGAAGCTAAATTCTGTTAGTAAAATTCTAAAAATATCTGTTCTAGTTTTAATTAAGGATTTACAATATTGGCATACTAGTAAAACGCTTAAAGCACTAAAGGAATTTATTTTTCTAACTTTTATTTGGCGATTAATTCCAATATGTTAACCCACATTTTCATCTAATTTGTCAGTTTATAAGCTTAATGAATTCTCAATATATCTAAAAATATTATTGTTGTTGTTGCTATATCTGACAAATTATGCATAATGCTGAATTCTATTGTAATGCTATTTATTCATAATGCTAAATTATGAATTTGTTTAAACATTATTATTGTTGTTGTTTTGTTTGTTACATAATTGTTATCATTAGTATTATTATATTATTATTAATAATAATTTTATTATAATAACAATAATTAGAATAAGCAGTTACTAAAAATAAATACATTGATAAACACATGTAACATGCATTATTTAAAAAGAATTGTTGATGTTTTATAATAATAATAATAATTATTATTATTATCATTATTATTATTGTTATTATTATTATTTATGATAATAGCCTCAATTCTAATTAGAATAAGCAGTTACTAAAAATAAACACATTGATAAACACCTGTAACATGCATTATTTAAAAATAATGGCTGATGTTTTATTATTATTATTATTGTAATAATAATAATATAAAAAAAAAATAATAATAATAATAATAATTATTATTATTATTATTATTATTATTATTATTTATTATCTATTATAATAAAAGCCACAATGCTAATTTGAATAAAAGCAGTTACTAAAAATAAATACATTGATAAACACCTGTAACATGCATTATTTAAAAATAATGGCTGATGTTTTATTATTAATATTATTGTAATAATAATAATAACACTAATAATAATAATAATAAAAATAATAATAATAATAATAAAATAACAGCAATAAGAATAATTATAATAATAATAATAATTATTATTATTATTTATAATAATAGCCACAATGCTAATTAGAATAAAGCAGTCACTGGAAATAATTACATTGATAAATAAACACTTGTAACATGCATTATTTAAAAATGATGGCTGATGAATTCTTCTTCTTTTTATTATTATTATTATTATTATTATTTATAATAATAGCCACAATGCTAATTTTAATAAAGCAGTTACTAAAAATAATTACATTGACAAATAAATACTTGTAACATGCATTAGTTAAAAAATGATGGCTGATGAATTCTTTATTATTATTATTATTATTATTATTATTATTATTATTATTATTTATCATAATAGCCCCAATGCTAATTAGAATAAAGCAGTTACTGAAAATAATTACATTGATAAATAAATACTTGTAACATGTCTTATTTTAAAATGATGGCTGATGGTTTCTTCTTCTTTTTCTGCTTTATCTTATTATTTTTAATAAATTTAATAATAATAATAATAATAATAAATATTGCATGAATAATTATTTATTAAATAAATCATAACCAGTAAACATATACACAGTCCTTTTACATAATTTTATCCAATACATTTTGCTGGGGTGAACTTTTACATCCCTACTGCTCACAAACAAAAACATGACTGACTCATGTTCAGGCTCCACCTGGAAACACCGGCCATGAGGCAGTAATACCCTGGACAGGGGGTCACTTCATCACGCCCTGCAGGCTGATAGTGGACTTACCCGAGCGAACATGGCTCCTGTCGCAATGGCAAACGCGATCTACTGCTGTAGTTCACATTCTAACCACTAGAGACACGTGTTTCTTACAGTTGGTGATTGAAACTTGCAGGCTTACACAATATTAGTGTTAATTGGTCAGGTAGAATTATTTTGAAGTTAGGGGTTTCAGTGGTAGCTCATGATAGTGTTTTTAATGAAAGTTCTTCATGTAGATTTATGTAATTCAGACTTATTTGGGGATTTGGAAGAGAGAGCGTGTTCTTGTTGGTGACGTCGGTGGAAGGCGCCGGACGGGGACGCACCGTGTTGCTACTTGCTGCGCAGTTGAGCGAAATGTCGAAACGGTGGAAATTTCTACCTTTTATTTTCTCTCACAATAACACACAGCGTAGCTGCGAACTGAATTAAATAACACGGACTAGAAAGCGGTGCGTTCCCGAAGCGAAGTGTTGCTGACAGCACAACCTGAAGTTAGTTAAACCACAGTGAAGTTAGGTTAGCTAACACGCTAAGCTGGTGCGCTCGGTCTGGCTGCTCTGTAGCTAACGGTCATAAAGCTACAAGTTAGATACAGTTTGTTTTAAATATGGAGCTTCACACCAGCGGTTCAGGAGGAATGATGGTGACGGCGAGTAATGTCCCTGCTTTTCTTACTAAACTGTGGACGCTGGTGGAGGATCCTGAGACCGATCCTTTAATCTGCTGGAGTCCTGTAAGTTCATGCAGCTTTTAGCTTACTAGCTTAGCATAGCGATGCTAATGGATACGTTCATGTAACGTTCCTGGCTGCTTACTAATCACCAGCTGTCTGTGCATACTTAACGTTTTAATTTGTATTTTCTTTCAGCTTATTATGAATGTCATATTGTTTTACATCTTATCCAGACAGATTGTTTTAATTAATTTGCACATCTAAACTTAAACAATTGATACATTGCTAAGCTTAGTTAATGAATCTGTTGATGCATGCTCAATAATCCAGGTACACAAATCCACAAAGTTGAATCAGTTCATCTGGACACAAGCTTGTTGTAGAGATACGTTTTGCCACTCATTCCGAGTGGCTTCTTCAGTCTGAGCTGGTGGTGGATACCCCAAAGTAAATGTAAGGAACACTGCATTTTTATTTTATTTGCATTTTCCATACTGTCCCAACTTTTTCTGATTTGTGGTTGTTTCTGGATGTTGCGAGCACAGTCACCGCCTTCCTTTACACTCAGCAGGAACAGCATTGCTGTCATGGCAGCCTTAAACGACCATCTCTGAACCAGTGAGGGGGCCTGAGAGTACATCTCTCACCATCTTACAGCGCCGTAATAGGAGCTATACCCCAATCATGTGTGAAAGACACACATGACCATTGTAATTAATGCTTATTGTGATTTGCATATGGACCTGATCACCGGTTCCATTGTTATGCAGTGGACGGTGATCAGTCGTCATGCAAATCGGCTGCATATAAGGTTCAGCTCAGACTGAAGAAGTCACTCGGATTGAGTGGCGAAACGTATCTCTACAACAAACTTGTGTCCAGATGAACTGATTCAACTTTGTGGACTTAGTTAATGAAGTTTATTTAAAGTGGAATAGTCACATTTGAGCATTTGTAGTAGTAGACAAGGCTTTAATGCATTCGTTGTTCCTTTAAACCTTCAATTACAGAAAGGCACATTAAAAATGTCTTATGAATGTTAGACACTGTAATGTTGTCAGTCCTGTTTTATGAATAGGTTAAGAAACTAATAATAAGGTAAAGATCCTCACCCTTCAGTTCAGTGTGAGGTAGAATAAAGTCTAATAATACAACCCCATTTGATTGCAGACAGGATGAACCTGAGATATTTCATGCTTTATCTGCTCAACTTCATTAAATTTATTAATAAACATCCATTCCTGCATTTCAGGCCTGCAACACATTCCAAAAAAAGTTGGGACAGTAAAGCATTTACTACTTTGTAATGCTGTTATCCCTTTTCACTACATTTAAAAGACGTTTTGGCACTGAGGATACCAAGTGATTTAGTGTTTCAGCTTTTATTGTGTCCCATTCTTCCTGCAAACACGTCTTAAGATGTGCAACAGTACGGGGTCGTTTATTTCAAAATTCTCCACACATTCTCCATTGGGGACAGGTCAGGACTGCAGGCAGGCCAGTCCAGTACCCGTACCCTTTTCTTCCACAGCCATGACTTTGCAATGTGTGCTGCATGTGGTTTTGCATTGTCTTGTTGAAATTTTCATGGACGTCCCTGGAAAAGATGACGTCTTGAAGGCAGCACATGTTGCTCTAACATCTCAATGTACTTTTCTGCATTAATGCTGCCATCACAGAAGTGTAAATGACCTTTGCCAAGGGCACTGACACAACACCATACCATGACAGACCCTGGCTTTTGGACTTGTTGCTGATAACAGACTGGATGGTCCTTTTCGTGTTTGGTCCGGAGCACACAGCGTCCATTGATTACAATCATCTGTTTGGAATCACATGGAGTCACACACACCCTTAATTGTCCCCGTCCCAGCTTTTTTTGGAATGTGTTGCAGGCCTGAAATGCAGGAATGGAGGCAGTTGAGCAGACAAAACATAAATTATCTCAGGTTCAAACTGTCTGCAATCAAATAAAAGTCAAAGTAAATGTAAGGAACACTGCGTTTTTATTTTATTTGCATTTTTCATACTGTCCCAAACTTTTCTGATTTGGGGTTGTAAGTTTTTGGATGTTGCAAGCACAGTCACTGCCAATTTCCTTTACACTCAGCAGGAACAGCATTGCTTTCATGGCAGCCTTAAATCCAGCCATTAAATCAGGAAAGGGTTTATTGTTATGGTAGCGGTAGTTATGATGTAATCAGAATAGTTATTACTGAGAAGTCAGTTGTGTCACGTATAGCATGAGACTCCAGCATCCGTAATTATTACTGCATATTTAAAAGAGAGAACAAGAAGTTACCACAAAGTGCAAAAGTGCTCTCTCAGAACATCAGTACCCACCTTCCCAGCCATCAACAGACCTGTGATCATAAACACCACTGCCAGGTGACCCAGTCTATCATATACAGCTCCTTTCACTGGCATGGTGCAGGTTCTAGTGCCACCACAAAATTACAGGTTCACAGCCAGAAAATTGCTTTCGTTGTGGCCTATAATCTTGCTGGTCTGTAACCGATAGACCTGAGATGCAAGCGGCGCTAAGGGGGAGGGATAGTGTCACCATGGTAACATTGTTTACCTGCCTTTTCACCATTTACAAGTAAAAGCAAGAGAACCATAACAGTAGAGAATCATCATTAGTCAGTGGAAGAAACAATTGTGTTATACTTGATATGTTGGTTTTTAATGATAAATAAATAAAAAATAAGAGATAAACTGAAATGCTCCCAAAGAAAAGCCAAGGTGTACAAAAAAAAACCATGAGAAACAGTGCAGCCACATAACCTTGTGTGTGACCACATCAAAAACTTTATGTGCACATGAAGAGAAATAACAAAAACTGTCACATTATTGCACTGTCACAGATGTCAGTGCATCACACTGTGTAAAAACTGCCCACAATCATCAACAAAACAAACAGAGCACCTGCCTTTCATCTTGCATAGAATCTTCTATCTTTGTCTATTACAATTTCCCTTTGTGCTGCACACAGACGCTGAAAAAGAAGTAATATTTGGAAAAAAAGAACGTGATCTGTCATGTTGATTATGAGGTGATTCCAGATCATGGAATGCCTACATCTGCATATGTAAGCATTGGGCTCTCAAGCCAGGTCCATTTTTAAAAAGTTTGCTAGTTAGCAGAAACCAACACCAGCTCCGGCACCAGCACCTTGTTGGTGGACAAGAGATAATAGAAAACTGGTCAGCAGCTGGGACAGATTAAGAGAGCCCCATACTGTCGAGACCCCCAGGACAGAAGCACACATGCCTAGTTTACAAAGACTAATCCAAAGCCTGAGTAAATAAGTACAGTGGTCCCTTGACTTATGAATTTAATTGGTTCTGAAGGGCTGTTCTTAAGTCAAATTGTTTGTTAGTTAAACCTATTTTTCCCATAAGAAATCATGTAAACATAATTAATCCGTGTCAGACCTCCCAAACCTCCCCCTTACCTAACCTCTCTAATGTCTTACATGGTCTTTTTTGTTATAAATACACGTATATTTTCCCTTAAATCTTAAATTATAGAATAGACATTACTGTAATAAATAATAATAAACATCAATACACAGTACAGTACGTGTGCTGTACCATACACCATAATACATTTCCGTCTTTTTATATAAAATGTATCTACCAAAAACAATAGCTCTCATATTTCTCTATTATTTCCTTCTTTATTTCAATAGTGTTGTATTTTGTAGTTGTATTTGCACGAAAGAAAGAATACTTTGCTCAGCCGAGTTCCTTCTTCTCTCTCACTCACTTTTCCCTCTTTTTGATACACAATGACAGCTACTGGCAGGAGTACTTATACAACACAACAAATGTACAGTAATAGATTTTTACATTTTCTCAGCACTGCGCTTCCTCTGCACCTTCTTTGGGGACTTTTAATATTGAATTATACAAAATATAAAGAAAACACCGGAAAAACGCTGTCCGAATGTTCGCTCACTGTGTATATATATATATATATATACAGTGTATCACAAAAGTGAGTACACCCCTCACATTTCTGCAGATATTTAAGTATATCTTTTCATGGGACAACACTGACAAAATGACACTTTGACACAATGAAAAGTAGTCTGTTTGCAGCTTATATAACAGTGTAAATTTATTCTTCCCTCAAAATAACTCAATATACAGCCATTAATGTCTAAACCACCGGCAACAAAAGTGAGTACACCCCTAAGAGACTACACCCCTAAATGTCCAAATTGAGCACTGCCTGTCATTTTCCCTCCAAAATGTCATGTGATTTGTTAGTGTTACTAGGTCTCAGGTGTGCATAGGGAGCAGGTGTGTTCAATTTAGTAGTACAGCTCTCACACTCTCTCATACTGGTCACTGAAAGTTCCAACATGGCACCTCATGGCAAAGAACTCTCTGAGGATCTTAAAAGACGAATTGTTGCGCTACATGAAGATGGCCAAGGCTACAAGAAGATTGCCAACACCCTGAAACTGAGCTGCAGCACAGTGGCCAAGATCATCCAGCGTTTTAAAAGAGCAAGGTCCACTCAGAACAGACCTCGCGTTGGTCGTCCAAAGAAGCTGAGTGCACGTGCTCAGCATCACATCCAACTGCTGTCTTTGAAAGATAGGCGCAGGAGTGCTGTCAGCATTGCTGCAGAGATTGAAAAGGTGGGGGGTCAGCCTGTCAGTGCTCAGACCATACGCCGCACACTACATCAAATTGGTCTGCATGGCTGTCACCCCAGAAGGAAGCCTCTCCTGAAGTCTCTACACAAGAAAGCCCGCAAACAGTTTGCTGAAGACATGTCAACAAAGGACATGGATTACTGGAACCATGTCCTATGGTCTGATGAGACCAAGATTAATTTGTTTGGTTCAGATGGTCTCAAGCATGTGTGGCGGCAATCAGGTGAGGAGTACAAAGATAAGTGTGTCATGCCTACAGTCAAGCATGGTGGTGGGAATGCCATGGTCTGGGGCTGCATGAGTGCAGCAGGTGTTGGGGAGTTACATTTCATTGAGGGACACATGAACTCCAATATGTACTGTGAAATACTGAAGCAGAGCATGATCCCCTCCCTCCGGAAACTGGGTCGCAGGGCAGTGTTCCAGCATGATAATGACCCCAAACACACCTCTAAGACAACCACTGCTTTATTGAAGAGGCTGAGGGTAAAGGTGATGGACTGGCCAAGCATGTCTCCAGACCTAAACCCAATAGAACATCTTTGGGGCATCCTCAAGCGGAAGGTGGAGGAGCGCAAAGTCTCGAATATCCGCCAGCTCCGTGATGTCGTCATGGAGGAGTGGAAAAGCATTCCAGTGGCAACCTGTGAAGCTCTGGTAAACTCCATGCCCAGGAGAGTTAAGGCAGTTCTGGGAAATAATGGTGGCCACACAAAATATTGACACTTCAGGAACTTTCACTAAGGGGTGTACTCACTTTTGTTGCCGGTGGTTTAGACATTAATGGCTGTATATTGAGTTATTTTGAGGGAAGAATAAATTTACACTGTTATATAAGCTGCACACAGACTACTTTTCATTGTGTCAAAGTGTCATTTTGTCAGTGTTGTCCCATGAAAAGATATACTTAAATATCTGCAGAAATGTGAGGGGTGTACTCACTTTTGTGATACACTGTGTATATATATATATATATATATATATATATATATATATATATATATATATATATATATACATATATACATATATATAGAGAGAGAGAGAGAGAGACGGTTGGAGTCAACTTGTTCGTGACATCACGTGTTTCTCATAATCTGAGATTAAGTTGAAAAAGATCGTTCGGAACCCAAAATGTTCAGATGGTAAACCGTTCGTAACTCAAGGGTCCACTGTACATTGTTAATCTAGACTTAAATATTATGACCACATCTGAAATCTGAACAGAGGTGGTTAGATTATTCTAAAGCTGCATTATATTTATATGATTGAAACACACTCGGTTGTCTATGTTGTTTCCGATTCTAGGAAAGTGAGAAAAAAATCTGTCTACTACAACTGCTGACTTCTCTGTGCCCATATTCTAGAAATAGTTTTAACTCCACTTGAATGGAATCACAATCACTCAGAAAGCAAATTATATATCTTATAAATAATTTTCAAGCAACCTTGTTGCTGTATCTTCTAGGGGTGGGCGATATGGCCCTAAAATAATATCACGATATTTCAGGTTATTTTTGCGATAACGATATTTTTGGCGATATATATAACAAAACACATATTCATTTCGAGAAATCACTATTGCAAAAAAAAAATAATGTTCAGGTTTTATTTAGAATTAATATAAGTTAACACTTCGTAGAAAAATGTAAGAAGTATGTAAGAATTACACACACTTTTCTTTATTTTGTCTTTCCAGTAAAAAATAATGTAACATAATGTAATGGCGGAGTCAGACAATTTCCATAGGGGTGGCCAGACTAAGACCATTGCTCACACAGGGGTGGCACAGAAACTGATACCTTTTTTTATGTGGTCACTCACTCATTTACCTATACAGGCAGTGATCAGTTGGCAGTTTATCATTTGGCTGCCAACTTGTGTGTAATGATGACACTTAATTGAACCACAGAACATGCCAGTGTGAATGCATGGAAAACTAATTTTAAAACAGATAACTGCCCAATCTGGCAACACTGGAACGCGCAGAGCCTTTACTCGTAGCGCGCCACAATTACTACTAAGTACAGTAGTATTAGTACTAAGCAGTAGTAGTACTACATCTGTGTTGGTGGTTGACATTAATGTTGAGAGTATTCCTGCACTGTTTGGTGGAGGTGCGCTGTTGAATTGCGTCCCTGTGTAAACCTGTGTGCAGAAATACTGCGTGCAAAAAAGTTGCGCGGCAAAGCGGTGGTTGGGATTTGGGTTGCCAAAAATTAATTTATGGTGGACTTGGAGTTTTTGGAACGAGCTCCTCCACCGCAGAGCCGCGTTCCGCCATACTCGTTGCTGTGCCCAAATGACCCACGTAACGAACGTACGCCATTTGCGTAGCTGTGTGACGTCATTACGTAAACAACGCAGAATATCGCTATTATTACGATATGGGATTTTTTGTATCGTTTAAAAAATTATACCGGTGTTATCGTGAACGATACGATATAGCACACCCCTAGTATCTTCTGTACAAACAGCTTTTCACGTATACCAGATAGATGCCAAGTTCGGGTTAAAAAGCCAAACTGTCCCATTATTTTAAGTGGATGGTCTTGATGGTCAAAAAGCTAACAAAAGTTCAAAAAAATCTAATTCAAAGCTACTGACTAGTCAAGTGATTCATATGGGGTAGCTTTCCGAATGTGTGTATCTAATAATGTTACTGTAGAACTGTATTGATTTTAACAATGGATGTAGGCTTGGTAATACATGTACACCGATCAGGTATAACATTATGACCACCTTCCTAATATTGTGTTGGTCCCCCATTTGCTGCCAAAACAGCCCTGACCTGTCGAGGCATGGAAGGCATGGACTCCACTAGACCCCTGAAGGTGTGCTTGTGGTATCTGGCACCAAGATGTTAGCAGCAGATCCTTCAACCTATAAGTTGTGTGGGGGGACCTCCATGGATCGGACTTGTTTGTCCAGCACATCCCACAGATGCTCGATTGGATTGAGATCTGGGGAATTTGGAGGCCAATTTTGGAAGTTTTGGAGATGCTCTGACCCAGTCGTCTACCCATCATAATTTGGCCCTTGTCAAACTCGCTCAAATCCTTATGCTTGCACTTTTTTCCTGCTTGTAACACATCAACTTTGAGGATCAAATGTTCACTTGCTGCCTAATATATCCCACCCACTAACAGGTGCCGTGATGAAGAGATAATCAGTGTTATTCACTTCTCCTGTCAGTGCTCATAATGTTATGCCTGACGAGTGTATATTGCATGTATGTTGGAAAGTACCTATGCAGAAACACAGTTTCCATTCCTCTGTGCCTTTTTAATGTCATCTAAAATTTGCTATTCCATGTTTTATTGTTAACCAGGTTTGCTTTGTGGAAGTCATTGAGTGTCTGTATGCTTCAGAAAACCACAAAACTCTTCTTCTATACCACATGGGCGATCTTTAACACGTCTGTTTATAGAGACCAGACTTTTATAAATGGTGAAAAGACACTAACAGTGAGACTTCCAAACATGAATAACTGTTTTTTCTGGAACTTATAACCTAAATAATATCTGCAGTTTAAAAAAAAATGAAAAGTGAAAATGCTTTTGAGTCACTACATTAATGAACTGTTAAGAAGCAAATTTTAAACAAGAGCATTTTCTTAGCACTTTTAAAATAAAATAAATAATTAAAATTCCAAGCCATACATTAATGCCATGACATGCATTGCATGCACACTGATCAGCCATAACATTAAAACCACCTCCTTGTTTCTACACTCACTGTCCATTTTATCAGCTCCACTATTCCTCTACATACTTTTTAAGCCTGCTTTCACCCTGTTCTTCAATGGTCAGGACCACCATCATACAAAACCAGAAATAACTGCCAGTGCCTTTTGCATTTGCATGTCATTTGTTTCTTACCCGTTAATACTAAGTGCCCTAGGTTAATTTTGAGCTTTTTGTCACTACCTTTATTACTATCCTTTTCATGTTGTAATAATATTATAGAATTGGGATAAATCGCTAGATTATATATATTTTATCCATTTTATCAGCTCCACTTACCATATAGAAGCACTTTGTAGTTCTACAATTACTGACTGTAGTCCATTTGTTTCTCTGCATGCTTTGTTAGCCCCCTTTCACCCTGTTCTTCAATGGTCAGGACTCTCCCAGGACCACTACAGAGCAAGTATTATTTGGGTTGTGGATCATTCTCAGCACTGCAGTGACACTGACATTATGGTGGTGTGTTAGTGTGTTTTGTGCTGGTATGAGTGGATAAGACACAGCAGCGCTGCTGGAGTTTTTAAACACCTCACTGTCCCTGTTGGACTGAAAATAGTCCACCAACCAAAAATATATCCAGCCAACAGCCCCCGTGGAGCTGATAAAATGGACAGTGAGTGTAGAAACAAGGAGGTGGTTTTAATGTTATGGCTGATTGGTGTATGTGGTTGATTTATGTATAGGCTACAGGAATCAGGACATAAATAATAAAATAAATGCATAAATGCTTAAACATAAATGGCTTTAAAGTATTCAAAGTAACGAAAATATTCCTTTTTGTAGAATGGCACGAGCTTCCATGTGTTTGACCAGGGCAGGTTCTCCAAAGAAGTGCTTCCTAAGTACTTCAAACACAACAACATGGCCAGCTTTGTTCGGCAGCTCAATATGTGTAAGTTAAACCAGTAAAGTTACTCACTGTGCTTGCTTAAATACAATTTAATTAAGGCAAAACGTTCAGCTTTTGAGTAAGAGCTTTGCTTTGTCTTGTTACAGATGGTTTTCGGAAAGTCGTCCACATTGAACAGGGAGGTCTGGTAAAACCAGAGAAGGATGACACAGAGTTCCAGCATCTGTGCTTCATTCGTGGACAGGAACGCTTGCTGGAGAACATTAAGAGGAAGGTGACGACAGTAAGTTCTGCTTTGCCTTCATCACACAGCTTTTTATAGTAATTCAAAACTATTTTATTCAGACAATGAAGGTAAGAGTGCATCAGAAGTTGAGATATTTAATTATTTAGGATGCTAAGAGACAGTGGGTAGGGATTTTTATATGGACTCTTTAGTTTGTGGGAGTTAATTGTGGTTGTTATTTCCTATAAATGAAAATTGCAGTATAACCAACAAGTATAAATGGATCAGTACCTTTTTGTCTGGAAGGTCTGGAAGAACATGTAAAATGGACTTACGTGTATTGTAGACCGCAAACAGGGACACACGCAGATTTCTTTTGGTAAATTCCAAAGAACACACCCAACTTCCTGCACAGCCTGTTGTGTGTTCTTTTAAATACTGCCGGTATGAATGCATGTTTTAGTATGTATTACTAATAGTATTACTATACTAGACTATACCTGGTCAAAATCAGTACATTTAATCTAGCAGCCAATGGAGATACTTGTTAAAGAGATTGTGTGATTTTTAAATTTTTTCATTGGTCATTATTAAATTAGCTGCTATGGACAGACAGAGATTTATATCCACAATCAACACATGTAAAAAAAAAAGTGAAAACCACTAAAAGTTTTTCATCGGACAGCGACGATATTAATAGCATATTTGTGCCACATCACTAGCAGTATAAAGTTTCTTAATCATGGGGATGTACAAGATGAACAAGAGTCAGTAATTCATTCTAGTGGCAGTTCTTGGAGTTCAGTAAGATTCACTGACCCACAGCACAAAGATGAACTGCTGATTTAAAGGACTTCAGCATTGGAAAGCATTGGAAATGTAGCGTAAAAATAAACAAATAATATGTAAGTTCAGATAAAAAACAACAACAGATTAGTGACTGTATTTTGCCGTTTTACTTAGTGCCTTTACTTTCCTAGTCATTGTGCAAATGAATGTGATTTCCGTAACAAGAAGGTACCAGTTAAAAACTTAAACTGATACGTTTTGTTTTCATTGCAAATTATGGCACAGTGGCCAAAATCCAAAACACAGCAAAAAAAATCCATAATACTGCTTACCTTAGCTTATGTTCTAACAGATGCTATTAAATTTATAACCGTGTGTTGTCCCATTAGGAATATAATCCGTTATTTTGTAAATGTGTGTTTTAATTAATTAATAAATTAATACAAATTTAATTCATAACCTCCATAACTTTTCCCGGTTGTGAAGTAAAACACTAACCCGTTAGAAAGCCAATCAAGCGTTTCATTGACAATCATCTGTGTGACGCAATCTTAATAAATGCAAATAACAGCATTACTTACTAAAAATGAAAATCAGAAGTTCTGGTTGGTTCAGAAACTAGGGATGTCCCGATCACGTTTTTTTGTTCCCGATCATTAATTTTGATCCCGATCCGATACCGATTCTCAAACCGATACTTGTATTTTCTAGATATTGTCCAGATAAAAACTAGATAATACTGTTCACACAGTGCACACTTCAAGTACATTACAGTTATTCAAATTAATCCAATGTACATGTTTAACAACTGAATAGCTCTGCAGTGCTGTAGGAAAAAATTGCCTGCATCCAAGCTATTGCTTAATGTTCTTTTACAAAATAAAAGTAAACAAACCTAGTGCAGCATTGTAGTAAAAATGAAGTGAGATAATTACAGTTTCACTTTGAACTTTATATTCAAAGAACATAATTCTGTTTAATGCAGTGATACACTAAAAATGAACAAAAATCTCCACTCAGAAGTGGTGTAGCAGCTTAACTTGAATATAAAAAAACAAATAAGTTACTTAACAGCATTACAGTAAAACCTGAATACCAAAATAAAATGGAAAGTCACTCTTTTGTTATGAAGGAAAGCCAGTTCTTAAAGTGCTTGTATTGTGACAGTGGTTTGATGGACGTTTCTACGCAAAGTGAGTGTGTTTTGACCCTTTGGGGCTTCCATAGTGCATGATATAGCGTACTTGGCTCTAGCTGGGCTCTCTGAATATACTGTGTATTTATTTCTTTATTAAGCAAGTGCATCACTACGAGGGCGGCACGGTGGCTTAGTGGGTAGCACTGTCGCCTCACAGCAAGAAGGTCCTGGGTTCGAACCCCAGGTGGGGCGGTCCGGGTCCTTTCTGTGTGGAGTTTGCATGTTCTCCCCGTGTCTGCGTGGGTTTACTCCGGGTGCTCCGGTTTCCTCCCACAGTCCAAAGACATGCAAGTGAGGTGAATTGAAGATACTAAATTGTCCATGACTGTGTTTGATATAAAATTGTGAACTGATCAACCTTGTGTAATGAGTAACTACCGTTTCTGTCATGAATGTAACCAAAGTGTAAAACATGACGTTAAAATCCTAATAAACAAACAAACAAAAAGCATCACTACGACGCTAACTAAGCCCATCAGAGTGCTTGATACTGAGACGTCGTTCAGTCTTGTAACACGTAAACTCGTAAAAGCTGTATGTTATGGTCCTGAAGTTTTCATACTCGGATTAAAAGATATTGTTTTGTAAACCGGAGTGATCCTTGACTCACACACTATAAATAGTAAAATTCTACAGTAATGAACGCAGCTCTGCTCCTGCCGCCTCGTGAAACGCTCGCATTACAGACATTACACTTCACTGTTGGACTCGTTTCACTTTCCAATTTAAAGTATTTCCACACAGCGGACATGCTGACGTAAAACAAAAGATTGGATTATGATCGGCATTAGTAAAGCCGATACCGATCAGTTAAAAAAGGCCTTGATCGGCCCCGATTCCGATCTTTGAGATCGGATCGGGACATCCCTATCAGAAACCATTAGTTCCAGTTCTGTAGGAGCGTTCCATTCACCCCAGTTGTTCGTGTGAAGTGCACTATGTAGGGTATTCCACCATTTTAAGTGAGATTCCAATCCAAAGGTAACGAAAATGTTCAAATAAAGTGAACTTGTCACACGTAACTAATGTTAACACATGCTGTGTGTGCGACTTACGTGCGACTCGGTCGTCCCCTCTCTGATATATACTTTCTTAATCCTCTGTATATACATACCCATACAGTTCATGGCATATGTGCAACTGACATAAGGTTGAATGGTATTTAATGCCTCATTTTGTATTTCCCAATCTAGTCATTTCCAGCTCTGGATTGTAAATATACACACGTCTGCATCTTATATAACTGATTAGAATGTTTTGTTAGTGCTTATCATGAACTGATCAAATGTTTAAAATTCTGATGAACTGGTTGTGCTCACAGTGTTTATTATACTATTCTACATTACTGCCACATTTACTACATTACACTGATTTTCATTAAACAAAAACTAGAAGAGTTCTTGATAGGAAATTCTGTGACGTTTTATATCACATATGGATTCAATTAAAAGAAATTTGCTAAACTTTTCAACCCTAATTTCTGATGTTTGTGTAGCATTTTTGTTGCCACAAGTTTTGGAAAAATAGACTTTCAAAATATTGGTGCAATTATAATTATACTAATTACAGTAATATGATGTTTCAACATAAAAATCATCTATAAGATTTATACTGTACTTTATTTATTAATATTATTTAGGGCGGCATGGTGGCTAAGTGGGTAGCACTGTCGCCTCACAGCAAGACGGTCCTGGGTTCGACGGTCTGGGTCCTTTCTGAGTGGAGTTTGCATGTTCTCCCAGTGTCTGCGTGGGTTTACTCTGGGTGCGCCGGTTTCCTCCCACAGTCCAAAGACATGCAAGTGAGGTGAATTGGAGATATAAAATTGTCCATGACTGTGTTCGATATAACCTTTTGAACTGATGAACCTTGTGTAATGAGTAACTATCGTTCCTGTCATGAATGTAACCACATGACGTTATAATCCTAATAAACAAACACATATTAATAATATTTAAATAATATTTAGACCTTTTTATTAAACTGTTAAATACGTTTTTGATGAGGCTGTATGTGAAAAGGCACAG
The DNA here is from genome assembly GCF_030014385.1 of Trichomycterus rosablanca. Taxonomy (NCBI): domain Eukaryota; kingdom Metazoa; phylum Chordata; class Actinopteri; order Siluriformes; family Trichomycteridae; genus Trichomycterus; species Trichomycterus rosablanca. The sequence continues at coordinate 16,858,555 of NC_085989.1, read as the reverse complement.
TTAGGCAAAAAATAGGGGGTATGGAAATAGGGTGGAGAATTAGGACAGACTTCAATCCATGTTCTTTTTAGGCATGTAACAGACACAGATGATGTTGGAAACTCATCACATTAACTAGAGGTTAGGATCAAACCCGATCATCAGGATTCTTGATCGTTATAAAGCTATTTGCATGCTCTTTCAGGCAGATGAATACTTGCATATACTGACAGTTTCATGTTGTCCCTCAGGTATCAAATATTAAACACGAGGACCTTAAACTGAGCCCAGAGGACGTGAGCAAGATTATCACAGACGTGCATCACATGAAGGGAAAGCAGGAGTCTATTGATGCCAAAATCAGCACCTTGAAACAGTAAGTAAAGCATTGAGAAATAGTGGAAGTGTCTGGTCAGTCTGAAATTCAGTATGTCACAGTGATATGGTAAATGTTTGGCTGATAGTAGTTACTTGTACACGTGTTGAATGCAGCAAATATAATAAGGCATAAAGACCTGAGTGACCACAAATCGTCAGCAGGTTGTTGGCCAGGCAGGACTCGTTGATGCCTCATATACAGACCAACAGAAGAGCTAATGTGGCATAGATTTAGTTTTAAATAGTAGTGATGAGTGGAATGTGTGACAGCACACAGTGCATTAAACCCTTTTGTGTATCAAAGTACCCATGCTAACTCCTGTCCATCATCGAAAACACATACAGTCGGCACATAGGCATCGGAACTGGACATCCGATGAATAGACAGCTGACTGGTCTGACAAATCCTGTTTTCTCTGGGATGTTGTGAACAGCCAGGCATGTATGCATTGTTTACCTGTAGAATATGTGGTACCAGGATGCACTGTGTGATGAGCCACCTCACAATATGCAGAAGGTGAAAGACCTGCTGTTAATGTTTTAGAACCTGCTACCACAGCACTCCTTCAGATGTCTTGTGGGGTCCATGTCTCGGGGGGGCAGAGCTTTATTGACAGCCTTTTAGGTGTATTTTCCTAAAGTTTTGGCTTATCAGGGTACAGTTTAACAAAGTGCTTTTACCTGCAGGCTATCAGAGCGCTAAACATGTAACTCGTCTTTTTTTTTTACTCATTCCACCACTTATCTCTCTCTTCTCTCTCTCGCTCTTGCTCGTGCTCTCTCTCTCTCTCACACACATTAGTCACAGGGAATGTGCAATACCATGTCAGGATTACAGTTGGACTATAACCTCTGTCTGCAGTATTGGTCATCAATTGCGCTTTAATCATAGTACAAATATGCTGTTTATACTTAGTCATTGTTTACACTGATATACACACCGATAGGCCATAACATTAAAACCACCTCCTTGTTTCTACACTCACTGTCCATTTTATTAGCCCCACTTACCATATAGAAGCACTTTGTAGTTCTACAATTACTGACTGAAGAACATGGTGAAAGCAGGCTAAAAAAGTATGTAGAGAAACAGATGGACTTCAATGGTCAGGACCCCCACAGGACCACTACACAGCAGGTATTATTTAGGTGGTGGATCATTCTCAGCACTGCAGTGACACTGACATGATGGTGGTGTGTTAGTGTGTGTTGTGCTGGTATGATTGGATAAGACACAGCAGCGCTGCTGGAGTTTTTAAACACCTCATTGTCACTGCTGGACTGAGAATAGTACACCAACCAAAAATATCCAGCCAACAGCGCCCTTTGGGCAGCGTCCTGTGACCACTGATGAAGGTCTAGAAGATGACCAACTCAAACAGCAGCAATAGATGATCGATCGTCTCTGACTTTACATCTACAAGGTGGACCAACTAGGTAGGACTGTCTAATAGAGTGGACAGTGAGTGGACACGGTATTTAAAAACTCCAGCAGCACTGCTATGTCTGATCCACTCATACCAGCACAACACACACCAACACACCACCACCATGTCAGTGTCACTACAGTGCTGAGAATGATCCACCACCTAAATAATACCTGCTCTGTGGTGGTCTATACAGTTTGACCGATGCCTATTTATGTTACTCAAAGATAAAGGACTGGGTGATTAAAATGATGCTAATAATGATCAAATTTAGTTGTCTGCTTGAGATTATTAATTCAGCTTTAAGGGAGTTTTTAAATATTTGCTATATTTTATAACTTGCTCCCTTTCTCAATTACCACCTCATGCACAGTAAGCTCACACACACTTTCCTAACCTTCAGATACTTGCCTTCGTACATGGTAGTTTCAGAAAAGGCTTGCAGTATTATAAATATGATTGTTTTGAACTTTTAAAAACCTGATGTACACATTAAAAAGCCAGACCCCAAAACCCTGTAGCAATGAGCTACAACATTCTATATTTAGTTTGGTTTTTTTATTTAATTTTTTTTTAATGCATTTTCTCCCCTTTTTCTCCCTTTTACCGTGTCCAATTGTTCCATGCATCCTCTCCACCTATGCCGATCCCCGCTCTGATTGAGGAGAACGAAGCTAACTCACACCCCCTCCGACACGTGGGCAGCAGCCGTATGCACTTTGTCACCTACACTTTGACGAGTGCAATGCGGAATAGCACTGTGTACAGAGAGACACACCCTGACAGCACTGTTTTCCCATCTCTGTGTAGGCGCCATCAATCAGCCAGCAGAGGTCGTAATTGCATTAGTTATGAGAGAGTCCCTATCCGGCTGTAATATCCCACCCCTGTCTGAACAACAGGATCATGGGGCTGCTCAGCCCAGCCGGCAGGCAGAGCTAAGACTCGATACGATGTATTTGAGATCCCAGCTCTGGTGTTCCAGCGTGTGTTTTTACCGCTGCGCCACCTGAGTGGCCCTATAGTTAGTTTTTTAATGTGCAGTTTTTAATTACTTAATAGCAGCTTAATATCCTGGATGTTTTATGGAAAACTGATTTGTATGTATATTTGTATGTATGTTTTAGATACATGCTTTTATTCTTATACATGCATTTTTTGTCACACCAAAATGTGTTCAGGGTTAAAACAAACCCAGCAAATGAATCAGGAAAGTGCTTGATAATAATCAATAAATATTAGTAGTAAATAAAATGGAAAACACACATACATAAGTGATGAGAGACATAAATAATAAGAATTTTATATGTTTCCAGGTTTTTTGCCAGGCCAGCTAAAGAGAGCTATGCTCTGTCTTCTTCTCTTCAGCAGGGGAGTGAGATATTTGCATTAGGCCACATAAAGCTGGGGTTATTTTAGGCATCTATTTATAAGCTCAGAGTTCATTGAGTGCCTTAACTAGAATACATATACGAGGTACTGCCCTAGACTTGAGTCCCAGACTAGACTTAAGGTTTTCATTTATTACTATAGCCAAGTGTTTACATATAATAACCCCATTACTGGAAAAGTTGGGACATTTTGTAAAATGTAATAAAAACAAGAATCTGTGATTTGTGTATTCTCTTAAACTGTTGAAGCACAGACAGAATGAGGCCGTTTTGCTGAAATAACCATGGACAGAAAAATACGTCACCTAGATTGGCAGCATGTGTCTCTCTAAAATACCATGTCAGATATTGGCTCTTTCAGTGTGACTCAGGCATGGAGAACTTACAGTCTGTTTTTCTTAAAACAACAAACTTTTTACATTTTTAGTCCATCACAGATAAACTCGTGGTCCATCAAACTCGGCAGTGTTATAAAGTTTGTGCATGGCTTTCTCTTTGCATATTAGAGTTCCAGGTTGCATTTACTGATGCAGCAGTGACAGTGGTTGTCTGAAGTGCTTCAGAGCCCATGAGGCTATATTTATTACAGTAGCATGACAGTTTCTTATGTAATCCTGAGTAAAGACTCCGGGGTCACACATTTGGTGGTGGTTTTTGGCCTTGTCCTCTACGGACTAAGATTTCTTCAGATTTTTTCAATCTGTTTACAAAATTATCTATGGTAGATGGTGAAAGACCTAAATTATTTAAAGTCCTTAATATCATTTTGAACTGATTGACAATTTTTTTTTAAAGTTTGGCACAAAGAGGAGAGTCACAACCATCTTTACTTGCAAAGACATACTGCCCTCCCCCACCGACACCTCCTGGTTGGCGAGCAGGCATCAACCTGTCAATTCTGTGCTACACCCCTAACAATCAAACATATTTTATTAAAATGTCCTACAATTTCAGCCATCAGAGACAATTTTTATAGGGTTGAGACATAAAAGAATTGTTTAAAGTCTTAACTTTTTATAAAGTTGGCAATAAACCCAAACAAACAAAGAAATACTTGCAAAGACTGGGACTTGGGTGCATCTTTTCTACCCAATCATGATATCCTTCCTATTACCAGTTCACCTGCATATTGTGGAATGTTTCAAAACAGTGTACCATGACTATTCTGTACAATTCTCTTATTTTGCCCCTGTCCCAACTTTTTTAAATTTTTTGAGTGTGTTTTGGGTTAAAGTTCAAGATGTGTTTATGTTTACAAAATTAAATGAAGTTGGTCAGCAAGTCATTGGCAGTTTATGTCAAATGACAAATCACAGACCAAAAATTTGTATCACTGTATTTTTTAAGATTTCATGGTATACATCTGTATAGCAATTAAAAAGTATTTTCGCCCCGGTAGTAACGTTGCTCAACCGTTGGCTTTTTTGCAACAGCCGTGCCCCGACAAGCTGTACAGTATATAGTGTTTTAATCTGTGTCGGAACAAAAAACACTTTTAAACTGCAGACACAGCTCATTTCTTTGCTGTTTTTGTTTATTTTTTTCACCATCTCAAGAAAACCTCTCTCATCTGTTAACACCTATGCTAATTCTGCCTGATTAACAAGTGAGCTGTATCTGCACAACGCTCCGAAGCTCTTTCAGCGGCGGCCAATATTATATGATTTGCTGCCTGTTGAAGACAACAGCTGTTGTATTAACTGTGCTACAGTATGGCGGTATATGAAAAATGCATACCGTATGAGGAATCAAAGGCAGTATACTGAATGCACCGTCATACCCCCCAGCTCTAGTCCTAAGTTTTCCTAGAAATGAGGTTTTAAAATTTGACTGAATACAATCCAAGCAACTGAGAATTGAGGGCCTTGACAACACTGGCATCCTAGCTGTCATGGGGCTTGAACCAATAACCCTCAGATTAACATTGTTCTATATTTAGTAAGTAGAGCAATTCACTCATTATTTTCGGAACTATAATCATTCTGACCTGATGGGTTATCAGTGTCTGCATGAATGCAGGATGCTGTCAGCCAAAATGTGTGCTGTAGTTGTTATGTTAGGCATGGTACATAGAAATGTGGGAGATGGGCCTCAGCCATAACTCTGAAAATGACTCAGTTCTGGTGTTTTAACAACGCCATTGCTAAGAGTTGTATAAAATAATTAATATGTATTCAGCCTTGATGAAAGGCTTTTGTTCCTGCATGACTGTGCCCATTCAATGCCTGTGATTTTGGAATGGGAATTTTAAGGAGCTCATAGTCAACATGCATTTGGCCATATAGTTTAATGCAGTATTATTGGGCTACAAACCCATATACCTTTATCCCAAAAAATTTAGCCAGGTACCGTTATCCCACAATAGCTATAATTTAGCAGTTAAATACATAAAACACTTAATTATATGACCAACCTGACAGTTAAAGAACAAAAGTAACATTAGCCACTATGGTTATTTTAGCCTAGCCCATTTAATTTGGTGCCACGTATTAGGACAGTGATCAGTTTTGCTGTGGACTTATTTTTTTCCTTTCGGCTGCTCCAATATCCATGGGTTGCTACAGCGGATCATTCTGGTCTGCATTACAGATTTGTAACAGTTTATACTGTATTTCCTTCTTGACACAACCCTCTGTATTTTTATTTGGGTTGGGTCCGACACTGCACTTCCCAACTGCTAGACTGTTTGGCCGTCTCCCCCTTAGACAAAGTCAACCATGTCTGTGTAGACACCCGACTGGCCAAAAGCACTGCTGAGATTCACTGTGCCAACCAAGTTCCCAAAATACATAAAGTGCAATCATTTCTCCTGGCATTGTGGTAATGTTTTATTTTTTAGCCTGCGTTAGTCACCACCCTAAAAAAGACAGACCTTTTCATTCAAGTGGGATGTGGTTCAGCAGCTGCAAAATTCTCTGGTTACGTATCAAAGTGTACATCATTACGAGATCTCTTCCACTGACACGCACACAGTGGCCCTGGAATTTCATTTCCACTCTGGCTGTGGATGGAAACACGTGCTTGCCGGGCGGGCTTCACACTGCACCATACGGTGGAGATGATGACACGTATTGAGAGAATATTGCAGATGAGCTCATGCACGTCTGTCCATCAGTGGCGCACCGCGGCCTTCTTTCCCCATTGTTGTCCGATTACGAGAGTTTGTGTAAAACGTGGTGTTGGGTTTTGTAGATATTAAACCAGATGTTTTTTCTTTTTCTTTTTTAACGCCACTATTAAAGCGTGGTCACTTAGATTGGTCCAGCTAACTTTCTAAAAGCAAATGTGGTGAACTTAGCAAAAACAACAAAGCACTCATATTTCCTAACTGCACAGAGACGTCTTTCTTTTTCACCATCACTTTTAGAGAGGGAGAAGAAATAGCTTGTTTTTCTTTAGCTGTTCCAGCAGCTAGATATCAACATTTACATTCATTTGATTTTGGACTGATTTAATATACACAGATCAGCCATAACATTAAAATCACCTTCTGGTTTCTACACTCACTGTCCATTTTAGCAGCTCCACTTACCATATAGAAGCACTTTGTAGCTCTACAATTACTGACTGTAGTCCATCTGTTTCTCTGCATGCTTTGTTACTCCCCCTTTCATGCTGTTCTTCAATGGTCAGGACCACCACAGAGCAGGTATTATTTAGGTGGTGGATCATTCTCAGCACTGCAGTGACACTGACATGGTGGTGGTGTGTTAGTGTGTGTTGTGCTGGTATGAGTGGATCAGACACAGCAGCGCTGCTGGAGTTTTTAAATACTGTGTCCACTCTATTAGACACTCCTACCTGTTTGGTCCACCTTGTAGATGTAAAGTCAGAGACGATCGCTCATCTATTGCTGCAGTTTGAGTTGGTCATCTTCTAGACCTTCGTCAGTGGTCACAGGACGCTGCCTACGGGGTGCTGTTGGCTGGATATATTTTTGGTTGGTCGACTATTCTCAGTCCAGCAGTGACAGTGAGGTGTTTAAACATTCCAGCAGCGCTGCTGTGTCTTATCCACTCATACCAGCACAACACACACTAACACACCACCACCATGTCAGTGTCACTGCAGTGCTGAGAATGATCCACCATCCAAATAATACCTACAAAGCATGGGGTAACAAAGCAGGAACTACAGTCAGTAATTGTATAACTACAAAGTACTTCTATATGGTAAGTGGAGCTAATAAAATGGACAGTGAGTGTAGAAACAATGAGGTGGTCATAATGTTATGCCTAGTCGGTGTATATTCTGCTATTTTGTTGTATTGTTTTTTTTTTTGGATGCACAAGAGAGGAACGTGTTAAGAGTCCTCTGTTGTGAACTTGTCCAGGTCCAGGTGCAGAGAGGAATCTACACCTGTCCCAATAAAGAATTAAATAGCTAGTGAGTTCAGAGGATGAGCTATAGGGCTCAAGAGAAGGTTTGAAGCTCTTTACAGACCTGTGCCGCCGGTTTATTTTCTAGCCGAGTCGTCCGCTGTGCCCTATAAAGATGGGTGAAGAATCCTGCACACAATGAGTGCATGTCTTCACTCTGTCAGCCCAATGAGGCTCTTTTCTCACCTGCTCTCACAGAGCTGTGGATAAGCCAAATGCAGAAAGTGACCTGAAATTAAACCTCCCTGCTGCTTTGTGTTTTTGGGTGTGTGGATATTAATAAATGAAATAAAGCTGAGCAGACAAAACATGAAATATCTTGGGTTTGAACTAGGGATGCATCAATACCATTTTTTCCCGTACGAGTACATGTATTTTTGTACTTGCCGATACCAATACCTATTTAGAATACCGTTTTTTTTTTTAAACAAAAACACACGTGAGAAGTGACGAGAAGTTTAATGATACCACGTCCAAAAATGCACGTCAACAAGTAGCGAGTGATCAAAGTGTTTGTGCGCTGATGTGATGAAATCAAGGAGGAAAAATAAATGAATCTGAGTGGATTTGGCAACACGAATAGCATGGATTGTTCTGTAGTGAGTTGGAGGTTAATAAATATTTTTGCAATGTTGGTGTTTTGTTGTTATGTTTTGTAGAGAACGATCAGGTCAGAAATACTGTAAAACATGTGTGTGTGCTGATGTATTCTGATATAAACTATATTATCCCCCTGTCCCACCTGTTTACACTCCTCTCCTGCATTTCCCCTCACACCGTATCCTGCGTTCTCATTGGCTGTTCGACATGTCACTCATTCCCAGTCGCACATCTCAGATCAGATATCTGACGTGCTAGAAAACTCGAGCGCTCGGTGAGCCGGTCGGATCGAGTTTTTTGGGTAGTTCACACTTAGCGATCGAGAGCCGAGTTTTGATCGCCGAGCGAACGCCGAGTTGCTCCCGAGCCGGCAAATCTAGCGCCGACCAGCCGCCGAGCGAAAATCAGGGCAAAAATCGTGTAGTGTGAACTGGGCATAACGCAGCAACGTGCACTAGGCACACAGTATCGGATGTTTGGTATCGGAGCCTTGTGTGAGTGTACGAGTACAAGTTAATGAGCGCGGTACTCATGCATCTCTAGTTCAAACGTCTACAATCAAATAAAAGTCAAAATAAATGTAAGGAACACTGCATTTCTATTTTATTTGCATTTTCCATACTGTCCCAACTTTTTTTTTTATTTGGGGTTGTATTAAATAGCTTGCATTACTTTGTAGAATCCCTTATGGCACCAATCACAGCAACAAATCATCGCTACAACTAAAGCTTTGCACGAAAGGATTTGGGCAGTTTAGCCTATTTTTCTTGGGTGATCTTCACAGGCTCTGTCAGGATGGATAGCAAACATCGATAAACTGCCACCATCCGGTCTCTTCATTGACTGGTTTGCTGGGCTGTGATGATGCTTTTACGCTTTTAAGGTAGCGTATGGCTAACAGTATGGGAGTTAGTTAAAAGAGCAGTGAAGGAGAGCGAGCGAGTGAGCAAGCAAAATTGATTCAGAGTCGAGGGGACGGCCTGTGTGAATCGTTTGATTCGGGTCCGACTCGGTCCTAGCACACGGACTTATTTTTGAACTTTGAAGGCTGCATGTAGTATGTTGTACATATTTTGTGAATATTTGTAAATAATTTTCACCTTGTTGGAGCACGTATTGGATTGAATAAATGCACATTGCACTTTGGCAGTATATCTCATCATCCTGGGTTTTTTTCCCCTTGTTCCTTCCTTTGACCCCTATGACCACATACTTTAAAATCAGCCTAGTGGCCAGCGCACACTAGTTTTGCTTAATAGCAGCGGGGTCACAATTACATGGGCCACTCAAGGATATCCAAAGACTTGCCCTGGTGCCATTCCAGTGTTATTTTGGCTGTTTGCTTGGCATCGTTGAAGGGTTAAAAGGTTAACGGCCTGTATTTCCTATTTCTCAAAACATATGCCGGCCATGGAGGTTGCCAGGCTAACACATGCCTCCTGCAACAAATGTAAAGTTTCTGACTACATTCTTGCACTGGCCAGCAGGGTAGTCTTACATTGGCATTAACCCAGACAGTAGGAGTTGCTGTTGCAGCAGCAGTAAGATAAATGATCTTCTAGCCTTACATGACCAGCCTCCTTCTTACACAACTAATTAGTCTATTGGATGCCTGACCAGACCTGTGACACTCTGAGACTCTTAGTCAGGGGTGGGCAATTAAATTTTCCACGGGGCCACATAAGAAACTGGGACTGTTGTGGAGGGCCGGACCAATAAGGTGAACTTAATTCTGCTTAATATTAATTTGATCTCTTTATTTACATTTACGTGACATTTATAGCATTTAGCAGACGTCTTTATCCAGAGCGACTTACAATACAGTTACAGTATACAGTCTGAGCAATTGAGGGTTAAGGGCCTTGCTCAAGTTCTAATAAGCTGTTAATGTTTAGATGTTACAATCAGAAAATTAGAAGTAGGCAGAATAAAAACATCAACATTATTTTACTACTTAAACAAACGAATGCAAAAAAAATAAAAATAAATAATGTGAACACAATGTGCAGCTTTTTAACCTATTTTGTTTTGAGTCTAATTACCACATTTGTTTTTCAGTCCGTTGTTATTGTTGGATATTCTTTTTAAAATCACAAAGCTGGTCATGACTGCTTCAGTTCTGGATGTGTTAAACTTTATAAAAAGTCCGTGTTGCTTTTGCAGTTTAGTTAGTGAAGCTTCAGGTGTGACGCTCCGCATCGTTCAATGGAAAGCCGTAGCCTAGTGGTTAAGGCACAGGACTAGTAATCCAAAGGTTGCTGGTTCAAGCCCCACCACTGCTAGGTTGCTGCTGTTGGGCCCTTGAGCAAGACCCTTAACCCTCAATTGCTCAGACTGTATACACTTTGGATAAAGGCGTCTGCTAAATGCCGTAAATGTAAATGTTCATGTTCTTGTATTTCTCTGTTTAGTACCGCGATGAATAACAGGGCTCTAGAGTGCGACCTAATTTCTCAATGGTGCGACTGAAAAAAATCTGAGGTCGCACCGGTGCGACCAGCCGTTCGAGGGGAAAAAAGTCTCTGTGACTCTGAAAGTCTACGGTGCAACAACAGACACACATTAGATCCATATCTAATCATATCTAATCATATCTATATGTCTAACCAATCAGAGATAGTGAAGGGCGGGACCAGCGTCTTCAACAGTGGGCGTTACACAGCGAAAGTTAAGAGTAGTAATATCATGGCGGAGTGTGTAGATTATGTGTGAGCATTTGTGCCGCTGTTACAGATGTTGGTTTTAATGTAAAAACATCAATCAAATATCGGTGATAAGAAGACGTGACGTGTTTGTCTCAGTTGTTGTTTTCTTTAGTTTATTGACGTGAGAAGAGTTTTGCGCTTCGCTTTCACCGTGACTCTCGGCGCAAATAACCGATTTGCTCAGCGCTCGACTCGATAGATAAAACATCATAAAAGTTCCATGATAGATACAAACAAACATCTGTGTGAAATAACCATCAAACCCAGTCTAACAGCTCCACATGTATCTGTGTTTAGCTGGATTTACTTCACGTGTGGTGTTTATATTTCACGTTAAGCGTTGTTCGTTCTGTCCGGGTCACTTTTACCACCTCATATCACACAGTTCATCTTTTTTAAGGCACTTTAAAAATATCAGCAGCAAACTGACTCAAAATGTAATAATGTCATGTCATGTAGCCTATGTCAATAATATGCGTCTCGTTACTGCATTAACCATATATAATATTCTTATTATTAAATGAGATTTGAAGCCCTTAAAACACTTGCACTTTTAATTTAGATTTTCTTTTTATTTCATTTATCTTGAGTTTAAATTTCAGCTCAGTGAAGCACTTTAAGCAACAACACTTTTTCAGTAAGTTACCTTTCGTGTAGAATTGTGCTTCAAATAAAGAACTTTATGTTGACCAGATTGTTAGTTAATCATTTACAAGGCAATATTGCCTATATGGACAGCGAAAAAAAAAAGTGAACCTGTAAAACTGAGGTGTTAAATGCGATGCGGTCGAAAATTTGGGTGCACCTAACTTTTGTGCTGGTGCACCTAAGAAAAAAAGTTAGGCGCACCAGTGCAACCAGTGCAAAAAGTTAGTCTAGAGCCCTGAATAAATACTTCAGAAGTTTATGTCTTGTTTAAAACTCCACCGTCAATCCCACTCAGCTCTGTTCGCATTACGGTGAAGCTGATACACTCGCGCACACACGTAAATCGAAACTTAAGGATATTTAAAGACATAGCGGTCCCGTCAAAATCAATCCTGTTATATTGCATGTGTGATGTACATTTATTTACGTCTGATTTTTAATTGCCTCGAACCTCATGCGGGCCGGCTGATGATGTCTCGCGGGCCGGATGTGGATGAGGTCTGCTCTTAGTGGTAGGCAGTTGTAGCCTAGCGATTAAAGTACTAGACTAGTAAGCGGAAGGCTTCTGGTTCAGACCCCACCACTGCCACTGTTGGGCCCTTGAGCAAGGCCCTTAACCCTCAGTTGCTTAGACTATATAATGTATTTTGGATAAAAGCGTCTGCTAAATGCCAAAAATGTAAATGATAGTGGGCTAGCGCGTACGACTGTGGCTCCACCCAACTGCACGCATAAATACTTAAAATAAAGAAAACTACTTGTCTGTTTGGTTCAAGGCACTGGGTCATTGTGCCACTCATAATGCTTAGTGCTTAGTCAACATTGCAGATGTGACAAATTTGTTAAAGGCTGTACATCTTTATTTATAACATTCCACCAAAGCTCAATGTGAAAGTGCTTTTAAGAGTGTCTTTCTAAAAAAAATTTATGTGTCCATTTGCTAGACTGTAGCAAGTTCTTACCAATTTACTGCTGAATAGTGAGGCTTATATTTCTGACCATAAAGAGAGAAAATATGCACCATGCATGTATTGTTTAATATCCACCTGGTGTCTGTGTGCTGTTCTTTGGTAAGTGAAACTGCATGGCTGGGCCTTGTGCCTACAGTTAAGCTAGCTTTAAAAGCATCAGGGGAACAGAGTTAAAGCGGTGTAAGGTCCAATAAAAACCTGAATAAACAAACTCATTAAATTAGGAACAACCGTTTTATATAGAGTGGATGCAAAAAGTATTCATACCATGTGATCTCTTATTCACAAAATGATTTTAAGCCTTTTGCAGTTCTTTTTTTTTGACTGCAATTATAGCCACATGTCGTCTTAGCTACATATTTACAAGCTTGGAGCACCTGGATTTTAGCAGCGTATCCCATTCATCATTTGTGATCATATCAAGCTCCATTAGATCACATCGTATGCGTCTGTGAACTGCCCCCTTCATGTTTCTCCATAGACGGTCCTTTGGCTGGGATCACTCAAGGACAATTCATAGACATGCCATGAAGCCACTCCAGGTTGTTTTGGCTGTATGCCTTAGGTCACTGGAATGCTGAAAGGTTAACTGTTGCTCTACGTAGATGCTTGTATTTGGCTGCATTCATCTGTTTCTCAATTTTTACTTGTCTTCCTGTTACTGCCACTGAGAATCGCCCTATAGCATGATGCTGCCTCCACCATATTTCACCTTAGAAATGGTATTAGCCATCAGAATTGCAGTGCCTGTTTTTCACCAGACAGTGCTTGCAGTACTGCTCAAAGATTTCAGTTGTCATCTCATCATACCAATGTCTCTTTGCCCTCATGTTGCCAGATTTTTGTACATGACATTTGGCAAATGTCAAACGTCTTACCCTACAGTGGGTTTCCCTCTTGACACAGTACCATACACTGATCAGCCATAACATTAAAACCACCTCCTTGTTTCTACACTTACTGTCCATTTTACCATATGAAGCACTTTGTAGTTCTACAATAACTGACTGTAGTCCATCTGTTTCTCTGCATTCTATGTTAGCCTGCTTTTACCCTGTTCTTCAATGGTCAGGACCACCACAGAGCAGGTATTATTTAGGTGGTGGATCATTCTCAGCACTGCAGTGACACTAACATGGTGGTGGTGTGTTAGTGTGTGTTGTGCTGGTATGAGTGGATCAGACACAGCAGCGCTGCTGGAGTTTTTAAATACAATGTCCACTCACCGTCCACTCTATTAGACACTCCTACCTAGTTGGTCCACCTTGTAGATGTAAAGTCAGAGAGATGATCGCTCATCTATTGCTGCTGTTTGAGTTGGTCATCTTCTAGACCTTCATCAGTGGTCACAGGACGCTGCCCATGGGACGCTGTTGGCTGGATATACTGTATTTTTGGTTGATGGACTATTCTCAGTCCAGCAGGGACAATGATGTGTTTCAAAATTCCACCACCATGTTAGTGTCACTGCAGTGCTGAGAATGATCCACCACCTAAATAATACCTACTCTGTAGTGGTCCTGTGGGGGTCCTGACCATGAAAGGGGGCTAACAAAGCATGCAGAGAAACAGGTGGACTACAGTCAGTAATTGGAGAACTACAAAGTGCTCCTATATGGTAAGTGGAGCTGATTAATGTTATAGCTGATCGGTGTAAAGACCTGATTTATGTCTATTCCGCAGGTTTAACCGTTCTTGGCACAGGACCTTTAGAGTTCTCTTAGAGTTATGATTTGATTAATGGTTGTTTCATCAATGGTTGTTTGATTAATAAGCTTTTTTCATCATATTGCAACATGTGGATGCACCAGACCTCAGTTTGAATTGTATAAATAAAGGGTCTAAATATAGCTGTGAATAAGAGATTTCAGTTTTTTTATTATTTTTTGTATAAATGGTAATTATATTCATTTAAAATTTTAAAGCACAATAGTTCAGTTAAGTGATGCCATACAATCATGCCTAACTGTGCCATACAATCACAATCTTAAAATTTGGGATTCCATGAATTACACCTGGCATAGGGTAGCTAAGTGGGTAGCACTGTTGCCTCACAGCAAGAAGGTCCTGGGTTCGATCCCCAGGTGGGGCGGTCCGGGTCCTTTCTGTGTAGAGTTTGGATGTTCTCCCCGTGTCTGCGTGGGTTTACTCCGGGTGCTCCGGTTTCCTCCCACAGTCCAAAGACATGCAGGTGAGGTGAATTGGAGATGCTAAATTGTCCAGGACTGTGTTGGATATAACCTTGTGACCTGATAAATCTTGTGTAATGAGTAACTACCATTTTTGTCATGAATGTCACAGTGTAAAACATGACATTAAAATACTATTATAAAACGGATAATTCCGGTCCTAAAATCTGATTGGCTGAGCCGCGTTCGAAGCCGTTGTAAAATCCCCGATAAACGCACATTTATGACCACCTCACATCATTCCATATTAATACGCCACTGAAAAGAAAAAGTTAATGTTATTTTCGCCCTCATGTTGCCTAGCAACACTGTTAATCGAACTACCTTGCGTTGCAGAAGAACGCTTTATTGTAAGTTTATACACAATAAATACATTTATGAATTAAACATTGTTGTATTTATTATATTTTATGTGGCCGTTTTATAAAAGCAATAAGCCACTCGAGACTGTGCGTTACTGCTATGATTTTAGCACGGGAAAGACATTTTAGGCACTCCGCTTCGTGTCGTGCCAAAAACGTCATTCCCCGTGCTAAAATCACAGTAACGCACGGCCTCTCGTGGCTTATTGCTTTAATAAACAAACAAACACCTGGCATAGGCTTTCCTCTAAAGCAGTGTAAACCGAAGCGTTTCAGTAACAGTTCAAAATGCTCCCGCATTATGCTTTGGGTCTGTATTTCTTTGACTGGAACTAGGGCTTTAGTCAAGGTGGAGGGAATTGTGAACAGTTCCAAATATCTGTCAAAATATGAACCTTTCAGCATGACTGCTCCAAAGCATACCTCCACAAAAAAGCACTTTATCAAAAGAAGATCTGCGATTTGGAATGGCCCAGCCAGAGCCCAGACGTGAATCCAGTTAAAAATTGGTGGGGTGACCTAAAGAGGGCTGTGTCCTCACAATCTAATAGGTTTGGAGCACTTTTGCAAGGTAGAGTTGACAAATACAAATAGATACTTCATTGATCCCGAAGGAAATTAAAGAAACTAGGGCTTGTCCGGGATTTTAACCTGGGACCTCTCACACCCAAAGTGAGAATCATATCCCTGGACCAACGAATCAGAAAAAGATTTCCAACGCAAGAAGTGCCATTCTGATCGACTCCCAGGCAAAAATATAGAATGCTGTCATAAAATTAAAAGGTTCTTCAACAAAGCATTGCATAAGCAGAGGTGATTACTAGCTGTATTCCATTGTATTGTACTAAAACCCCCATGATTATAATAATGTAACATTAACAAATATAGTTACACAATCTGTACAGTCTTGATACAGAGCTAGTAAAGTAAAATATAACTTTGAAAGCAAGGTTGGATTTGTGCAAAAATTGGAATTGAGCTTTTTGGCAGTGTTAATGTTTAAGGTGTCACTAAACAAAAATGTTTTCTATTTCAGTGAGAATGAAGCTTTGTGGAGAGAAGTGTCTAGTCTGAGGCAAAAACATGCTCAGCAGCAGAAAGTTGTTAATAAGGTAATATTCTCAGTTTTTCTACTTAAGCAGTAAATTGTTGAATATGGTTCTCAGTTTTTGTACTGTTTTTAAGCAAACTGATTTAGTGACTATTAAAGAGTAAATTTATGTTCAGGAAATGTTTGTATGATGAAGCCATGACATTAAAATTTGCCTACTAAACTTGTTTTCTGTTTCTATAGCTCATCCAGTTTTTAATAACACTGGCACGGTCCAACAGGGTTCTTGGAGTGAAAAGGAAGATGTAAGTCTTATGGATTAAGACTTCACATTAAAACCACCTCCTTGTTTCTACACTCATTGTCCATTTAATCAGCTCCACTTACCATATAGAAGCACTTTGTAGTTCTACAATTACTGACTGTAGTCCATCTGTTTCTCTGCATGCTTTGTTAGCCCCCTTTCATGCTGTTCTTCAATGGTCAGGACTCAGGACCACTACAGAGTAGGTATTATTTAGGTGGTGGATCATTCTCAGCACTGCAGTGACACTGACATGGTGGTGGTGTGTTAGTGTGTGTCATGCTGGTATGAGTGGATCAGACACAGCAGTGCTGCTGGAGTTTTTAAACACCTCACTGTCCATGCTGGACTGAGAATAGTCCACCAACCTATAAAACATCCAGCCAACAGCACCCCATAGGCAGCGTCCTGTGACCACTGATGAAGGTCTAGAAGATGACCAACTCAAACAGCAGCAATAGATGAGCGATCGTCTCTGACTTTACATCTACAAGGTGGACCAACCAGGTAGGAGTGTCTAATAGAGTGGACAGTGAGTGGACACGGTATTTAAAAACTCCAGCAGCGCTGCTCTGTCTGATCCACTCATACCAGCACAACACACACTAACACACCACCACCATGTCAGTGTCACTGCAGTGCTGAGTATCATCCACCACCTAAATAATACCTGCTCTGTAGTGGTCCTGTGGGGGTGCTGACCATTGAAGAACAGGGTGAAAGTAGGCTAAAAAGGTATGTAGAGAAATAGATGGACTACAGTCAGTAATTGTAGAACTACAAAGCTGATAAAATGGACAGTGAGTGTAGAAACAAGGAGGTGGTTTTAATGTTATGACTGATCAGTGTAAATTGTGATGCAGCTCTCGCACTTTCTTATTCATTTTTTTTTTTATTTTCTCTTCAGACCTCTGATGCTGAACGATAGCAGCACAGCACACTCCATGCCCAAGTTTAGCAAGCAGTACTCCCTGGAGCCCTCACCCAATATCTCTGTGAGTTGTATTATGGTATTATTTACTTCATTTTATAGCTGTGATGTTGTGATATGCAAACCTTTGGAGATCAGAGCTTGACTCTCCTTATGCTATACTGATTTCTGCATGAACCCACCTCGTGCAAATGAAAAAGAAGTGATTGCCCACTACTGGTGGAGGGGGCATGTGTTGATTACGGCCTGCAGCAGTGGATGAGAGTTCTAACTGGGTAAATGGATACGACTAGATCGAGAGAAAAGGGAAAATGAATAAATAGATTTTTTTTAAAAAGAGGACTAGCAGCTTAAAATATAAATTGCTTCATTGGTTAACCATCAGTTAATGACACTTGGTTATCAGTTAAACAAAGGTAACAAATTGGCATCCCTAATAGCAATTAAACTCACTTTTTCATTATGATGTTGTGCTTAAACAACTCCATAAATCGGTGCGCGTTTGATTCAGAGATTCAATCGTGGTCCAGGCCTTGTTAAACAGCTACACTATATTGCCAAAAGTATTCACTCACCCATCCAAATCATTGAATTCAGGTGTACCAGTCACTTTCTTGGCCACAGGTGTATAAAACCAAGCACCTAGGCATGCAGACTGCTTCTACAAACATTAGTGAAAGAATGGGTCACTCTCAGGAGCTCAGTGAATTCCAGCGTGGTACCGTGATAGGATGCCACCTGTGCAACAAGTCCAGTCGTGAAATTTCCTCGCTACTGAATATTCCACTGTCAACTGTCAGTGCCATTATAACAGAGTGGAAGCGATTGGGAACGACAGCACGTAAAATGACAGAGTGAAGTCAGCGGATGTTGAGGCGCATGGTGCGCAGAGATCGCCAACTTCCTGCAAAGTCAATCACTACAGACCTCCAAACTTGATGTGGCCTTCAGATTAGCTGAAGAACAGTGTGTAGAGAGCTTCATGGAATGGGTTTCCATGGCCGAGCAGCTGCATCCAAGCCTTACATCACCAAGCGCAATGCAAAGCGTCGGATGCAGTGGTGTAAAGCACGCCGCCACTGGACTGTAGAGCAGTGGAGACGTGTTCTCTGGAGTGACGAATCACGCTTCTCCGTCTGGCAATCTGATGGACGAGTCTGGGTTTGGCGGTTGCCAGGAGAACGCTACTTGTCTGACTGCATTGTGCCAAGTGTAAAGTTTGGTGGAGGGGGGGATTATGGTGTGGGGTTGTTTCTCAGGAGTTGGGCTCGGCCCCTTAGTTCCAGTGAAAGGAACTCTTAATGCTTCAGCATACCAAGAGATTTTGGACAATTTCATGCTCCCAACATTGTGGGAACAGTTTGGGGATGGCCCCTTCCTGTTCCAACATGACTGCGCACCAGTGCACAAAACAAGGTCCATAAAGACATGGATGAGCGAGTTTGGTGTGGAGTCCTGACCTCAACCCGATAGAACACCTTTGGAATGAATTAGAGCGGAGACTGTGAGCCAGGCCTTCTCGTCCAACATCGGTGTCTGACCTCACAAATGCGCTTCTGGATGAATGATCAAAAATTCCCATAAACACACTCCTAAACCTTGTGGAAAGCCTTCCCAGAAGAGTTAAAGCCGTTATAGCTGCAAAGGGTGGGCCGACAACATATTAAACCCTGTGGATTAAGAATGGTAGTCACTCAAGTTCATGTGTGTGTGAAGGCAGACGAGTGAATACTTTTGGCAGTATAGTGTATATAAACCTATTCTAAATCCAGTGTGTAGGTAAAATGATTGCATTCATGGTATTTTAATTTGATCAGTATTTTAATGAGAAGTCACGTCATTGTTACTTCGAGTTACTTCACACTTTAACAAGCTAAATGTAACCGGGATTCTACAATATGACCCCTTTTAAATGTGTTGTGTTTGCTTCCACTTGTAGTCCCCTGACATGACTTTCACTGGAACCGGCATCTACTCTTCCACCTCACCAGTCAAGACCGGGCCGATCATCTCAGACATCACAGATCAGGCCAGCCCCCTCATTACAGAACAGTGGCTTGAGGACAGGCAAGACATGTTAAGCTCTAAACATGATTAAGATGTTCTGTATCGACTCTTCCAGCATCTTACATTCAATTGTCTATTCTATATTCCGAACAGAACAACAAGCCCGTTGGTGCACATTAAAGAGGAGCCATCCAGCCCTGTCTACTGTCCAGAAGAGGATGAAGATGAATGTCCAGTCAGAGTGGAAGTTGGACCAGGGTCTAACTTGCTTGTAGACACGCCTCTCTCCCCTGACACCTTCATCAACTCAATTCTGCAGGAAAGTGAATCAGCGCCTGCCCCCACTCAGCATCCTCTACACCAAAAATGCTTAAGCGTGGCATGTTTGGACAAGTGAGTATCATTACTGTTTGGAATTTTAATGACTTATAAGGAGCTGAACAGTGTCCAAAAGCTGTTGAGAATTAGATTTTTAATGGTAGTTTATAACAAACAAGACTGATCATGAGCAGCCAGATTGGTACTGTATGCTCCTGTAGAAGAGGTCAAAAATTAAACTCACTGTTAAATACATTACCTACAATTTCAGGGGCAAACTACAGCTACCACTACCCCGTGACTACCACTAAAGATAGCTCAAGGCAGGATTCATTATTGTGCTGTGAAGCATAGGGAATACAGCCTGAGCCCTCTCTATGCTCAGATACAGAGCAGATACATACAATGCAAATTAAAAAAAGTTGGGACAGTGTGGAAAATGCACATTTATAAAATGCTTTTCATGAGTTTCATTTCATTGTAGACCGTACAAGATGTTTTTTCTGGTCAAGTTCATTTCATTTATTTATATATTCCTGCAATTCAGACCTGCAACGCATTCCAAAGAAGTTAGGACAGGGCAATTTAGGAGTAATGAAGCGGATATGTCAACAGGTGATTATAATCATGATTTGGTTCAAAAGCAGTATCCATGAGTCTTTGAGCAAAGATGACCAGAGGATTTCCAGTTTGTCAACAAATGTGTGAGAAAATTATTGAAATGTTTATAAACAATGTACCTCAAAGAAAGATTGGAAGGGATTTGCATATTTCTCCCTCTACAGTGCATAATATCATTAAACCATTCAAGGAATGTAGAGGAATTTCAGTGCTTAAAGGGAAAGGGTGCAAGCTTAAGCTGGACATCTGTGCCCTTTGATACCTCACACAGCACTGCTTTAAGAACTGTCTTATCAATAGCTGATATAACAACATGGGCAATGGGATTACTTTGGCAAACCTTTGTCAAAGACTTCCAGTACAGAGTTACATGGACAAATGCACTTAAAACTTTACTGTGCAAAAAAAGAAGCCTTATGTTAAATCATATCCAGAAGAGGTGTCAAGTTCTCTGGGCTCTGAGACATCTAGGATGGACCATCACAAAGTGGAAACGTATTGTGGTCGGACAAATCAGCATTCCAGGTCTTTTTTGGAAGAAATGTACAATGTGTGCTTTGAACCAAAGACGAAAAGGAGCATCCAGACTGTTATCAGCAACAGCCAGAAGTCTGTCATGGTATGGGGCTGTGTCAGTACCCCTAGCAAATGTAATGTACACTTCTGTGATGGTGGCATTAATGCAGAAAAGTACATTGAGATCTTAGAGCAACATATGCTGCCTTCAAGATGACATTTGCATTTTCCATGCTGTCCCAACTTTTTCTAATTTGGGTTTGTACATGCGAAAGATAAAGCATATAGGAATACACATATAATATCAGAGACTATCTAACGGATACAAAACACCCACATTAACCTTTCCTGCCGTGAATATAACTCACAAGAGTACACACGGCATAGGTAGGTAGGTAGGTAGGTAGGTAGGTAGGTAGGTAGGTAGGTAGGTAGGTAGGTAGGTAGGTACAGTGTATCACAAAAGTGAGTACACCCCTCACATTTCTGCAGATATTTAAGTATATCTTTTCATGGGACAACACTGACAAAATTACACTTTGACACAATGAAAAGTAGTCTGTGTGCAGCTTATATAACAGTGTAAATTTATTCTTCCCTCAAAATAACTCAATATACAGCCATTAATGTCTAAACCACCGGCAACAAAAGTGAGTACACCCCTTAGTGAAAGTTCCTGAAGTGTCAATATTTTGTGTGGCCACCATTATTTCCCAGAACTGCCTTAACTCTCCTGGGCATGGAGTTTACCAGAGCTTCACAGGTTGCCACTGGAATGCTTTTCCACTCTTCCATGACGACATCACGGAGCTGGCGGATATTCGAGACTTTGCGCTCCTCCACCTTCCGCTTGAGGATGCCCCAAAGATGTTCTATTGGGTTTAGGTCTGGAGACATGCTTGGCCAGTCCATCACCTTTACCCTCAGCCTCTTCAATAAAGCAGTGGTCGTCTTAGAGGTGTGTTTGGGGTCATTATCATGCTGGAACACTGCCCTGCGACCCAGTTTCCGGAGGGAGGGGATCATGCTCTGCTTCAGTATTTCACAGTACATATTGGAGTTCATGTGTCCCTCAATGAAATGTAACTCCCCAACACCTGCTGCACTCATGCAGCCCCAGACCATGGCATTCCCACCACCATGCTTGACTGTAGGCATGACACACTTATCTTTGTACTCCTCACCTGATTGCCGCCACACATGCTTGAGACCATCTGAACCAAACAAATTAATCTTGGTCTCATCAGACCATAGGACATGGTTCCAGTAATCCATGTCCTTTGTTGACATGTCTTCAGCAAACTGTTTGCGGGCTTTCTTGTGTAGAGACTTCAGAAGAGGCTTCCTTCTGGGGTGACAGCCATGCAGACCAATTTGATGTAGTGTGCGGCGTATGGTCTGAGCACTGACAGGCTGACCCCCCACCTTTTCAATCTCTGCAGCAATGCTGACAGCACTCCTGCGCCTATCTTTCAAAGACAGCAGTTGGATGTGACGCTGAGCACATGCACTCAGCTTCTTTGGACGACCAACGCGAGGTCTTTTCTGAGTGGACCCTGCTCTTTAAAAATGCTGGATGATCTTGGCCACTGTGCTGCAGCTCAGTTTCAGGGTGTTGGCAATCTTCTTGTAGCCTTGGCCATCTTCATGTAGCGCAACAATTCGTCTTTTAAGATCCTCAGAGAGTTCTTTGCCATGAGGTGCCATGTTGGAACTTTCAGTGACCAGTATGAGAGAGTGTGAGAGCTGTACTACTAAATTGAACACACCTGCTGCCTATGCACACCTGAGACCTAGTAACACTAACAAATCACATGACATTTTGGAGGGAAAATGACAAGCAGTGCTCAATTTGGACATTTAGGGGTGTAGTCTCTTAGGGGTGTACTCACTTTTGTTGCCGGTGGTTTAGACATTAATGGCTGTATATTGAGTTATTTTGAGGGAAGAATAAATTTACACTGTTATATAAGCTGCACACAGACTACTTTTCATTGTGTCAAAGTGTCATTTTGTCAGTGTTGTCCCATGAAAAGATATACTTAAATATCTGCAGAAATGTGAGGGGTGTACTCACTTTTGTGATACACTGTAGGTAGGTAGGTAGGTAGGTAGGTAGGTAGGTAGGTAGGTTAAAAAAGCTTACATTCTTCTCTTACATACTCCCAATTTAGCATAGCCAATCAGTCTTTCGCTGCTGGGGACCCTGATCACATCCAAGGAGGGTATATTAGCTTGTCCCTTTGACGAGAGCACAGTCTACCGACCCCCTCTTATTCTCCCATACCTTGGTTGATTTGCACATGAGGCCAGTCTCGCACACGGACAGTCACGCAATGATCTGTTCATGCGCCCCATGTTACTAACTAGGGTCCTTACAGTGTTGAAGACCCCACCCCTTTTTAGTCTGGTCTTTTCCCACCCAGCAGACTTAATGGCCCTTTTTTTTTTTTGCCTGCTAGGGGGCGCCCAGCCGACTGGTAGCAGAGCTGAGATTCGAACTCAGATTGCCCAAATCGAGTAGATTTAATCTGATGTTTTACATAGGTGGACTTCCATCTTCAGTTTACAAAAACACTTGGTAAAGGATGGGACTACATCATAGATGTGTCACCATTTCATTTTATTAATTCAATAAGTGAATAAGTAAATAACCAAGCGCTGTTTAGAGTAGCTTTTGAACTTGCATGGTTTTGATAGATTGGCAAAGAACCACACAGACAGTTGAAGAACATGATAAATGCCATGCAGTGTTTAAACTGTGTAGAGATTTTGCTTATTATTACACTTGGATGCTCATTAACGTAATGTCAGTTAAATAGATCAGTCTTTTTTATATAAATAGTAAAATGATTTACATACATATCTGCAAATCTTTTCATATTTGACCTCAGGTTATGTGTCCCTTGTCTGTAGTCCATGAGCTTATGCCCTAAAGACCTCTTTGTTAACTTTCACCCCTTTCATTTGAGCTTTGAAGGCCTGGTGTCTGTGGATAATCCACTGTTTCTCTTTTCCTAAGTAAAACTTTTAGGTACTAGTGGTTTGCTCTTCATTACCTTGTTTTTAATACTGAGCAGGTTGTATTAATTTGATGTTGACCGTGCAAGCATTCCTTCTCCTAGCCGCTCGTAAGTCTGGGCCTTTCTCAGTGGGAGAGCAGTAATTGTGTAGTGCCTCACCCTCCACTTTCAACAGTGCTATGTTGTGCTTCTATCTTTTCAGTTCTCCCAAGACATCTGAGGTGTTCCACCCTTTTTCCAGCCTCTCCTCTTCGTCTCCTCACCTCAGACCACATCCACGGTTAGCATTTCAGTTGGCCATGCCGACCCAGAACACACAGTGCTGTGCTCTTTAAGCTACTAACTCCGGATAGCAGCCGCTATCAGTTTCTAGCCCTAGGGAGTTTAGCCACTTCATCCATCCGCAATGTGATATGCACATTTAATGTGTTGGTTCAGATGCAGTCACTGGTTGAAAAATTGTCACAAGACAAACACATTCTGCCTAAAACTCATAACACAAACAGTTCTATTTTTTACTTAAGCACCCCAGTGTAAAATGAAATGAGAAACCTAAAACAAATCCCAAAGTTAGGTCTTAAAACTTGTTGATGGAGTGGGTGCTCTGTAAAGATCACACCAAGAGCACAACCTGCAATGCTAAAGGAGATGAAAAAGAACCCAACTGACACCATATAATTCTCTGACGGGGGGGGCAAAACCGCACACCAATATAAACCCTTTTTGATTTGGTTTGCATCTGGGTTTCTGCCTCAAGCCTGGAAAATTGTTTTTTTAACAAGAAATCCCAGATTAATTTGTAATTCCTCCTCATGGTTGTACAGCTACAAGAAACATTGCTGCTGCCAGTGGAGGTTGTACCAGTGAATAAATACACTGATCAGCCATAACATTAAAACCTCCTTGTTTCTACACTCACTGTCCATTTTATCAGCTCCACTTACCATACCAAAGCACTTTGTAGTTCTACAATTACTGACTGTAATCCATCTGTTACTCTGCATGCTTTTTAGCCTGCTTTTACCCTGTTCTTCAATGGTCAGGACCCCCACAGAGCAGGTATTATTTAGGTAGTGGATGATTCTCAGCACTGCAGTGACACTGACATGGTTGTTTTGTGTTGGTGTGTGTTGTGCTGGTATGAGTGGATCAGACACAGCAGCGCTGCTGGAGTTTTTAAATACTGTGTCCACTCACTGTCCACTGTCCACAACTCCTACCAAGTTGTAAAGTCAGAGACGATGGCTCATCTATTGCTGCTGTTCGAGTTGGTCATCTTTGAGATCTTGATCAGTGGTCACAGGACGCTGCCCACGGGGCACTGTTGGCTGGATATTTTTTTGGTGGACTATTCTCAGTCCAGCAGTGACAGTGAGGTGTTTAAAAACTCCAGCAGCGCTGTTGTGTCTTATCCACTCATACCAGCACAACACACACTAACACACCACCACCATGTTAGTGTCACTGCAGTGCTGAGAATGATCCACCACCCAAAAAATACCTGCTCTGTAGTGGTCCTGTGGGGGTCCTGACCATTGAAGAACAGCATGAACGGGGGCTAACAAAGCATGCAGAGTAACAGATGGACAACAGTTAGTAATTGTAGAACTACAAAGTGCTACTATATGGTAAGTGGAGCTGATAACATGGACAGTGAGTGTAGAAACGAGGTGGTTTAAATGGTATGGCTGATCAGTGTAGAAGAGTATTGATATGTCTTGAATAAAAACAAGACAAATACAGATGTCTTATACATTTAGGTGGAATGTGTTTGCCTTTAATTATATGAATATAAGACAAAATAATTTCTAGTAATTCTAGAGTCATTTATTGATTGAAAATTCTTGATCTCCAGGATGAGGGGTGGCAGCTTCCTAAGGGCAGTATGAAATAAATCTGTGATGGTTAAAGTATATTCCTATTTGGTAATCTTGAAGTGGGGCATGGCATACTGAATGCATTACATGTGCTCTTTCATACCTCTTTGACCTCCCGTTCAGTATGATCCAAAACTTCACAGTTTGGCCACATTTCCATGTTCGCAAGTAGGTGGCACAGCTCTGTTGCTTTGTGGTTGTCACTAAAAATGAATGTACTTCCTTGTCAATGATGTATTGTCAAGCTTTGATTCCCCTTTAACCCGTGTGTGGAAAAACAAATGGAAACCACGATCACGAAGATAAAGGTGTCTTGACTTTGTTTTTCTTTAGCATCTGTATGAGTGTGTGGTTATGTTTTTTCTAGGACTGAACTCTCTGAACACTTGGACAGCATTGACAGTGGCTTGGAGAACCTCCAAACGATTTTAAATGTACAGCCCTTCAGCTTTGATTCTTCACCCCTCTATGAGGTGAGTATCCATTTCCAAAGACTAAACCGAATAAAACCGGGTCAAAAATGCCATGTGACTGCTTAATGCAACAACACAGCAGAAACATAGCAGTCGTTGTCTGATTCTTCTCTTCATGATGTGCCATAGATTTTCAATTGGAGGCAGATCAAGCATACAGACTCTTGTTTACAGAGTTATGCTGTTTCGTTGTGTGCAGAATGAGGCCTGGCGTTGTTTTGCTGATACAATCAATCATACGATCTACAGTAGCTTTTGGTCTTGTCCCATAGGGACTAAGATTTCTTTTTACAGTATTAAGTACTAGGTACAGTATATACACTGGCTTCCTGTAGCTGCATGCATTCAGTTTCAAACACTGATGCTCGCCTACAAAGCCAAAAATGGACCAGCCCCAAGCTACCATCGAGGTCTAATCAAACCCCGCTCTGTACCACGCAACCTCCGAGCCACTAGTCTCGCTCGACTTGATCCTCCACCCAGGACTAAAGGAAGACAAGTATCAAGGCTCTTCTCTGTACTTGCACCCAAGTGGTGGAACGAACTTCTCTTGTCTGTCAGAATATCTGAGCCTCTCACTGGCTTCAAAAGACGATTAAAAACCTCCATCACGCTACACGACTTTCCAAGTCGTCGGGTCACTGTACAGTTCACAATACATCTCTTGTAATCGGAATTCTCTTAAGTCGGTGTGGTTTTCACACTACACGACTGATCGGCGATAGGGGGTTTCACACTACACCATCTATCACCAACTGGAATCGCAGGCGAGCTTCTCTGGTCTCCCAAACTACGTTTTGTCATGAAAACAAACGCAAGAAGTGACGATTTAAGGTTTAATGATACCACGTCCAAAAATGCACATCAACAAGTAGCGAGCAATCAAAATTGTTAATGCGCTGATGTGCAGCATTAAATCAAGGAGAAAAAATAAATGAATCTGAGTGGATTTGTTTGGATTGTTCTATAGTGAGTTGGAGGTTAATAAATATTTTTGCAATGCAACATTGGTGTTATGTATAGTACAGAGAACGATAAGGTCAGAAATACTGTATAACTTGTGTGTGTGCTGGTGTATTCTGATATAAACTATATTATGTCCCAGTCCCACCTTTTTACAACGCCTCCCCTGTATTTCCCCTCACACCGTATCTTGCGTTCTCATTGGCTGTTCGACATAGCACTCACTGCCAGTCGGGCAACTCCGATCTTGATATCTGACATGCTAGAAATCTCGCTTCGGTCGCAGAGCGCTCGGCGAGCACTCTGCAAGCCGCTCGGATGGAGTTGTTGGGTAGTTCACACATAGCGATTGAGAGCCGAGTTTTGATCGCCGAGCAAACGCCGAGTTGCTCCCGAGCCGGCAAATATAGCGCCGACCAGACGCCGAGCGAAAATCACTGCAAAAATCGTGGTGTGAACTAGGCATAAGTCGCTCTGGACTAAATGCAGAAAATGTAAATATGTTAAAAGACCCAAGTTATTTGTAATCTTGAATTGTTCTTTTTGAACTGACAATTCTCTAATCACATAATGACCTACGAAAAGAATATCAGAACATCAGCTGGGGTAAAGTCTGCAGTGGTTCGAAATAGGCTCCTAGGGCCAAGGTTAAAGTCGTGCAAAGCTTGAGAAAAGCTCTTTATAAGAATAGAAAGCTTAAAATTTGGCCAGCTTGGCCTGACATTTGTTGTTTAATGGCTAGACAGATATATTGAAAGGCCTACAAACTATATAGCCTTGCACCGTCTGTGAAATCTGGTGGATCAGAGATCATGGGTGTTCAGCTTAGGCTTGTGCCCTTGCCCCTTTTTTACACCTCACTACCAAAATGCCACTATTACAACTTTATTGCCTTTTTGGAATGTGTTTCAAGCCTAAAATCCAAGAATGGACGTACAGTGGTGTTCAAAAAAATAGCAGTCCAACACCATTAACTTGATAAATCACTGTTTTTAGTAGAAGTGATATTTCTACATAGCAAAAAATTTACTTGAAAGTGTAGTAGAGTAATGAAAACAAAACAAACCCAACAATTAGGACATGCATGTTGCTCATTATGAGTAATCGAAGCATTGATTGAAAGGGGCTTGTTCAAAATAATAGCAGTGAGGAGTTCAATTGGTGAAGTCATTCATTCTGCAGAAGAATGGGTGTCAATTTTGGCCCTTATTTAACGTAGGAGGGTGGCAAATGTTGCACAGGTTGGTCATAGCACATTTCCTTTTGAAATACTGGGTAAAATGGGTTGTTCCAGACATTGTTCTGATGAACAGCGTACTTTGATTAAAAAGTTGATTGTAGAGGGAAAAAACATACAGAGAAGTGCAGCACATTATTGGCTGCTCAGCTAAAATGCCTTAAAGTGACCTGAAAAACCTGAAAGACGCAGAAGGAAGCGTGGAACTACTGTTCGAATGGATCAGAGAATAGCCAGAATGGCAAAGGTTCAGCCAGTGATCACCTCCAGATTGATCAAGGAACATCTGAAGTTACCAGTAAGTACAGAAGATGATTAAGTGAAGCCAATTTACCAGCAAGAACTCCTGCAAAGTCTCGTTGTTAAGATAAAGACGTGTCCTGAATGGGTTCAAATTTGCCAAGGAACACAATGACTGGTCCAAAGAGAAACGGCTCAACATTTGTGGACTGATGAAAGCAAAATTGTTCTTTTTGGGTCTAGTGGCCGTAGACAGTATGTCAGACGACCATCGAGCACTGAATTCAAGTCAAAGTTCACTGTGAAGACAGTAAAGCACGGTGGTACAAAATGATGATATGGGGATGTTTTTCATACCATGGTGTTACGTCTATTTATCACATACGAGGGATCATGGATCAGTTTAAATATATCAAAATACTTGAGGAGATCATGTTGCCCTATGTCGAAGAATAAATGTCCTTAAAATGGGTGTTTCAACATGACAATGACCCAAAACATCTTGGTTACAGACAAACAAGATTGAGGTAATAGAGTGACCAGCCCAATCCCCTGACTTCAATCCCATAGAGAACTTGTGTTCTGATATCTGAAGCGCGTTTTTTTGAGGCAAAACCCAAAATTGCAGAAGAACTGTGGAATGTAGTGTAATCATCCTGGACTGGAATACCTGTTCAGAGGTGCCAGAAGTTGGTCGACTCCATGCAACACAGATCTTGGAAATAATTGTTATGCCACTAAATATTAGTTCAGTAATTTAAAGTTAAGTGAAACCTCAAACATTTTTCATGTTATAGATACATTTTTTTAGTTTTTAAAGAAAAATGCTGGCACTGCTATTTTTTTGAACAGCCTAATATTCATTTTTCTTAACTTTCTGTAAAGGATTAACACAAACTGGCTAAATGTAGTTAATGTTTTGATTTAGAATTGAAAGTGTAGTATTTTCAGTGTGTTTGCATTTATGGAAATAAAAGTTATTATAATGATTTTGTGCTTTATTCACTTTTTTAAAGTCACTGCTATTTTTTTGAACACCACTGTATATTAACATATGAAATGAAGGTGATCAGACAAAACATGAGATACCTTGGGTTCAAGGTATGTTAAAGTAAATGACAAACACTTATTTGCTTTTTTCCTACTGTCCCAATTAAAGCACTTTTTTACTTTTTAAGAAAGCTGGTTATGTTATGCTATTTTTGTGGTACAGCTCTCTGAGCTCTTATTTTACAAACCTTTTATCTGTTTGGTTGAGGTGAGCAGGTTGTTGTATTTTATACTAACCCTGCTGTCTAAATGTTTTGTAGATCTTCAGTTCGAACACAGACTTCGACCTGGACAGTTTAACAAGTGTAAGTCTCTACATTTCATTTATAGATTTTACCCTGATAATCTTGTGAACATCTTACAAATTGGTCTTGGTCATGGTTAATTCTGTTGAGGGTTCATATGTGATAATTTCTGTATATGGTATGAAGACTTATGATGCTTGTTACGAAATAAATAAATAAAACTGATGTTATTACAGATTCAGGAACTGCTCTCATCAGAACCAGCCAAGGAAACAGAATCCGGTGTTAACTCTGTCAGATCAGGTATAAAATTTGATTGATTTATTTATTATTTCTACACACACTGTCCATTTTATCAGCTCTACTTACCAAATAGAATCACTTTGTAGTCCTACAATTACTGACTTTAGTCCATCTGTTTCTCTACATACCTTTTTAGCCTGCTTTCACCCTGTTCTTTAATGGTCAGGACCACCACAGAGCAGATATTATTAAGGTGGTGGATCATTCTCAGCACTGCAGTGACACTGACATGGTGGTGGTGTGTTAGTGTGTGTTGTGCTGGTACGAGTGGATCAGACACAGCAGCGCTGTTTTAAATACTGTGTCCACTCACTGTCCACTCTATTAGACACTCCTACCTAGTTGGTCCACCTTGTAGATGTAAAGTCAGAGATGATCGCTCATCTATTGCTGCTTGAGTTGGTCATCTTCTAGACCCTCATCAGTGGTCACAGGATGCTGCCCACGGGACGCTGTTGGCTGGATGTTTTTGGTTGGTGGACTATTCTCAGTCCAGCAGTGACAGCGAGGTGTTTAAAAACTCCAGCAGCGCTGCTGTGTCTGATCCACTCATACCAGCACAACACACACTAACACACCACCACCATGTCAGTGTCACTGCAGTGCTGAGAATGATCCACCACCTTAATAATACCTGCTCTGTGGGGGTCCTGACCATTGAAGAACAGGGTTAAAGCAGGCTAAAAATGTATGTAGAGAAATAGATGGACTACAGTCAATAATTGTAGAACTACAAAGTGCCACTAACATAGATAGATAGATGCTTTATTAAAGTTAGTTAAAACATGCACATCAGGTTTTTAATGTAATTAACGCTTGGCCATTTTTTGGGGTGTTTCAGGAAAGCAGCTGGTTCAGTACACATCTCAGCCAATGGTGACTGACCCGGTGACCACAGTGAACACAGACACAGATGCGGAGTACCTTCCCAGTCTGCTTGAGCTGGAGGGAGACTCTTATTTTACCCAAGACTCTGTAGAAGATCCTACCATCTCACTTCTTACCACTGATTACTAGACTACAGTACCCCAGGACCCCAATCTATAGAGGAAACAAACAAATGGAAATTGATTTAGGTGTGTGGGGTTTGTATTTTAATTGTTTTCTTTTTCTGTATTTTATGTTCAAATCTCACTTTGGCTTTCTTGGCCTGTTTGCTTTGAACCCTTGACAGCAATATCCACTTTTTTCATAATTGTATTGTTTATAGAATTGGTACAGTTTAAATACTTATGTTCAATTATGTCCTGTAATAGCTTTACCGGGAAGGTAATAAGTTAAAGCCCAAATCTGGAACAACCAAGCCTGTTTAATGGTGATACTAGCATTGACCTTATCATGTGAGAATAAGACTTGACATAATTAGTAGCTTAGCTCATATAAATTGCCTATACAACATGAAATAATTCATATTTTAATGTTAGGAATGTAGTTGTAATGTATTGCATATATAATACATAAACAATGTTGGCATTAAATATAAAGTATTATTATCAATAAATGCTTTGCTTACTGTCAAATATTTTCACACAGGTTTCTCTGGAGAATCGTTTGCTAGTGTTGGCGATTCCCGAGTGGGGCTTTAACTAACACAACACATGTAGTGGGGGCCTAAAGTCTGAGACCACTAGGGAAAATGCCTTTTTAATACAGCACAAATTCTATAACCAAATATATTGTTTGTGGAAAGTTGAGTTATTACATGAATTTTATATTTACAATTTCTTAGTATTTGATACACTGATCAACCATAACATTAAAACCTCCTTGTTTCTACACTTACTGTCTATTTTATCAGCTCCACTTACCATATAGAAGCACTTTGTAGTTCTACAATTACTGACTGTAGTCCATCTGTTTCTCTGCATGCTTTGTTAGCTCCATTTTATGCTGTTCTTCAATGGTCAGGACTCTCACAGGACCACCGCAGAGCAGGTATTATTTGGGTGGTGGATCATTCTCAGCACTGCAGTGACTCTGACATGGTGGTGGTGTGTTAGTGTGTGTTGTGCTGGTATGAGTGGATCAGACACAGCAGCGCTGTTTTAAATACTGTGTCCACTCACTGTCCACTCTATTAGACACTCCTACCTAGTTGGTCCACCTTGTAGATGTAAAGTCAGAGACGATCGCTCATCTATTGCTGCTGTTTAAGTTGGTCATCTTCTAGACCTTCATTAGTGGTCATAAAACGCTGATTTGGTTGGTGGACTGTTCTCAGTTTAAAAACTCCAGCAGTCCAGCAGAACACACACTAACACACCACCACCATGTCGGCGTCACTGCAGTGCTGAGAATGATCCAACACCTAAATAATACCTGCTCTGTAGTGGTCCTGGGAGAGTCCTGACCATTGAAGAACAGCATGAAAGAAATAGATGGACTACAGTCAGTAATCGTAGAACTACAAAGTGCTTCTATGTGGTATGTAGAGCTGATAGAATGGGCAGTGAGTGTAGAAACAAGGAGGTGGTTTTAATGTTATGGCTGATCGGTGTACATTCCCATGTTTGCTGTAATGACATTATGCACTGGAGCTGAAAAGTTCAAACCAGTCTTCACTCCCTGATCCTGATCAACTTTGGTCTATTTTACCAAAAGATCATTGCACAAAGATCCAAACCAGAGGTTATTGCATTTCTCTGAAGAATGGAGTGGGACTCCTTTGTCAGGGTGGAGTCAATTCTGTGCATGTCCCCAGACACAAATATTCCCTTCACCATGCTTCACCATGGTTTGGATACCCTGCCGTTCATTTTAATCTCACTGTCATTAATCCAAACATGGATTTCTTTTCCCCCATTATCTACTGTCCAATGTTTAAATGTCTTAGTCCATGCCAAGCCTTTTGCAAAATTTACTTACCCAGAAATTGGTTTGACTGCTCCTTCCACTTTAAGACCACTATGGCGCAGCCTTCCATCGACTGTAGTTTTACTCAGTGATGTTGATGGGATTTTATTCAACACATTCTTAATCTGCGTAGAAGTTGTGGTTCTTTCTCTCAATAAAGAAAGCTTTATGTATTGGTCTGCGACTGTTGGTCACAAGGTCACTTTTGACCCACCTGATCCTGGTTTAGTGTTCTAGAGTGGCATGCACTGTTTCCTCAGAAACCTTCAGTTTAGCCACCATCGACATGAGAAAGCCCTTTGCTTAGAACTATTTGACACACGTATGTAAGTCTGATGCCCCACTGTTTCCCACTGATGAAATGTTCCACTGAAAACCCGAAGCATGGCTTCTGAATAGGTAGCAATAGGTAAACAATGACAGCAATATCTATTGATTATTTTCTCCCATTTTAACGTAGTCCATTTGTCTTCCGCTGCTGGGGGATCCCTGATTGCCGGTGAGGTGGGTATATTGCTCCTCACGCCTCCTCCGACCCGCACGCAACCCTTTTTGCTGAACCCTTTTTCACCTATGCACTCTGTACAGGCGCCTCTCTATCTGCCAGTCAGGGTCCTTACACAGTGTTTGAAGACTCCACCCACATAGTCCGGTCATCCCGCCCTAGCAGAGACATGTCTGCTGCAGTCGTAGATCAAAGTCGTGTGCTTAATTGGGAAGTTTAAGATTATCTGATCTTTAGCACAAAGGACGTGATATGGTAAATTTTACATACGTGCTTACTTGGTTTTCAGTGAAGAGTTTCTAAAATTCATGTATTTTTAAGTACATGATTCAACTTTTCCACTCCAGTTGTCATGCAGATTATATGATTTAAATTTATTCCTGTGATCTCACTTTCGGCCCTTACTACTACTACTTACTACTGATAATTGATCTTCATCAAGCATGCAGAGCGTGTGACTTTTAATTGGATTGTGTTGTTTATCAAAATATTGTTTCAATAAACTATTTTAACTCAAGCAACCAAAAATGTTTATTGCCCAACAACTATGTGCAGATGTACCATTTTAAACATGTAGTTCTGGTTTTGATTAATGCATATATTATTTGTTTAGCTTTTGAGTTATATTTAATTCACATTTAAACCTTGAAGTTGCACCTGTTTTATCATCCTGATGTATGTGTTTTTTAATGCTTACAGATTTTAATTTGCTGCAGCTCTTGTATTAAATGTTACTGTTGTATCATCTCATTGATACTAACCTTTTAAAGTAATATGATTTACATGAATGTTATTCATGATCCACCCAGGTTTTGATCTTGGGCTCTCTTCCAGATTACTGCTTGTGCGGAATGTAAAGCAGCTGGAGTGTATAAGAGTACTGTTTCCCTGCAAGCTTTTAATTTCTGCCTAACAATTAAATGAAAGTATTCGTTAAACACAGCAGGACCCGTCTTCCTAGCTCTGGTCGCTCATTTACATTTACGTTTGTCATTCAGACACCTTTATTCAAAGCAGCTTAAAGTTGTGGCTAACTGAGCGGCCACATGAACAACGATTGGCCTGTTGTTGAGATATGGGCGGGACTAAGACGGATGGGGTCTCTCTCATGAGTGGTGCAATTACGACCTCTGCTGGCTGATTGATGGCGCCTGCACAGAGATGAGAAAAGAGTGCTCTTAGGGTGTGTCTCTCCGTACACAACGCTGAGCTGCACTGCACTCGTCAAAGTGTAGGTGATGAGATGCATACGGCATGCTGCCCACGTGTCGGAGGGGGCGTGGGTTAGCTTCGTTCTCCTCAATCAGAGCAGGGATCGGCATTGGTGGAGAATCGGGCAATTGGACGCGCTAAAAGGAGAAAATGCGTAGAGAATATATATATATAATATAATATAATATAATATAAAGTTGTGGCTAATTACAGTCCAGCAGTTGAGGGTTAAGGACGACTAATTGGTGGTGGGGCTTGAACCAGAGACCTTCTGATTACTAGTCCAGTACCGTTACCACTGGGCTACTACTTTATTATTTTTTAAAATATTTTGTTTATGCATTTTCTCCCGACTTTAAAGCGTCCAATTACCCGATTGCATTATGCTTCCTCTCCACTGATGCCGATCCCTGCTCCGACTGAAAAGAGTGAGACTGACACGTGCCCCCTCCGACACGTGTGCAGTAGCCGACTGCATCTTTTTACCTGCATGAGGCGAGTTTATATATCAGCTCTGTGTACGGAGAAACACACCCTGATCAACGCACCAGTTCCCCGTCTCTGTGCAGGCTCCATCAATCAGCCAGCAGAGGTCATATATGCATCAGCCATGAGAGATTCCCTATCCGGCTTCACACCCTGTATGAACAACAAGCCAATCCTTGTTCATGTAGGTGCCCAGCCCGGCCGGATGGCAGAGCTGAGTTTCGAACCGATGAGTTCGAAATGTCAGCTCTGGTGTGCTAGCGTGTATTACCACTGCGCCACCTGAGTGCTCCCGCTTTATTAACTTACAGTGATGTTACTTCTGACAGTTTTGCCTTTTTGACACTGACTAGCACATTATCATTATGTAATATCATTTATTGTGAATTGGCCTCCAGTGTTCACATAAAAGAACCAACTCATTTGTGACCCACACATGACTGCTAGGCACAGACATAAACCCTTGGTGGAATGATGATGTAGTAAGCAAAGTGCAAATAAGTGCATACTGAAGTACCAGTACACCAAGGAATGTGAGAAAGGTGTGCACGAGGGTATTAAGAGGAAAGCATTCAGCCTTTTTCACTATTGTCAAGTCGGCTGTGTAGATGGATAGAATAGAGGCTGTTTGTTAAATGTAGCTGGTTGTTTGGTGCACCTTCAGTCATTAAATGACATGGCAGGCTGGCGCAGTGGGTAGTGTAAATGCCGCACCTATGTTTGTACCTTACCTCGGGTCATCATTTGGGGGAAGTTTGTCATGGTTTATATCTGCTCAGGGCCAAAGTGTTCCAGCCTTACATTTCCAGGAAGGCTCCAAATTCACAGCCGCCCTAATCAGGATGACACGGGTATTAGAGACTAATGACTGATAGGTATGGGATGGGATTGATTGACAAGTTTTCTGGGTTGGTTTTACAGCTCTGGCTGCAGACTAGCAGTCTGTGCCTAAACTAGGATTAATTTTAACCCAATTCAGTCGAGCTGCAGTGTGGAAGGATTTGTAAACGCAGATCCAAGATGAGACTAGAAACTATGACGCTAGATTTAACAATAATTTTTACATTTTTTTCACATGAACTGTTGTCATTAACTTCATATACCACTGAACATCACCAAGCATAATAGATCAGACTGAAATGTATTAATTATGACCCTCCCATTCTTTATCACAGACAGGGCTTTGTCTGAAATTATGGGTGGTTAATTTAATAGCTTTTTTTTTTTTAAATAAAACAAAGTGCAACTTCAATTTAAAATCAGCTCTACCAGGTTGAATGAGTGAATTTTTATGTATTATTTGTGCACATTTTGCCCCCTGGTGGTTTCGATTGCTTCAGCATGGTTTCTTTTTAAAAAGGGATAGTGAGCTGATGTAGAGAGCCGTATTATTACATAATATTTTGTTGATTATTTGTAACATTACAATCATCAGTCTCAATTTAGTAGATATCTGTAATAGAGACACAGCTAAATTATTTTGTTACGCATGTAAAATACTTTGTGTAATTTGTTTTAAATAAAAATGTTTTTGAAGGTAGTTTGTGGTTGTTTGTATGTGCCAATCCACACAATAGTGTGCAAGAAGTCAAAGACACAATACTTATTCCACTGAATCCACTACATACATACATACATACATACATACATACAGTCAAGCCAGAAGGTCTGTACACTCCTTTCAACTTCTCCACATTCTATTACATTACAGACTCATTCTACGTATAATAGATTGAGGGTTTTTTTGCCTCAAACATCTACAGGTTTTCTTCAAGGATCTTGGCGTACTTAGCTGCATTAATCTTTCCCTCTATCGGAACTAGTCGCCCCGGTCCCGCTGCTGAAAAACATCCCCACATCATGATGCTGCCACCGCCATGCTTCACTGTAGGGATGGCATTGGTGCCTGGTTTCCTCCAGATGTGACGCTTGGTATTCAGGCCAACAATTTTAATTTTGGTTTCATCAGACCAGAGAATCTTGTTTCTCATGGTTTGAGAGTCCTCTAGTTGCCTTTTGGCAAACTCCAAGCGTGCTGTCATGTGCCTTTACTAAGGAGTGGCTTCTGTCTGTCCACTCTACCATAAAGGTGGGATTTGTGGAGTGCTGCCTAGATGGTTGATCTTCTGATAGGTTCTCTCATCTCCACAAGGATACGCCGGAGCTCTGTCAGAGTGACCCTCGGGTTCCTGCTCATCTCCCTGGCCAAGGCCCGTCTTCCCAGATCACTCAGTTTGGCCGGGCGGCCAGCTCTAGGAAGATTTCTGGTGGT